>NW_028262330.1:5757575-6060606 GCF_047370975.1 Nipponia nippon
GTACCTGGGGCATGGCTGTGCCCGACCTGGGGATGGTTATGGTACGGGGAAACCTGAATCGCGGCGGGATAGTCCTTGTGCTACTGAACTAAATTAGCTGGAGGTGGACTCATTTCACTCCTCACCTTCTCGTTCTTCATGGCCCAGTTAGTAAATTAAGCAGGATGGGTTTAGGGTGTTGGGGTCCGCGCTTGCTCCCGCGCTCCTGCTATTTCAGGTGCTGTCAGGGTTGCGGTTTCCTTCCAGAAATGGGGCTCTGCAGGAGGGGGAGCATCGTCCCACTGCCTCCCTTGGGAGAGAAGCAAAGGAAACTTTTTTGGGAGCTGCCTGTGGTGCAGGTGTGTGGGGACAGCGGGGCTCTGTCCGTCCCGGGCATAGCGGGGCTGCGATGGAGGGGTCGGGGCACCGGACCCCAGGGGAGCTGGGGGTTCTCCGGCTTGGTGCTGGGCTGTCCTTCCCTCCCAACTCCCTGTCGCTACTGCCAAGCTGACGCCTCTGGGCTCTGTCCCTGTGCTGTTCCCGGGGCTAATAATACCTGGGAGGAGGCGGCGTGCTGCCGGCAGCGCCTCTGTCCCAAGCCCACTCCACAGGAGCGATGCTTTCCCTGCTCGCACCGAGCACGTCCTCCCACTGCCGCCTGCTCCCGCCGGCACGTGCCCGGGGCTGCTGCCGCCTCTTCCCGGTGCCTCTCTGCCTGCTGCTGGCACAGGCCGGCTGCTTGCCAGCTTTCCCGGTGCCCTCCCCTATATCCCTGCCAGCCCCGGTCCCGCTCAGCTCCCCCTGCAGCTTCGCTTGGGGGTGATGCAAACAGCTCCATTATTTCTGCTTTTACACCCAACGGTGTCAGCTCAGTTACCTTCATTTATTTCTATTCTTAAACATGGGCGTTTGCACTGGATTTTCTCATTTGGGGGGGAAAAAGTTCTCCTTGAAACAGAGTTGTTGGTTGCAAACTGGGTTTTTACCCATTTGTCAATGACCCCCTTTCCCCTGTCTGTGTTGGTGCCTGTGGGGAGACCCAAAACCTGCTGGGTCCAGCATGAGATCTCCGCAGGGTTTGCTCTTGAGGGAGGATGCTCCAAGCAGGGTGGGAGCAGTAGGAGCTCCAGCTCTGAAATAAGCCCCCTTTGAAGTCTGGGATGTCACTTAATCTCCCTGCTTTGTTGAGGTTTGTTCCATTTTATGTGTCTGCTAATAAATATTGTAGCCTGCTAAAAATAACTGTTAAACATGAAGGAAGAAGTAAAGCTGCTTTGGGCCCTGAATTTCCAGTTTAATTCCTTTCTCAGGGAAGCTCAGACTTTCTGAAACAGGTTCAGCAGTGCCTGGTCTGCACGGCTGCTTGTGGCTTTTCAATGTGGTGCTGCCATCCCAGGGAAGAGCCAGTGGCAACAAGGTGTTGCAGGGCAGGACAGCGATGGGTGGGAGAGATGCTCCTCGTAGAGGCTTGGTGGCTGCTCTCCCAGTGCCACATCAAGGGTGGAAGCTCCTTGCAGAGGAGCTGGGGACATCCTGAGGGCATTGAGGGAGGAGAAAGTGGCTGGTTCGGGGAGCTGGGGACATCTCGGGCCCTCCGTGCTCAGGGATGCTGATGGTGTGGCCAAGCGGCAGCCCTGTGGTCCCCGGCATTGCTCTGAAGACCTCCCGTGTGCCATGTTTGCACCGCACAGGTCAGCTTGTGTGGCTGGGTTACCCCAGCGTGTGCAGTTTCCATGCCCTGTACGGTGCTGGCGAAGCCCCGTGTGGCACTGCCGTGCTGGCAGAAGTCCCGTAGGTAGAGCAGGAGCCTGTGCCAGCAGAGGAGCCTCCCGCTGCCGCGTCTGCGGCATCTCTACCCGGCGCTGGCAGGGGCCGCAGCATGGAGGAACAGCCACCCCGGCAGTCCCCTCACTGCCTGCGGCCGGGCAGGGCAGTGCTGTGCCAGCGTGCAGTGCTGCCCTGCCCTGGCACCGTGTGCCTGTCCCCTGCACCGCTTACCGTGTGGCTGACTGGCAAATGCAAACTGAAAGCGCTGCTGGTAGTTTTAGTGTTGCTGGTGGTTGTGTGTGTTGGAGGAGGAGCTCATGTGCTGTCCCGCTGCGGCCCCCTGCTCTCAGCAGCACGGCTCTGCCCGTCCTTGCAGGCAGCAATGGGCAGCAAGCAGTGATTTGGCAAAGACGCCAGCAGAAGAGGAGGTGCCGGAGGTGTTCAGCCTGGGCTGGTTTCATGGTGGCTCATGTGCTGCGGTGCCTGGCAGGGATGAGCAGGGGGCCGTGGGGGCCGTTGCCAGCCCTGGGTGATCGGGGCAACCTCCTCGGCCTCCGCCGCCAGTGCGAGTGCCTCGGCGGGGCTCGGGCACCCGTTTGGTGAGAGGGCGGCTGCGTGCGGTACAGCTCGTCCTGCCGCCCGCACCGCTCCCAGCCCACACGCTGAGTCAGCGCCTCTGCGTGGGGGGGCTCCGATGAGTAAGGGCGGGTTGGAGGGGCCACACAAGCACACGCGTGTGTGTGTTCTGTGCTGGGGGGGCCCTGTGGGCACCCTGCCTGCCGGCCACCCCCCCACCAGCCCCTCGGCTGCACTGATGACCCCCGCTCTGGAGGATGCTGCGGCATCCCCTACCCTGCGCACAGAGGGGCAGGTGCTCGGTGGGCAAAGCGGTGAAGGCAGCCACCTCTCTGCTTCTCTTTCCATTCTAGTACATCGAAGCCATCAGCAACAAGCAAGGTGAGCTGGAAAACTACGTCTCTGACGGCTATAAGACAGCTCTCACGGAAGAGAGGAGACGGTTCTGCTTCCTGGTAGAGAAACAGTGCGCGGTAGCGAAGAGCGCGATCACCTACCATGCCAAGGTGAGTTGGTGCCACCGGAGCCGCCGGTCTGCTCCCATGCTCCTGCAGCCGCCGGTCTGTGGGTCCCTGGCTGCCCCGTCACCAGGTGGACGCTCCTGTCACGAGCCGTTGCCTACAGAGCAGGCCAATATCCTGAAAGCCGTGGCTGATGCAGCCCCTGTGGCTTGGGGGGCAGAGGAGTATACCGGCAGGTGACCCACGGACAAGGTGCCCTGGGAGACACGTGTGCTCCTGGGCTGGGAGAGGCAGGGCTGTCCTGGGGCTGTGCTGCCCTCCCACCTGCACCCCGAGCTGCCCTTCCTCTGACGAAGGGGCAAGTCTCCCATGGGTGCTGCTCTGCATTTCAAAGCAGCTTCTGGCTGCATGAGGTAGACGAGACCGGCCGTGGTTTGCTCGAGTGCCAGCATGGCGGTGGTGAGGGCAGAGCCTGGCAGCGCATCGTGCCGTCTGGCTTGCCCAGGCGGTGCCAGCCCCTTCGCGGTGCGAATTCGCCTGTGGAAGTGCTCATGGTAGGTGGAGGGGGCTGAGTTCACCTCTCCTGCATGTTGTGGTCACCGAGGTCTGGGGGCTCTGCCCTGGCAGACGCTCATCAGGTTCCTCGTGCATCAGCTCACGATTTGCAAAAGCAGAAGAAATGCAAAGCAGCACCATTCCTGCTCGGAGCTGGAGCAGCACTGCCCTCCTGGCAGGGCAGGGAGAGGGCTCCCTCTGACCCCCTGGTACCTCCTGGCCCTAGTAAAGGTGAGAATTAAACCAGAGATTGAACTGCTGCTCCAAACCCCCTCTGCCCGTTCCCAGGCAGCCCGCGTTTCCCAGGCAGCCCACGTTTCCCAGGCTGGGGGTCGGAGCTGCTGCCTGCTGGCATGGGGAGCGGCGGTCCCCTGCGCTGGTCCGGAGCAGAATCCATCCGGATGAGGGCTGGGAACGCCGGCGCTGCTCCCACAGCCTCATGCTCCCATTCTGGTTGTTCCCCGCCGCCACCCCCCATCGCTCGCAGCACCCATCTGTCACCGCCACGCTTGGCACCGGGGAGCAGGAGGAGTTTGGATTAGTCAGCGCTGTCCTCGCGCTGCGGGCTGGATCGATGCTCGGCACATGCGAATTCCTCCTGTAGTGCAGGAAGGAAAAATTCCTCCCCGGGGATGGGGAGGTCGGCAGGCAGGAGGGTGCTGGCACTTGCATCATGACCGTGGCACAATGAAACCAAAAGCTTCTCGCAGCAGCATGTCGAGGGTGATTTTGCAAGAGGGACTCTGCAGGTGGCTCGTCCAGAGCATGGTGGGTGTATGTGTGACGTGGGCGCATGGCCCTGCACCAGTCTGGCAGCCGGCGTGGGCCTTGCCGGCTAAAAATGCCGTCCCGCTGCTGCTGGCGGCTCCCAGAGGATGCTGGCAGCAGCCGCAGTCTGGGTGGCGAGGCTGTGCCTCGGCTGGAGCCGGTGGCTGATAGTGCAGAAATGTTCTGGGACTTTGAAATTGGGTTTAGAGGGGTTTTTGATACGTAGGGACCAAGCTGCCTCCAGGTGAGATGGGCTGCAAAGCCGTGCAGAGGCATCGGGGCACCCTCTGCGGTGCGGCCCTGCTGCGGGGTAAGCCGGTGGGCAAGCTTGCCGTCAGGCTTACCGGAGCTGCTCCTCCGTAGCTCTTCACAGCGCGTTTCCCAGGGAGGTGTTTAGGCCGGTGCCTGGGGGTCTGCGCAGTGCTTGGCTGGGGAGTGACCTCCGGCTGGTTTGGGACATCTCCTCCCTCGGAGAGTCACACGGTGGGATGCTTGCTCACACAGCGTGGGTGTGTTAGCTGAACAAGGGCAAGTTTAGCTCCATCTTCCCCCCCCGCCCCCCCTTGGCTCGGAGCATGGCCGTGGGTGGCTGCAGGTCCTGCCCATGGGCAGGGAACAGCGGGGTTTAGCTGCAGCATGGTGCGGCCAGAGGCTGTCGGGGCTGAGCAGCCCTAAGCATGAAGCTCATCCCTCGGGACCTGGGCGACGGCACAGAGTATGACAGTACACTGCGTGTCCCGTGGCTGAGCCTTTGGTCAGGTTTTATTTCTCCGCTCGGCCAAACGGTGCTGTTTTCACTGAGCCCAGCACCCTGCCCAGCTTCATACAGCCCCTCTGCTCCTGGAGCTGCCCCATGCAGGATATCCCGGAACAAGCTGGGGAGATGAATTACCTTTTCTTTCCCTCCTTTCCATTTTTTATGATGCCTTCCTGGCTCAGCTGCCATCAGGGCCTGGAAGTGGTAAGTCCCTGTGTTTTATCTCGTCCATGCCATGCACAGAGTCAGTCAATCTGGTGGCCAGGATCAGGCCAGCTCTGGATCCGCGCAGTGCTGCCCGGGAAGGGGTGCGGAGCTGGGTGGGTTTTGCTGCACCCCTGTGCCCTCACACCTCGTTTTTCTCTGTTGCAGGGGAAGGAGATGCTGACGCAGAAGCTGCCACTGTGGCAGCAGTCCTGCTCGGATCCCAACAAGATCCCGGACCGCGCTATACAGCTGATGCAGCAGATGGCTGCCAGCAGCAATGGCACCATTATGCCCAGCCCTCTGTCTACATCCAAATCCAACCTCATCATCTCTGACCCCATCCCTGGTGCCAAACCTCTCCCTGTCCCCCCGGAGCTGGCACCTTTTGTAGGAGTAAGTATCTCTGTCATGGAAGCTCTCCTGTCCTTCTGAGCAAAGCTGGAGGGATGAGCCCGGGCCAGTGTCACCATTGTCCTCGGCAAGTTGCTTTTGGATGGACTGTCATTGATGCACAGGATGGGCAGCTCCATGCACGCGCTGCCCTGGGATGCGGGAAGGAGCCTGGCATGGGGATGGGCAGCCCATCCTGCCCCATCCTGCCCGTGTTCCTGAGCTCCAGAGGGGCAGGGGCTCCTGGGGCGGAATTTGGGGAACCCAAAGCTGGACTCACCTGGCCAGGCTGGTCCCAGTTAGACTGGTCCCAGAGCTGTGGGGGTGAACCAAGTTACCCCAGTAACCATGGGAGAAGGTGCTTGAAGTGACCCATGGGATGAAAGACCCTTCAGAAAGGGGTCTCCCCCCTGATGTGGGGCATGAGCTGAGCAGTAGAGCTCGGGAGGGATTTATTGGGTGTGAGGCAGCTTGGAGCAGTAAAATACCGTAGAGGTGACCCTGCTGCTCCCCCCAGAGCAGTTTGTCTCAGGTGGGGAACTAAACCCAACAGGCTGAAGCTCTGGTCTGCTGTGAGCGCCTTCCCTGGAGCTGCATCCCGCTGTGGGAGCTGCGGTGGGATGCCCTAATGAAGACGCTCCCCGTCTTCCCCCCCTCCTCTCCTCTCCTCTTTCTGTAGCGCATGTCGGCGCAGGAGGCCATGCCGGTGATGAATGGAGTCTCAGGCCCAGACAGTGACGGGTACAACCACTGGTCTGAGATGAAGCCAGCACAGCCCAAATCTTTATCTCCTCCCCAGCCTCAGAAGCAGCTGAGTGACTCTTACTCCAATACACTTCCAGTTCGCAAAAACGTGCCACCGAAAAACAGCTATGCATCAGGTGAGGCTTAGTCTTCCCCGTTCTCCGCTCCGGGGGCTCCTGGGGTGCTGTGGGTGCCGGCTGTGCCGGGTGGTGCTTGCGGGGAGCGTTCAGCAGGGGCCGGTTGCAGCCGCGGTGAGCAGGGTTGTCAGGGATGCTGTTGGTGGCGGGGCAGTGACTGGCAGCATCCCTCCGGCATCAAGTGCCGCTTGTGCCTCTGACCTGAGGTTAGGAAACGAGTGCAGCTGGGCTCCGCCGTGGCTTTGGCTGGGTGGGCTTTCAGCCCACGGACAGGATTTCCAGGAGGAAAATCGTGAGGAATCTCGCTGTTCCCTTTGCCATGGCTGGTGGGCGATGCCAAGAGCAGTGGCCTGCCCCTGCCTGGGATTCTGCTTGTTAAGGGGAAGGTGTGAGTCAAACACTGAAGATTTTATTGGCACTTGGGGTAAAATAAGCAAGGTTAGGGCCCTGCCCCTACCTGTGCCTGGGTTTGGCCACGGGGTGAAGGACTTGGGGCACTCGTTGCTTTCTGTCTCCCACCAGCTGAAAACAAGACGCTGCCACGCTCCAGCTCCATGGCCGCAGGGCTCGAGAGGAACGGCAGGACGAGGGTGCAGGCCATTTTCTCTCATGCTGCTGGAGATAACAGCACCCTCCTGAGCTTCAAGGAGGGTGATCTCATCACGCTGCTGGTGCCAGAGGCCAGGGACGGCTGGCATTATGGAGAGAGCGAAAAAACAAAAATGTGAGTGCTGTGGCCGTCCCTGCAAACCACTGGACGTGCAGCCTCTTCTGTATCCTCCATGAACAAACGTAGGTTTGGCTTCATCCCCTGCCCTTGCCTTTCAGGAGGGGCTGGTTTCCTTTCTCCTACACGCGGGTCCTCGACAGCGATGGCAGTGAGCGGGTCCACGCGAGGTAGGAGCATCGTGCCGGGTGCCGTGCCGGGTGGGTCCCTGCGCCCCTCCCAGGGCAGACTTCTGGGCTTGGGATGGGAATGCTCTGCTTCCCTTGGACACAATGCATGTCGTTAGGAATAACTCCCAGCAGAGGCGGGTGGTAGCTGCCTCAGGGGGGCTGTAGCTATGGGGTCCCCTGCTGTGGGTGGATGGGCAGCCTGGGGGTCTCAGCCTGGGGTGAGCTGGTGTTGATGCCTCTGCTTTGGGTCCCCTGCACCCAGCCTGCAGCAAGGGAAGAGCAGCAGCACCGGCAACCTGCTGGACAAAGACGACATCGCCATCCCGCCGCCCGACTACGGCATGGCCTCCCAAGCCTTCCCAGCGCAAGGCGTTAACACCTTCAAGCAGAGGCCGTACAGCGTGGCCGTGCCTGCCTTCTCCCAGGTGAGCCCGCGGGGCAGCGGGGGCTTCTCCCGCTCCGGGAGGGACTTTTATACATGGGAGATACTTGAGCAAAACCCTGGGCATTAGTCCCTGCTGGAGCCCTGCGTACGGTGGCCCGGGTGTCTGCGGCGTCTCCATCCCGCCTGGGGTTTTAAAGCAGAAGGATGAAATGTGTTAAAGCGTGTTCTCATTCCTGGTGTGGTGTAGACGACATGCGGGTGAAGGAGGGCTGCTCTCCAACCTGTGTTCGTTGTTTGTAGGACTACCTAATGCCCTATGGTTGTGCAATTAAAGACTATTCCAGTGGCCTCTGCCAACCACCCTCCGCTCACTACAAGTCTTACACTAGGTCGACACCTGTAAGTCCGAACGCACGCAATGTTTCCCTTGGGATTTACGGGCAGTTGGCCGTTTTTGCCTGGTGATCCATGTGCCTTGCCTGGGGTCCCATCTTCTGCTGAGCATCTTTCCTGAGGGAGAAGGGACGGGGGATGCAGGGGAGGCGGTGGGAGAGGAGAGCAGCGGACGGGGAGGACCAGCCAGTTTGGCGTGCCTGGGCAGAACGGGCAAGGCATGGGGAGTGAACGGCACAAAACGGCACCGTAAACCCCCAAAGGACAACACTTGCCAAGTCCATGGGAGCCTCCCACCAGAAACGAGCTGTTCACAGGCAGCTGGAAGCGTTTTCTCTGGTACATGCTAATTCAAGCCAGCGATGGTCCCGTGGGAATGCTGGAGTGAGCGTGTGGGGCTGGGGCAGACCCCGTCCAGGGCTCCGACGGTTGTCCAGAACAAGCTCAGGGCTTCTGAGATAACGCATTGGGGAGGATGCGTGTGTGGACAAGATCAGCTTTAACCCAGGAGCTCCTGGTGTGGGGCTTCCCCACCAAAACGAGCATGGTGGGATGAGCCACATTGGCTTCCCTGGAGCGCTCAGCACAGGGAGAGGATGAGGGGGAGAGGTGGCCATATAGCACCCTACCCTTTGGCAGGGTGCTCCGGAGAGGTGGCACTCCGGCTGGGGTCTGGGCCTTTCTGCAGGGGCTGAGGAAGCGCAACCCCACTTGCTTTTTGCTGGGTTTTCCCAGCAGGGTTTGCTGCTGGATTTGGGGTTTTGTGATTGGGAACATTCCTGGGACGGTGGGAACGTAGGTCTCTGATCCCTGGTGCGTGGCCAGCTCAGAGACCAGCGACTCCCGCTCCTTCCTGGAGCGGTCCCGTGTTTGTCATGGAGAGCAGAGCTGCTCCGTGGCCGTATCCCAGGGCAGGTCCTTGCCTGGAGAGGGACATCCTCCGAGCCCTGTCCCCATCTGCTCCTTGGACCACTGCAGTCCTTCCCTGCTGCAGAGGCTGTTCAGTACCAGCTGAAGGAGAAAATGGTCCAAAACCCTGTGGGTTTCTGGTGGGAGTTAATACAGACAAACACCTCTTTCCACAGAACATTTCACTGCTGTCTCTCAGACTTGTTCGATCCCTTTTCGAGTGTCTCGCATCTCAAAAGTGGCTGGAGCTCTGTACCACGGTGGGGCTGGGCAGAGCAGACCGGGGCTCTCCCGGCTGTTGCTTTCCCTTGTCTTGCCAGAATAAAGTCCTACTCGGAAGAGAGTGGTGCAACTTTACTATCTGCTGTCTAAATCCCATTGAAATCATCTCCATATCTCCCTTTCCTCTCCAAATGCATTGGCTCTCGGCCCCGGCATTCCTGAGTCCCGATGCACTTTGGTCTGTTCGTGTGACCCTCCAGTGGCACCTGAATGGGCACAGCCCATGTCCCCCACCCCTCACCGTGCTTCCTCTTCTCCTCTCCGCAGGGTCTCGATGACTACGGGACGAGGTCCGTCAGCAGGTAAGACTTCACCTTCCTGTCGCGTTACCTGAAAGTGAACTGTTGGTGTTGGCTCTGGGTGAAGCCATGGTGCCGTGTCCCCGTGGGGGTCCCTGCACGGGCTCCCCAGGGGACAGGCAGTGGCTGGGATGGGGCCGTGTGGTGGAGGACATGGTGCAGGTCTTGTCTGTGAGTGCGGAGGGACCCAGCGTCTCCCGGGGAGGGCAGGTCCCAGGGCCAGCCCCTGTGTCTCCGACCTTGCACCCCTTGTGCTCCTCCGGAGAGAGTCGTGTCTCCCCAGCCTCCTCTCTGGGGCTTGTGCCCGGATAGCAAGGCCATGGAGAGTGAGCGCGCTCGGGGTCTTTCCCCGGCACCTTCTCCCACCCAGCCGCTCCTCCATCCCAATTCCCTCTGCCTTGGAGCCTCCCCATCGCGCTCTTGGGGATAAACCTCAAACCCACAGGCTTTGCTGCGAGCAAAGCAATGGTGGGCAGGGGTCGAGCTCGCCGCCCCGCTCCACAGTGGGGGTGCTGCTGCCGGCCCCCGTGGTGCCGTGCCGGGGAGCTGGGCTCCTGGGCACGGTGCTGCCTCGCGGCGTGCGCTGGCGGTCCCGGCCACTCTGGCAGTCTCCTGTGCTTTGTTCCGCAGCGGCAGTGGCAGTTTGGTATCAACGGTGTGAGGACACCTTGCCTAGCGGCGGCCCCTTGCTGCTTGGACGAGCTTTCTGCTTCTTCCCCCTCTTTTTTTCTTTCCTCCTCGTTTCTCTTTCTCGACTTCTTTTGGATTTTAAACTCTTGTGATCTTCAAGGAAACCATGGTGCTTCTCCACCCCTCCCTGGTGTTCACAGTGCCCTTGTTTCTGAAGCCTTTTCAGAGCAGAAACTGCCGATCGGTCTGTGCTCACTTTGAAGCAGCCTGGATGCAGTTTACACTTTAGTGGGACCCGGTTTTTGTACTGCTGTGTGAATGTTAGCGATGCACTATCCCTCCTCTGGGGCTGCACGCCAGCCGCCTCGCACGAGCCTGGACAAAACTTCCCAGACTGGAACAAATATGCATGGCCTCTGGTGTCCGTACTGTTACTGAGCATCCGGGATGCCCGTGCCCGGGATGCCATTCCTGTGGGGGGCAGCAGCCCCGCGCCTCCCCCTCGGCCTGATCCGCTTCCATCCAACCGCCCACCGCGGCGGCTTTGGGAGAAGCGGATAGGCAGAGCTCCCGCCCCAGGGAAAGGGCTGCTTCTGGGCTGGGGTCCCGCCGGCTGTGGGGCACAGCCGGCAGCCCCCCTGGAAGGGTTACTCCTGGTTGTTTTATAAATATATATATATATATATATTTTTTGTAGCAAGGTATTGTTACCTCACGTTAGCGCTGGGGGCTGGTGCGGAGCCGTCCGAGGACGTGCTCGCATCCCTAAACTGGGCTTGAGCGAGGCAGCCCCCCCGCTGCGCCGGGGGGCTCGGCAGTGGCTGGGGGTCTCCCACCCCGCTGGGTCGGCGCTCAGGGTCCCGCTCCCGCAGCCAAGCCCGGCCGTAGCCCTTCCAGTGCCCGTGCCCGTCTCTACCGCAAAGCTGTACACGCTTTCTTTTTCTGATGTGATTTTTAAAACCTCTTACATTGCCTGTTTACTAGGACATTGCTGGCAATACAGACACACACACAGACAAGTTTTTGTTTTATATACTTGCCTATGGGCATATTGTAACAAGACCCTCCTGCATCCATGTCCTAATTTTGCTAAAGATTTTTAACCCGGAATATTTCATGCTGAATGACTGAATGTAGAGGGGAAAACAAACCCAGCCTAGCAAAGCCTGTATGGAGATTGTAAAGTGCTGAAAAACCTTTTTTAAAAGCCAGAGAGAAATGTGCCCTGTACTGAGTTATTGTTTGAATAAAAGTTTTATTTATTGCATTGAGCTGGGCCTCGGTGTCTTTTTCGGCTGCCATGCCTGTGTGCTGCCCATCACCGCCTGCATTGCCCGTTGCCATGCCTTTTTTTTTTTTTTTTTTTTTGCCCCTTCTCCATCCCCTCGGCATTAGGTGGCCGTGGGAGACCCTGGGTGCCGCCTGCCTGTGCTCGGCCCCTGCAGGCTTTAAACAGCTTTGCTGAGCGGGAGCAGCTAAAACTGTTTAAGGGCCGGGTCCCTTCTCCATCTGCGTCTGGAGGAGATGCTGCTGCTGCTGCTGCTCGCTGCATGCCGAGGCTGCGGCTGTGCTTTCTCAGCCCGACGGCGGTGGGAAAGCGGTGATGGCCAGGGTAGGGGGAAGGAAGCCGCCCCCCTCCCTTCCGTAGCCCCCGCCATGCCCAGCCTCTCCTCTCCGCAGGTGGCTCCCAGCGCCCCGGCTGGCCGTGCCCTTCCTTCCTCTCCTCGCAGGGAGCCGGCAGGCAGCACCAGCAACTCAATAAACATGACTTTTCCTCCTTTTTCTTCTTTTTCCTCCTGCTTCCTCTGCCCGGAGGCGCTGTGTGCAGTGCGGCCGGCAGGCTCTCGCGCTGGGGCAGCCGCCGGCTCGTAGCCCGATGCCTCTCCTTAACCAACACCTTCTGTTCCCGTCAAGGGCTCGGAGCATGGCCCGGTGTCCTCCAACCTGCCTTCTCTTTCCCTTGCAGCCCCGATGTTGAAGTGGCCAGGTTTTGAGGTGCCCCTGCCCGTAGTTAGTAAGTTGATGGTCTCGGGGGGCCGAGCCCTGGGTGTGCTGGCGCTGGGCAGCGGGTGATGGCCGCGGGGCTGCGTGGGGACGGTGCCACCGCTCTGCTTCCTCCCCTGCACCCAGCCGAGCGCGTCCCCTCCCTCGGTCACCGCTTGTCCCCGTCCTGGTGGCGGGAGCTCCAAGTCTAACTGCGCTGCATCTGCACGGCTCCTTGCACCGCCGCCACGCTGGGCAGCCTGCTGGGGCTGAGCTGCTGCTCCTGCTCCCCCCGCTCCCCCTGCTCCCCATAACCAGCCTCTTTGGTTGTAGGTCTCCGGTGTCCGCTGTCCCACCAGCGCCTAGTCGTTACATCGCCGTCCCCAGCCCTTTCCCGTGGGGACAGAGCAGATCCATGCTAATGTCAAGTTTTTTGAGCAGCTTCTTTTGCTTGTAGACTGCCTTGGGGACGTGTCTTGGGAGCCTCCTCGTCCCGACCCCGGCCGTGGCCCCAGGGCAGGGTTGGAGGAGTATCCCCAGGAGCCGAGACCCCCCTCACCAGCATTGCAGAGCCCAGGAGGGCCCCTTCCCTCTTTCTCTTTGATCCATGAGCTGTTTTTTCCCATGGCTGCCAGAGCTGCAGGCTCCCATCCCACTGGCTCTTCTCTGCCAGAACAAAAATAGTTAAATAATAATAACCCCTGGTGACTCATCAAAGCAACCTGTCCTCTCCCTCCAGTCCTGAAAATCTATTTTGGCATTCTGGGGGGAAAAGTGATCTAAGAATCTGCATTAATTAGGTGGGAAATTAATTACCCTATTTTTAAGCAAGAGCCATTTATCTTTTGAGGAAAGCAAAAGCGCACTTGGAGAGGTGAGCGATGGTAGCGGAGAGGGGCCAGGGGAGGCAGCGAATGCCCTTCCTGGGGGACGGGGGGGACTGAGCCCCTTCCTCCTCCCCATCCATTGGGGATGTCCCAAAGTTGCTCTGGTCCAGGCAGTGGTCACTGGTAACCACGGCTACTCCTAACGTGGCTTAACCCCATGGTCATGGTTGTCTTGCTAGCACTTTTCCTGCACCCCTGTCTCGGGATGGCAGGGCTGTGCCCCGTGGGGGAGAACTGCCGCTGGCCCGCCTGTGGGACCGTGGCAATGCCGGGGCGGAGCGGGGCTCACCGCTGCAGGCACATGGCCATTGCCTCCGCTGCAGAAAGGAGTGGGTTTGTGCAGCTCCCTGGGGAGGGCTGGGGGCGGAGGCTGGGCTGGGGTCGGCCGGGCAGGGAAGGGCTGGCTGGGTGCAGGCAGGAGAGGCAGGGGGCTGCAGGGATGCTCTGTGGCTCCCATGGCCACTGATCCCAGTGCGGGTTTGGACCCGATGGCTCCGGGCAGCCCACGGTGGCTGTGCACCACAGGCAACCAGTGGTACCCCCATAGCTGCCTGCACCCCTTGGGAGTTACCTCCTGCCCGTCCTGCCAGGAGGGGACAGAGGGACCTTCCCTGGGGCAGGTAAGGGTGCTCCCTGTGTCACGGCACCCTGCACAGCCGTCCTTGTCCCCCATCCCAGCCGCAGGACACGTGCGCACCAGGGCTGCACGTTTGCAGGCGCTGTGCGCAGCAATAGCTGTAGCCGGCAAGCGCTGGCGGCAGTGGGACAGCACTGGGGACGCCCCAGGTAGGTAAAAGCCCGGCTCAGCCCAGCTGCTCGTGGCTCTGGCTGTGGGACGCTGCCGCTCCTCGGGGTGGCCGAGGCTGGCTTGCCGGGAGCCGGGCTGGGCTCAGCCTCGTGGCCCGACTGAGCTCCTCTGCACAGCGGGCTTGTCCGGGCGCCTTTCCTCTCCCTGTGCTCTGCCTCTCCAACATTTGGTTTCTCCAAAGGCTTCCCAGCCAGCATGGCACAGAGCTGCAAGCTCTGCTCTTGCCAGGGCATCCCTGCACATCCCTCGGCAGATGGGGTGCAGGGAGCCATAACCCCCTGCTCCCCCACAGCGGCACGGTGTGGGGCCGGGTGATCTCGGGGTGCTGCCATGCGTGGGAATGGCTCGAGCCCAGCCTGGGCGGCTGGAGCAGCCTCTTCAGCCCTGGCCCTCCTTGGCAGCCCCAGCTGTAGGCCTGGAAAGCGAGGTAGGAGAACATCCCTCGTGCAGCAGCCCTTGCTGGCTCATCTCTTCTATCCACCACTTTGTGAGAGAAGCGGAGGAACCGGGGGCAGCTCGGCCCAAGGGCTCTGTAGGGCAGAGCAGGACCAGCTTAACCCCTTCCCAAACGCTGCTGAAGCCAGGTGGGTGGAAGGGTCAGGGATGGTGGCTCCAGGCTCGCCAACAGCCCCGCTCGGGCTTGGGCTCAGCCTCGAAGCACACCCAGCACAGCCTCTGCAGCGAGTGGAGCCGTCGGCTCTGCAGCAAAAGCTTTTTGGGGTCTCGCCAGGTTGCCGCTCACTGTGCTGGTGCCCCGTCCTCGCAGGCCCCGCTGCTGCCATCCCTCCTGCTAAACTCTGCCTTCCTCTTTCTCTGCAGAAATCCCTTTGCCAACGTCCAGCTGAAGCCAACGGTGACGAACGACCGCTCGGCTCCGCTCATCAGCTGATCTGGGAGCGCTGGTGCCCGCCGTGCCACATGACACTCGCCGCCTCCTCCTCGCCGCTGCATGTCCGGCTTCCCAGGACTTCATTTTTAGGCAAAGTTTATTTAATCCTGCTGCTTTGAAAGCCAAAGGCTACAGCTAGTGCCCTAGTTCTCTCTTCTCTAGACCCAGCTTATTCCTCCCGGTGGCAGAGGGTTAAACCGCTGCCATGTAGCCTGTCCTTTGCCTGCGCAGAACTAGCGTGATGGCAGCCCCTCGTCCCCCGCACTCCCAGCATGTCCCATAGCCGGGTTTGCTTCTAGGCTTAGCAGCAGCTCGCCGTGGTTGGGAGAACAGCCTCAGCTGGAAAGCAGCTCTCCAGAGCCGAGCTGTGCTCCGGGCTCGCACAGGGTGGAGCGGCGATGGCAGAGGGCAGACGCTCCCCGCCCTCCCCCCTGCCTGGCCAGGAGACACCCTGGGACAGGCAGGATAGCCCCAATCCCCTGTGCAAGCCAAGGGGGTGATGGGAGCCACAGGCAGCTCCCAAGCTCCTGCGAGACCCCCGGGCTGGGAGGCGGCAGGACACCGCCAGTGGGGTGCCAGCACTGCAGCGCCTGTGGGGACAGGGACAGCTCTGGTCCCAGGGCTCAGGCAGTGCCAGGTTTCTGTATATAGTAGGGTATTACGGTACTGCTGTAAAATATAAGCTAGAATAACCACTTTTGGAGGTGAGGGCTCTGTTTAAGCATGCCTTGGGGTGCCCGGGGCCATGGGATGGCCGGCGGTTGAAGGGGTGCTCCCCTCAAACAGGCTCTCCCGTCCAGACCTCTTGCTTGGCTGTTTGCTCTTCCTCTATTAACTAGGGCTGCATGAGAGAGAGAGAGAGAGAGATTAAAAAAAAAAAAAAAAATATATATATATATATATAAACACACTTGCTAAGCTTATTGCTGGGGTGTGCACGCCCGAGCGAACTGGTGCCTGGGCCATTCCCGCAGCTCCCGGCTGCCACCGCACCCTGAGCCGAGCCGGCGCAGGACTCGCGTCCCTGCTACGGGAACAGGGAGAAGAGGTTTTCCAGGCAGGAACCACGTCTCCCATGGGCGAGCAGTTGTGTGCCAGGCAGCACGGGGAGGCAGCACCCTCAGAGGTTTTGCCTTTTCCATTGTATTTGTCATTTTGCACTTTTTAATCGCTAGTGCACCGCAGCCCGCTCAGCGGGTGCCTTGCTGAGCGCAAAGAGCCCCAGCGAGTGGGTTTCCATGCAGGCAGGGCTCTTTCCCAGTCAGACGCGATGGCTCATCGCTGCCATATCCCTCCGATGGTTTTTGCAGCTCTGCCGCAGGAAAGCAGCTTCTTCTGCGACCGCCCGGGCTCTGGCCGTGCGCAAGGGTTCTCTGGTCGATGGGCCGCTTCTTCCTCTCCCGGGGCTGGAGCAGATGGATGGGGGGGCCAGACGGGGCAGGGGCGAGGGGAAGGGCTCCTCGGGGTGGCAGGTGAGAGAGGGCTGGGGGCCCACAGCCCGCGGTGGGGGCAGGCCTGGGGTCCCTTCAGCCACCAGACTGGTGGTGTCCTCTTCCAGCCCTGTGCCAGGGGCTGCCGCCCGCCCCCCCCCCCCCCCCGCTTGGGACCCCCGGGCAGCCACCCCGGGCTCCAGCCAACCCTCGGGGCTTCGCTGCACCTCCTGGCTTGGTGGCACCTGCAAGATGTAACCTGAAATAATTTTTTATGAGAAAAAGTAATTTATGAGCAATAAAATCCCTCCCACCCCTTCCACCCGCAGTGTTTTCCTTGGCCGGAGGCATCTGCCTGGCCCCGGAGCATCTCAGTCTCCATCCCAAGCAGCCCCGGGCTGATGCACAGCGTCCGGCCCCACGCGGGGCAAGAGCTGGCAGCTGCCTGCGTGCTGGGCAATGACCTGGGCAGCAAACGGCTTAAGATATTTTAAAAACTTTATTATTGGCCCGATGAGATTTGACACACATGCTGGGAGCTGTATGGAAATCAGCACTGATAAAAAATACAGCAATTATGACCCGTATTGATAAAATAGACAATGTAATAATAGCCTTTCTATTAAAAAAAATATCCAAGACACAGCTCTGTCCTCATGCTGCCCTCCAGAGGCAGGGACCTGCGGCGCCATAGACCAAACCTGGGCTCCTGGAGGGGGTTCTGGGGGAACGAGGGGTGGGGGGGGTCAGGACCAGCATCCCCCCGCCCTGGGTGCGAGGGGAGAGCGGGGGGCACCTGGGGTGCTCGCAATGCCGAGCAAGCCCCCCGCAATGCAGGCAGGGTGGCGGAGGGGTGGGGGGGGTGCAGCAGGGTGGGTGCTGCGGGAAGGGCACCCCGGGGGGAACCCCGCTTCTGCACAGGCTGCACCCCACCACCAGAGATGGGTGCTGTGCCCCGTGCCAGCGGCCAGCACAGGGTGACGGCCCCCCCCCCAGCTGCAAAGCATTCAGCAAAGAACTTGCGAGAGCAGCACTGGGGCTGGGGGGGGACATGGGGGGGGTGATACAGGCCAGGCTGGAGCTTAAATAAAACACTTAAATAAAGCAATGGTTGCCATCGGTGACTTGCCAACCAGCTGCCACAGGAGAAGCAACCAGCAGCAGAGGGGGTACGGGGCAGGCACAGCTGCCCTGGATGTTGGGGTGAAGCTGGGGACCCCCTGGCTGTCCCCTGGGACAGAGAGGGCCCCAGCTGGGGACGCAGCTCCGGGCTGGGCTGGTCAAGAGGGTGGGCGAAGGGTGGCCAAGTACGGTGACGCCTGTGCCCGGCACCAGGCTGGACCCGCAGCATCACCGTGGTGCCGGAGCTGTGCCAAGCCAGGGACAGGCTCGTCCCGCGGCACCGAACCCCAGCATGGAGCTGAAGCCTCCCAGCAGCAGCCCCATCCCACATGCGTATGTGTGCGTGTGTGTGTCCGTGCACGAGCACGTGTGCCCTCGGCCCACGAGCACGGGGCGGCAGGAGCCAGCCAGGGCAGCAGGACATGGGGCTGGGGGCGAGGGGGGGTGGGGGGGGGGAGTATTTCTCACCTCAGGGTTTGGTCTATAGACCCCAAAGGAACCAGCCCTGATTTCAAGGTTTCGCTCAGCTCCGCTTACTTCCATTTCCTTCTGGAAGCTGGAATTGCACAATTATCCTAAGCCTCAAATGAATTAAAAAAAAAAAAAACAAACACAAAACAAACAAAAAACCAAAACGGAACGAAGAACTGCGAGCAACCCCCCCACCCCCCGCCTCGTTTCGTCTCTTTGGCAGCAATAACTTAAAATCGCGTCAATGTGGGTTCAGTTGAGAGCAAGTTTTGTTTTTAGGGTGCAGTTGGGTTTTTGTTTCAGGTTTTTTTTTGTCCTTTTCTTTAAGTACAAAAATAGTCAGGTTGGCAGGTCCCAGGGGGCCACCCCATGTGGGGCAGCCAGGACCCCCTCTCCTGCCAGCCCTCCCCGTGCTGCTCCTCGCTGCAGCGGGGCAGGGGTCCCGCCAGCCCTCTGGGTCCCTTGCTGGGATGGGACTGCTCCCTGAAAAGCAAGGAAGAGGGGAGCTCCCCAGCCCCCCTGAGTCCCCCCAAAGCCGTGCTGCCCACCCCGGGCACTGGGACGTGAGAGCCAGTGGTAGCCCTGGCATGGAGAGCAGGTGCTCAGGGCAACCTCAATCAGCAGTAGCAGCCGGCAGCCCCTCGCTCAGGAACGCCGTGGGGCCAAGCCGCTGCGAGGTGCAAGGCCAAGTGCATGGCACAGGGTGGGGGACAGCATGGGGGTGTGGGGACAAACACCACCTCGGGGAGCACGCGTGGGCAAGAAGCCAAGGGGGGAACTTCACTGGGGGGACACTCCGCAAATGTTAGCAAGATCAGGGCACTACCCTTTAAATGCTATAATTTTTATATATATATATATGTCTATATATATATATGTGTCTATTTATACACGCACACACAGCCACCCGCACACACACGGCCGTCACCCACCGCCTGGCCCCGGGCCGCACTGGCCCCGCTCCCACTCACAGCAGCAAATGAGCTCCTTCCGATAAAATCTGCCTAAAAAAATCCAGAGCACGGTCTCGGAGCTCATGGCTGGACCCTGCTCCTGGCCCTGCTGTCCTCCACCGCCCCGCGCTGGTGCCGGGGCAATGCCCGGCCGGCGTCCCGGCTGGCTCACTCCCGGTCACCATCTTCGCTGCTGCCTGCGAGGAGCAGAGAGGTGGTGTGAGCGGGTCCCGGTGCTCCCATGGGACACCCGGCCCTTCGGAGGGGGTGACCGTCCCCACAGGACACAAGGGCAGGGTGTCCCGCACAACCCTGGCTGCCACCGCAGCTGGCACTGGGGGACAGCAGCTCTCCAGACCCCCAGGGGTGGTGATGGGGTCCCGGCTGCCCACAGAGCAGCATGCGGGGGGACTCACCTCCTATGGAGTCCATGTCCGAGTCGGAGACGTGGGTGATGGAGAACCGGGACACTGGGGCAGGCGAGACCGTGAACCGGGAGAACTGGATGGGCAGTACCTGCTTCTGCACTGGCACCAGTGCAGGCAGCACAGGCAGCGCAGGCACGGCCAGGTCAGGCTCCGCCGGCGTCCCCGTCAGCGAGGACATGAGGGATGGCTTCACCGGCATGAGCGGAAAGTCATCGTCCCACTCAAAGCCGCCGCCTGCGATATGGAGCGAGGGGGCTGAGCCCACCGTGGGGGTCACCCCAGCCTGCCCTGCCATGGTCCCCACCGCCCCCCCCGGCCCCTTACTCTCTTCCGAGGCATTGCCATCCGAGGAGTCGTCCGAGGCACCAAGCCTATCCGCCGGGCTCGGGGAGCTGCCGCCGGTGGGGGGCTGCCCTGAAGGCTGGGGGGACTCCGGGAAGCTCTGCTCTGCCAGCTCCCGCGTGGGGCTTTCCTGCACAAGGGGAGACAGGCGGGAAGGGACCCTCGCTAGAGGCATGCCAGGGGATGGCCCCTGCCACCAGTCCCCAGTATCCGAAAATGCTGTGGGGCCATGCCCAGCACCCAGCTCTGCCCTCCCCATGGCTGCCCACCTGGTCGAAGAGGTAGATGGTAACATCATCGTAGAAGGAGACGGCTTTCTTCTTGCGCTCCAGGTCCTCACAGAAGGCCTCGGAGAGCAGGCTGGGCATCTTGAGGAGGCTGCGCAGGTTCCTGCTGCTCTGGCTCTCGGCCACCACGATGGGCACGGCCGCTGGCTCCTCCTCGCTCTCCTCACTCTGCTCCTGGATGTTGTAGCAGCGCAGTTCCTCGTCCGACTCGTCGCTGTCCTCCGTATCCTCCTCCTCCTCCTCTGGCTCCTCGCGGCGCTCAGGGACGGCCGGCCGCAGCTCCCGGGCAGACGGGAGCGGGCAGAGGCCCGGGGGGGACTCGCCCGCCGGTAGCAGCGTGCTGGGACCCCCCGGTGCGTCGCCCACCATGGTCCCCTCCGGGGGCAGCCCCGGTTCCCCAAGCCCCGGCGTGGGGGGCACAGTCTGTTCGCCCCCAGCTGCGGCTCCCCCAAGTCCAGGGACACCCTCGGGCACACAGATCCCTCCGACGGACACCAGCTCCCCAGCGCTTGCTGGCACCGGGGTCAAGAAGAAAGTCTTGGGTGGTACAGAACCCGGGGGACAGGCATCTCTGTCAGGGGGCAGGGAGCTGCCCGGCACCGGCCCCATGCCAGCAGGTCGCCGATCGGTGCCAGACCCCTGCCCTGTGGGGCTGGCCAGGGCACTCCCGGCCTCTGTCCCCCTCCAGTCCCCCGCTGAAACCCCAGCTGCCGAAACGTCCACTGCCACTGCAATGCCAGGCGCTGCTGGGGGGCTGCCAGGTGCCCCCGGGGGGTGCAGCAGGTCCTCTCCTGGCACGGGGGCTCGCCCCAGGTCCTGCATGGGGGGCTGGGGACCCTCCTCTGCCTCTGGGGTCCGGGACCTGTCGCTGTCTTCCTCCTCATCCTTGGGGCCACGCTCGGCCTCGGCGTCGTAGTCGGAGAAGTAGGCAGAGTCACGGTAGGGGTTCTTCTCGGAGAGGCTGTGCAGCTCGGCCCCGAGGGAAGTGGAGAGCCGCGTTTCGGGGGCTGGACCCTCGCCCTCACCCCCTGGCAGCCCCGGGGGTGGCTTCCCCAGCTGGCTGAAGGCCTCTGGCTCTCGCGGCTCATGGGGCTCTTTGAGGACAAACTCGGGGGACTCGTTGTTCTCAGTGTCGTAGCCGCTGTCGAGGGCCTTGGGCTGGCCAGCGGGTGCGAAGGCGGTGGGGCTGAAGACCTCACAGGAGCTGGCTGTGGAGGGGATGTCCAGCGACTCCAGGGAGTCCGGTGTCCCCACCTGCTTCTGCAGGGACTTGAACACCGGGGCCGCCTCCATCCTCTCCATGTAGTCCCCAGAGAAGTCAGTGAAGACACCAGAGGTCAGCTCCGCCGTGTCCTCATCGCTCCCCTCATCCACACTGGGGAAGCTGGCGCTGGAGAAGGTCTTGTCCGGCGTCCGGGCCGCGTCACCGCTGGCACACGAGCTGCTCTCAGCAGCAGCCTCCCCAGGCACCGACACGGGCGCCTCTGGGGCATCTGGCGCAGGCTGGGTGCCATCTACACCGGCCTCTGGGGGGGGGCCAGGGTTCGGGGCGGCGGTGCCGGCCATGGGGGCGGCCTCCCCCAGCCCCGGTGCAGTCGAGGTGTGGGGCAGCAGGCTGCGGGCAGGGCTGCCCCCCTCCATGCTCTCATCTGGACAGGCATTGTGCTGGGCCCCCGCTCCAGCTGGTGGGGCTGCGCCGGGGCCCCACGGCGTGCCAGGGCTGCCAGCCAGCGCTGCTGCCTGCGAGCAGCCAGAGGCTGATGAGTCACGGCTGTGCCAGGCCTGGCGCCGCGGGGAGGGCGAGCGGCACGGGGAGGAGGAGCCGCCGGCCGTGCCGGGGGGCTGCTCCTGCTGTAGGCGTCGGAAGTCATGGCCTGGCGGGGACCCCCCGAGCTGGGGCTGGCCACGCGGCACAGTGCCCAGCGGTTTGGCCATCAGCCCCCGGAAGGTGATCATGCGGCGGTAACACCAGCTGTCACCGGCCGGGGGCTCGCGGGATGCTGGGCTGCCACTGCCGATGTTATTGTTGGAGGAACTGTTGGAGGCCCAGGGATGCCGCTGAGCCGGGGGGCTCATGCCCTGTGGGCGGGGGGCTCCGGGGGGGCTGCCCTCGCCCAGCTCCAGTGCCACGCAGTCCGGACGAGCCCCGCTCTGCCCCGGCAGCCGTCCGTCCAGCGGGGCTGCCCGTGGCTCCCCGTACCCCCGGGGGCTGTAGGCGCAGTTCACCGACGGGGAGACACCCAGCGGGTCGGCAAAGATGCTGGGCTGGAAGCCGGGGACGGGCCACTCCTGGCTGCCTGACTGGACGGGCTCCTCCTCCAGCAGGTACCCCTCGGCCCCATGGCTGGGGGACGGCTCGTAGCCCCGTGGCTCCTGCCCTGGGCAGGGGTAGGGGTAGTACTCAGCGCACTCCCAGGAGCCCTCGCCCGCTGGCGTGTGGCCCAGCAGTGGCTCCATGCTGAGGGAGACGGTGGGGCTGCTGTCAGAGTCGTAGGTGCTGCCATGGGCACCCTGGGCTCTCCAGCAGGTTGGGGGGCACGGGGACCCCCGCTCGCCCGCAGGGCTGTAGGTGCACATGGCGTAGTCCAACTCGGCGCTGCCCTCCCCGGGCCCCTCGATGCGGATGTAGTACTCGCTGCCGAGCGAGGGGCTGTGGGCACCCAGGATGGGCACCACACCGGGTGCCGGCAGGCCGGGGCAGCCCGGCGGCTTGCACTCGTAGCAGGAGGGTGAGACCCCCAGGCTCAGGCGTCCCGCGGTTGTGGCCGGGTAGTAGAGATCGTGGTAGCGGGCGGCACTGCTGGGGCTCAGGGACCCCAGGGGCGCCTGGAAGTGCTCAGTCTTGGTGTGCTCCCACTTGTACTCAAAATTGAGGCCGTGGCTGGTCTCCATGACGGTGAGGATGTCGTCCCCGTCCGAGGGGAAGCCGTCAGCCGAGAACTGCTCCAGCAGCGGGAAGGAGGAGAGCTCGGCACCGTGGTGGCTGGCACTGGCGCTGCCATTGGGCTTCATGGAGTTCCAGCGCTTCTCGAACTCCTCCTCCGCCTCCGTCGCCCCTTTGGCGCAGAGGTAGGAGAGCAGGAGGTGCACCTCCTCCGCTGTCGGGCGCTGCTCCGGCTGCAGCCAGCAGAACTGCATCACCTCGTACCTGCCGCGGCGAGGGGTGGGGGTCAGCCCCAGCCCCCCGCCCGCCTGGGGACGGGGAGAGGGAGGGGGCAGGACGCGGCCGCAGCCTGGCCCGGGTCCTCACCAGCGCTCCGACAGCGACAGCTTCAGCTGGGGCTTGGGCAGCTTGAGCTGCTGCTCCTTGATGGCATAGGCAAGCACTTGCCGGTCGGAGTAGTGGTCGTAGGGCTGGCTGCCCAGCTCAAACAGCTCCCAGATGGTGACACCCAGCGACCTGTGGGCAGGGCGGGATGCTGGGGGCACAGGGAGACCCCCACCCTGCTACCGGCCAGCAGCCCCAAAAAATGATCCACCCCGATGCATCCCACCGATGCTGCCCTCGTGCCAGACACCTCCCTCTGCACCCCCCGTCCCCCAGCCCGTGCCGTGCCCAGCTGCAGCCCCCTGTGCCCCCCAGGATCCTGCTCACCAGACATTGCTGGACTTGGTCTGGTCCACGATGAGCAGGTTGCCGTGCACTTCGTCGATGAGCTCGGGCGCGATCCAGCGCAGCGGCACCCACAGCTGGTCGGCCGTCACGAAGTAGTCATCCTGCCAAGTATGCAGGGTCAGTACGAGAAGAGAACGTCAAACCTACGTGTAAGGGACCGGCCACGCCACGGCAAGAGCTGTCCCCGGCCCCGCTGCCCCCCCCGGCCACCCCGTTGCTGCACCTCAAGTTCCCAATTCCCCCCGGTTTGTGCTCTGCTCCTTCTGCCCAAGCCTCCAGCCCCCTCTGCCTGCTCCCCCCGTCTCCCCATCCTGAGCCCCCTCCAGCCCCACAGCTCCCTCCCGCCACCCCCCTCCACTCCCTGGCTGCAATCTCAGCCCTGACGGGAACCGCAGGCAGCCGAGAGCAGGCAAGACAGACAGACAGCCCCCAGGTCAATGTGCTGGCAGCTGCCTGCAGGGACCTGGCCCTTGCAGAGGGGCAGGTCCAGGCCAGCCCAGGCAGCAACAGGGAGCCCCGGCTGCATTGCACTCTGCTGGGCAGGGGACCAGGGCGCTCACGGGGGAGCAAACCCCCCTTGGTGCTCAGGGAGAGCTGCTGGCCAGGGGGGACCAGCCTGGGGTGGGCAGCCTGGTCCCAGTGCACAGAGAGTTCCTTGTAGGGTGGTCTGTGCGACAGCCCCCCATGCTGCCCCAGCAAAGCCCAGGGGCCAGGGGCTGCCCTGGCACCACTGGGGAGGGGAGATGTCTGCGGGGGGGTGCAGTGCGGGTCTGTCTGTGTGTGTACGTGTGCGTGCCAGGGGGTCCTGGCACGTAGCCCCCAGCCCCCTCCTCCCCCAAACCAGCCTTACTTTGTACTTGCAGTGCGAAAGCCCGTAGTCTCCGATCTTGACGGTCAGGTCGGCGGTGAGCAGGCAGTTCCGCAGGGCCAGGTCGCTGCCAAGCAAACCCCGGCGCTGTCACCACCGCCGCGGGGGGCAAGGGGGCACCCACTGCCCGGGAGCCGAGGGTCTGTGCTCAGGGACCCCCCGGGCAGCGCTGTGGCCGGCGGGCTGGTGGTGGGAGCAGGACGGCTGTGCAGTGGCGGGGCCAGCCGTCTCACTGCCGAACACCGGGTGTGCCAATAACCAGCCACCAAATGCACAGCAGGAATGCCTGCGCAGCTCCAGCTGCACCTCCGTCCGTCTGTCCATCTGTCACACGCTAAGCCAAGCAGAAAGCGGGTGTCCCCGGGCAACGTGAGCCCTGGCACGGGGCCGGGCTCCCGGGCGGCTGCTCCAGCCCTGGAGGGGTCGCACAGACAGGGCACACGCGAGACCCCCGCTGCGGCAGGGCCCACCGAGGCCAGGATGCCCCTAGGAAAGTCCCTCTCTGGCACAGCCGGGCACCCCACGTCCCCCCCCACAGCGCTGGGCTCCTTCATGGGGACCCACCTGCAGAGCCTGGCTCGGGTGGGGAAGGTCCAGTGGCCCCCGATGGCAGTGCACCCCCTCCTCAACAAAATCACTGATGCTGGAGTCTCCATCTGCAACTCACTCAGCACCAGGATATTGTTGGGCAGGAGGAGCAGCGGTGGGGCAGGAACACCGGCATCCTGGGGACCCCACGTGTTCGGACCCTCCGATTCCCCCCAGGCCCCCTGGGGTGCCAGGCCAGCCTACCTGTGGATGTAGTTGTTCCTGTGCAGGTGCAGGACACCGCAGGCCACCTCGCACGCCATCCTCTGTAGCGTCAGCGGGTCTGGGGTCATGGCCTCGGCCCCCCGGCAGCTCCGCAGGTACCCCTTCAGGTCACCCTGCAGGGCAGTGCCACTGTCACCCTCCATGGCACTCGGCTCGCAGGGGGCTCAGCCATGCCCAGCAGGGCAGAGCACTGCCATGCACCCTGTCCTGCCCTGCCTGCAGCCCTGCCTGCAGCCCTGCCTGCAGCCCTGCCATCCCCTCCGCAGCCAGAGCTCGCGCCCCGGCCCCACGGTGGCACCCTGGGGAGTAGGACAGGATGCGGGGGGACGCACGGGACTCACCAGCGGGCAGAACTCCATCACCAGCAGGTATGGGGTGACCTCGGCGCACTGGGCCAGGCACTGCAGCAGGTTGGTGTGCTGGAGGGCCCTGTGCGGGGCAGAGCAACAGGGGCACATCGGCACCGCGCCGGCTGGGGTGCGGGGACAGCGGTAGCCCCCAGGGCACCATCTCCCTGCCTCCTCTGCTGCTGCGCTGGGGGCCAGCATGGGGGCTGCCGGGAATGCCGGGAGCGGGTACCAGCACGTCCCAGCGCCCCGGGACGTGCCACAAAGGGACATTTGTTCAGCTCTGCCAGGGCAGGGAGCAGCTCCACGCCCCCCCCCCCCTCGGCCTCGCTCTGCCCATGACCTCACCGCAGCCCGCTGCCCCTGCACCGCGGCCAGCGGCTCCCGGCACAGCCCTTGTCCTGCCTCAGTGAGCTCCAGGCAGGCAGGCGATGGGGCCGGGACAGAGCCGTGCTGCCCAGAGAGCTCGGCCGGGCACCTCCACGGGGCAGCCACGGCTCTGCTCGGCAGCCCAACGTGGCACAGAGGGGACCAGGCACCATCCCACAGCATCCCTGCTCCCAGCTGTGCCCAGTGCAGCAGCGGCACCGCAGAGTGTCCCCAGATGTACCTGTAGGGCTGTGCTTCCTCCAGGAACTGCATCTGGTCCTGCACGCTGGCGCTCGCCTTCAGCTCCTTCACCACCACCTGGGTGCTGCTGATGCCCGAGTTCACCTCCCCCAGGAACACCTGGGGCGAGGGACAGGCTCGTCCCCTCCGTCCTCACCGCATGCCCCATCCTCACCCCAAACCCCATCTTGCACAGCCTGGGCCCCGCAGCCAGCCTCCCACCAGCGTCCCTGGGGGACCCTGCCCCTGCCGCTCACCTTTCCGAACCATCCATGCCCAATCTCCTTCAGGTAGAGCAGGCTCTGCCGCCCCAGGTCCGCCGACTTGAGGAGCTGCACTGTAACAGAGCACATCCAGCTGCCCGCACGCCCTCCTGCCCGCCTGCCCACCTGCCCAGCCTGCCCGCGTTACCCGTTGGTCCTGGCCGAGCCCTGGCAACCCCAGCATGCCACCCGGTGCCCCGGGGTGCTCCGGAGCATCCGCCACAGCAGCCATCCCCAGGCACCCCGCAGCCAGGGCATCCCTCTGTCCAGGCATCCTTCCACAGCTGTGCCGGCTGGGGGATGCAGGGTACTGGTGTCCTCAAATTGGGTGGCAGCGGCGAGCTGGCTCCCTGCCCCTTCTCCTCCTCAGGGACCAGGGAGAGCGAAGCCGAGCCCAGTGGGAGCTCTGGCATTTAGCCCCTTCCCAGCCCCCCCGGCGCAGGTCCTGCCCCTCGGGCACCCCATGCCAAGGGCGGGCAGCAATGGGGCCATTGTTGGGCTGTGCCGCGCCGCCTCGCACCGCGCCGGCCCCCCAACACTGCTGCCATTCTCCGGGCTGGGGAGCGACGCTGGGTGGGAGGGGGGGCCGCAGCCGGGCACCCCCCGCATTCCTCTCCCACTCGCGGGTATGTTTATGTGGGACCGTGGCTCGCGGGTGCCACAGTTCGGGGAGCCCATGTCCCGTCCCACCCTGCCGGGGTGCACGCTGCTCCCCCGGGCTGGTGCCATGCACGGGGCTGGGGACAAGCCACCACGGACCCTTGCAGAGAGGGACAGTGGCAGTGCTCCCCAGGGACCTCGGCTGCCTGTCCCTTGCCCAGGAGCTGCTCCTGCCAGAGATGCTCCGCCGGAGCCATCCCTCCTTAGCAGGGGAGACCCACCATCCCCACCTCACCCCACCGCCCCCTCCCCGCAGCCTGGTGATTCAGGACCCCCGAATGGTCCCTGCATGGACCACCACCGCCTGCCCCCGGCCCGGCTTACCTGACCGCCCCGGCTGCTTGGCCATGGGCAGGGAGACCTTGGTGAGGGGCAGGACGTAGACCTCGGGGCCATGCTGGGGGTCGGGTGAGCCCTGGGCTGAGAGCTCCGTCACGTAGTCATCCCCCTCGGTGTTCTCAAACTCCTGGGCCGGGGGGCGAGCGGGGGGGCACACACCGAGCAGAGACAACTGACCCTGTGGGTTCCCCACTGCCGGCAGCCTGCCCCGCACGCCCCTCTGCCCGCCGCCCCGACGGACTCACCCGTGCCATCGCACACCCCAGGCACGGGACCCCGAAATCACACCCTCCCGGCACAGAGCCCTGCCTGCACCCCAACAGCAGACACCCCCCTCCCTGCCATGGGGATGGCCCCGGGGCAGGCACCCACTCCCCACCACCCTGGCACCCCATCCCATTACCTGGCTGTGCCGCCCAGCCAGCCACCGGCTCCTGTAAGCCGCCTGGGCGAGCAAGTAGGCGATGGTGAGCATCTCGCCCTGCCCAGCCCTGCCTCATGGTGCTGCCATGCACCGCGACTCGCTGGTCCCGGGCAGCCTCCGGCCCAGGCCGTGCGCCCCTATATAGCCATGGCGGGGGCACGAAGGGGCTCATTGTTCCCCTCCGGCACGACGAGGTGCTCCGGCCGGTGTGGGACAGTTACACAACAGCCCAGCGTGTCCCCTCCTCTGCCTGACCCCCTCCCGCCATGGGCGCCACAAGCCTCCACAAAAATCCCAGCAATTAGGGAAAAACGTTTTCTCGGCACATTCTGTGCCTGTGAGGTCAGGGTGCCTCCCACCCCCGGGGGCGTGCGGGTGGGACCGCCGCGGCCCTTAACCATGCCGTGGCCTGGCCCAGCACAGAGCCGGCAGCCCGGATGGGTCAGGATACGGCCCACAGAGATGCTGAGCCCCACAGATCCAAGCCCTGCAGAGTGAGGAGCCCAGATGAGTCAGGATATGACCCCCAGTGATGCTGAGCCCCACAACGTCCATGCTCTGCAAAGCAAGGAGCTTGGCTGGGTCAGGATACAACCCACAGTGATGTTGAGCCCTGGCAGCACCCTGGCAGGCGGGGGGGTGCTGAGCTCCCCCTGAGCAATGCTACCCTGAGCCAGGACACATCCTGCGCTGGGGCTGGCCCTGGCAGCAGCAGGGAATCCTGCACCCAGATCCTCCGGGTGCCTCCGTCCTTTGCTGGGCTCCCGGGGGGAAGCCCTGCCAAGTGCCCGGGCAAGCCTGGCCTGGGGAGACCCCCGCCCACCGCCCACCCCGCGTCCCCGGCTCACCTTGAAACCGATGTCCCCCTTCTTGCAGCACAGGCAGGCCAACATGAGGAAGATGAAGGTGAAGAGCCCCGAGAAGGAAACAGCCACGACGGCCAGCGAGGAGGACCAGGAGAGCTCGCTAAGGGGGGTGCCGTCTGTGGGGACAGGAGGGGCTCGGGCTCAGGGCAGGGGGCAGTGGGGGCAATGGGGAGGGTTGAGGCTGTGCCGGGCGTCCTGCCCGGGCAGGGGTCACGGGATGCAGGGGCACATTGTGGCTCACAGGGGCTTTGGCGGGGAGCACTGAGGGGGAACAGGGGTCCCAGCACCACTTGTGCCCCCTTTGCTGGCTCAGCTCATGGCCAGGATGGGTGGGGAGCCCAGGAGGGACCCCACAGCTGAGGCAGGACCCTGCTGGCAGCCCGCATGGAGGGGGACAGGGGGCACAGCCCCCACAGATGTAGGGTGGCAATGACACATGGTGGAGGGAGGCTGCACCGGCTTGGGGTCCCAGGCACTGCTGCCCAGCTGGGCCCTGGCCCCAGCGTTTGCCCTCCAGCAGGTATGGCAACAGCAGCAGCAGCCCCGGGCAAGGCAGCGTCCCGAGGCCAGACGGGTGCTGTGCCTGCGGGAGCCAGGAGGACGGGAAGCCGGTCCCCAGCGCCTGTGCAGAGCCAGCTCCTGCCCCGTCCCATCTGCAGAGCTGGGAGATGAGATCCCCCAGGGGAAGGGTCTGCCAGAGACCTGCCCCCGCTGCCGGGAGCCCCCGGCCCTGCTCCTGCTGACACCAACAGCTCTGCCTCTGCCCTGCGCTGTCCCGCCTGCAAGCACCGCTGGGCAAACTGCGGCCGCGGCTCCTGTCCCTGAGCCCCACACCACCGGGCACGGGGATGGGGATGCTGCTGCTCCCGGCTGGGCACTGCACCCTCCAGGCACCAGCACACCCCAAATCCGGCACCCACCGCCCCGCTCCAGCCCAGGCCATGGCTGCATGTCCCCTCAGGGTGGCGGGGAGCACAGTGGCGGCGGTGGTGGCCGCAGCCCAGCTGCCAGTCCCTGCCAGGCCCCTGCCACCGGCTGCAGCTGCCACATTACTATTCTGCCCAGAGCCTGCCCAAACAACCGGTGCGATTGTGGTGGGAGGAAGCCGGAAGGCCGCGGTGCTGCCAGCAGAGCCGGCCTCGCCGGGGACCCGCACACAGCCCCACAGTGCCCGTTGTGGTGCCTCCCCACGGGACATCAGGGCTGGGACGGGTGCCCTGCCCTAACCCATGGCCCCGCTCAGCCATACCCGCCCGGGCGCAAGCCCCCATCCACCACCACAGTCCCTCCCCAGGCCACCGAGCGCGGTGCCGAGCCCTTCAGGGATGCTCATGGCACATGCGCGGGAGCCATGCATGGACCATGGTGCATCGCCCCGTCACCGGCCCCACACCCCGACCGCGCTGCCCCTCTGCTGCTGCCCGCGCTGGGGCTCAGCACCGCGCTGCTGGATCCCACGTGTCCTTGAGAAAGGCACCTGAAGGGCACAGAGGGTCTGGGGGAAGGTCCTGCCACCAGCACACGGCTGCTCCCAAGCGCTGCCCAGCACCACACAGCATGGGCACAGAGCACCCTGGCTCCCGGCACGGCGGTGAGCAGATGCACCGGCCCAAAGTGCTTTGGCACAGCCTGGGCCACACCAAACTCTTTGCCAGTGCTTGCGAAGGAGCTCAAGAGCCATCTTCTAAGGCTCATGGATGCAAAGCCAAACCTGGGAGGAGCTGGGGGTGGCGTTCCCCCTCCTTTCAGCTGGTTTCCATGGTGAACACGCTTTGTACCGCGAATGTCACCATTTTCCCTGGATAGTGGGACAGCAAGAGAGAAAATGACTCACTGAAAAGAGCCTTTTGAACGTCAACGGGGAGCAGAGCACGGCAACAGAAGCCTTTCCAACGGGGACCGTCAGCTGAGCCGCCCCTCAGACACGGCTCGGGAACCAGAGCTTTGCAAACGGACCACTCTCCAAACCAATGAGCCTATGAGGTCCAGCGGCTCCTGCCTCAGTTTCTCCACCTGCACAACTGGTGACCTGGGAGCCATGACCAGCCCAGACTGGGCAGGGTGCTGCACCGGGGCAGGGGCACCACTACCACCACGACCCACCGTCCGGCTGCCCAGGCAAGCAAGCGCCGCCCTTCCCCATAACCACAGCACAGGTGTTCGGTACAGCGATGGGAAATGTGGCATCATTTCAGAGGCCAAATTCTCCCAGAACCAGGTTGAATGCACCTGCAGCAGCAGCTGCCAGGGCACTGGGAGCACCAGGACACAAGGAACACTGGGGCACAGGGAGCAAGGCTGGCTGCGTGCAGTGTGAAGGACCCCAGGGCTCTCAAGAGAAGCTGGGGCCCCACCACATCCTGCACCCCATCCCGAGGCTCTGCCCCCTGCTCTCACAGGAGGAGCAGGGTCCCCTGGCACTGCACCATGCCCTCCTCTGGCCTGGGCGCTTGGCACCAGCCCTGAGCCGCTCCTGGGCAGCCTGCTCGGACGTCCATCAGCCGCGATGGGCTCTGGGTCAAGGCTGGGGTGCTCGGAGCTGACCTGAGCCGAGCAGAGGGTGCAGGTGGGTGCATGCAGTACGGTGGCAGCGCTGCTGGGATGCGGGGGGCACCCCACGGCTGAGCCCTGCACACCGTGCCGGCACGGGCACCAGGCTGGGGTAGGTGGGGGGGGTCACCACCCCAGGAGGGCCGAGACCCCTGCACAGCCCTGCCTGGCACCATCACGACCCCCCCTGCCCCAGCCATGGGGGTCTCGTGAGACTCTTCCAGCTGCAGCTCTGCAGAGCTCAACCCGTTCCCCCCCCCCAAACTGCTTGTGCAGCACCGGCCTCGCCACGGGGGTCAGGCTGAGAACGGCCAGTTCGGTGCATCTTCCAGCCTGGCCAGCGGGAACTGCCGCATCACTCAGGTAGCCCCCAGCACCCAGGGCCAGCCTGGGCTAGCAACCTGCCCAGCAGCAGGGCCAGAATGAGCCGGTGGCTGCATGCAAGCCAGGCAACACCGTCCCCTCACCCCAGCCAGCCCTGCGGGGTGGGGACAGGCAGGGGTTTGGTGGCTGCAACAAGGCCACGGCTCCAGCCCCAGGGGCACCTGCCCCAGCCCCGGACTCAGCCCCGGCAAACGGGAGCAGAACAGCAACGGAGAGAGACCGGGGATGCCGGGTGCAGCGGGGCGCAGCAGGGTGCAGTGGAGCGCAGCGGGGTGCAGCGGGGCACGTGCTGCCCTCCCACCCCATGGAGCTGCCGCCCTGCCCAGCGCTGCCCGTGCCCCCCAGCCTGTTGCGTTGCCCACCCAGCCAGGTCGCGGCCCCGAACGCCGGTTCCTAACAGGGATGGGAAAAGACTGGGGGTGACCCAGCCATGGGGTCCCGGCCCTGCAGCGCGACACCGCTGCCCGCTCTGCCGGCCGCCGTACCGGCAGGGGAGCACAGCCCTTCCCTTTGCTGACTCACGTTTGCCGGGTGCCTGCGGCCGCCTCGCCGGCCATGGCACGCTGCCGCTGGGCCGCTCTGCGGGCTGGAGAGATGCTGCGGCCGTCGCTCGTCTCTCCCCGGCGGAGAGTGGAGCCCAGCGCGGCGAGCGTTGGCTGACGTGTGCGGAAGGGACGAGCCGAGGGCTCCCGCAGAGCCCGGCGGCAGCTCAGGGCTCCCAGCCCAGGGCGAAGCCTGCCTGCGGGGCCAGCCATGGGCAGGCAGCACCCGGCTCCTGCCCACCCACCTGGGTTACAGGCAGGGCTGCCCAGCACCCTCCCCAACCAGGCAGAGCACATGCGACAGCTCCGGAGCAGAAAGCTGTGGGGCGCAGGGCACAGCACATCAAGACCCCCCTGCTCCTGCCTGGCCTCTCGCTGCAGGACCTGGTGCAAGCCACAGTCCCGTGCCTCAGTTTCCCCATCTGTAATTCACAGAGGGTGGCTGCCCCCGGGACCACCAAGGGGCTGCATGGTGGGGCGAGGGCTCGCAGTGCCGTCCGGGAGGTGACGGATGCTCCGCCGCCTTGGGAGCATGGGCTGCACATCTTCCCCTGCCCCTTCACCGCCCCACCACAGCTCCCACCCCACCCCATGGACCTGCCGGGCCCTGCACCCCAGGGCACAGCACCCTGCAGCAGGTGCCCAGCTGGAAGAGGCTGGATTCGGGCAGAGAGCAGGGCAGGATTTGGGCAGGGTGCTGGGTCTGGATTCAGGCAGGGAGCAGGGCAGGATTCAGGCAGGGAGCAGGGCTGGATCCAAACACGCAGGACCCATCAGCACCTCCAGCTGTGGGCTCAGCGCTCCCCTGCCCTGGCAGCTCTCCCAGCACAGACACGGCCCTGGTAACGTGATAATCCCCAGGTCCATGGGCAGCTTCCAGGAAAGCAATTTTACACCCTACAGGATGAGCGCTCTGGTCACCCACATGCATCCAGGCGGCAAGAAACCATCCGCTGCCATACAGCACGCAAACGCAAGGCTGCTCCTCACAGTCTGTCTGCAGCTCCAGAGGGAAACTGAGGCACCGGAATAAGCAGGATGGCCCTGGCTGCTGCACCCCTCAGCCCAGATCCCTCGGGCCACGGGAGCAGCCAGGAGCGGGAGCAGGGTTGGGGCTGGCACTGCCCACCGGTGCCACTCGGGAGCCCAGCATAGAGCCGGTACCCGCAGCATCCTCCACCGAGACGCCGCGGAGCCATGCCAGGCTGGCCAAACCCAGGGCGCGAGGAAGCAGCACCCTGTACCCCCCAGCCCTGGAGACCTTCTCCCACCAGAAACAGCCAGAGCCATTCGGGCAACCTCTCCGGTGATTAATAGATCAGTTAATTTAAAATGCAAGGCACGCCTTGTTAATCTGTTCTCCTTATGTATCTTTTAATGTGGGCTTATTTAACCAATGCAGAAGTATTTTAAAAGGATTGATTCTTGCCTCTTAATTCTGGTTTTATCATCTTGGGATGAATTAGCAGTAAAAAAATAATTAGATGGAAAATAAAAAAAGATCATCCATCATTTTCTAACATGATGAAATAAAAATTAGGGCTGTAATAAGTACAGGCCTAGCTGCATCATTGTTGTGCATACACCAAGCGTGTCAGCCTGATTAGAAACAAAAAATCAAGTTCCTCCATCAAAGCCTGCCCTGCTGCAGAGCCAGGTTTCCAGCTGACACAGCCCAACCGTGATCAACTTTCTCCATTTTCTGAGAAAATACTAATATATAAAAAAGCATGCAAAGCGAGATTCGATTGATACTTCAGACCAAATTCTCATGCTTGGTGTTTTAAATCAGGTCCGAATCGGGCACTGTAAAGCCTCCCACGCCGGCAGGGATGCTACGGCTGCATCAGGGCAAACCCACTGTCCCAAGGGGCAGGGAGCGACTTCAGCCCTTCGTGCCCAAGGGAGCGCCCACCCCTCCCCTGCCCACGCCCCGGCAGGGACCCCGCCAGCCCCATGCCAGCAGCGGTGCCAACGGCCAGGGCTGCCCGCGAGCACGGCACCGCGGTCCCACCACCGGCAGCGTGCGGCACCGGCCGAGACGAGGCTCTCGCCAGCCAGCAGAGCAGCGTTTACGTAACAGCGGGAGAAAGGCAGCACGGAGCGGGGCAGCCTATTTTTATCAGAAATGCTCGGCGGCGTTATGAAACGAGAAGCTTCAGCTCCAGAACGGAGCGGTGGAGGAGCAGGGCCCTGCGCAGGAGGCGGTCGAGGAGCGAGCGGGCAGGGGGATGCTCCACGGGGCAGGCAGAAACCCGGGCATGGGGTCTGGCAGCTGCAGTAGCCCTGGAGAGGCTCTGCCCCACCACTGCAGGCCACCCCTCTCTGCTGTCAAGCCTCGAGCTGCTCCGGCGGCGAAGCCGAGGGCTCCCTGGGGGCTCTGCTCTCACCTGCCCCACACCTTAGAGCCATGCAGTGCCATCGCCACAAGGGTCGCCGAGCACCTGGCAGCAGCCAAGGGCACGTCACAGCCCCGCGCGCCCAAACACCTCCCGGGTGGATTGGGCAAGGCGTGCGGAGAGGACCCAGGGATCACCGGCAATGGGAACCTCCATGGCTGCTGCACCGAGAGGTGGCCAGAGCCACCCAAGCTGCGGTGGCCAGTCCCGGCCCCAGGCAGCAGCGTGTGCTGAGGGCCCTGCGTAGCTGTGCCAGGGCACGGCGGCCAGGCACAGCATCCACCCTGCGCTGCCGCTGCCGGGGCCACTCACCCAGGTGGGCATCAGGGAGACCCCCACTCCCAGGCAGCCGTCAGGGTCTCCCCCACCACAGCCCCAGAAGGCCGCCACAGCCCAGACCCCGGCTGCCCCAGCCCACGGCACGGCAGGGAGCGGGACTCAGCATCGAGGATGCTCAGGCATGAACCAGGGGGATGCTCAGCACCGGCCAGCCCAGCACCCCTCTGCACCGTGCCTTCTCTTGTCCAGCCCCATGCCATCCAAATCACCCGTCACCCACGTGCATGGGAACACACAGACTGGGGAGCCCAGAAAAAATCCTTTGACAGCGATGGCAGCAGGGATGACCCGAGGGCAGGAGCAGGTCTGGGGTGCAGCCACCGCAGCTGCGGAGCGGGCAAGCGCCAGGAGGAGCACACAACCTCACAGGTATTTCGGAAAAATGAAGGGCCACAGAGGCCAACACAGCAGCCTGGCAGTGGGACACCCCAGCACCACCGGGACAGGAGCCTGGGAGCGCCCATGGGAGAGCTGCTCCCTGCCCAGGCACGGAGGGCAGAGCCAGTCCCTGCCCAGCCAAGCGGGCAGTGCTGCTCCATTTACTGCATTTGCATACACTGGAATTTTCCTTCGCTCCAGTAATTAAAACAAACCGCTTTAACACGGCTGCTGGCACCAGGCTGCGGAGGAGGATGCCGGCCGCGGCTGGCAGAGGGGAAGGGATGGGAAGCAGGACCCCCCGACACTCGCTGCCTTCATCCCGGGCTGGGGGACAGTGGCTCTGCAGGAAATCCTGGACCTGCTCCCCCTTCCTCCGATGCCGAGCCCTCCCACAGCCGCCAGCCCCACATCCTCTCCATCCCTCGGCCAGCCCCGAGCACCACCGTGAGCCCTGCACCAGCTCCGGCACAACCCGGGACGTTCCCGGTCCCTTCTGCACCCCCAGCCATTAGGCCAGGCTGGAGCGGCTCTCAGAGCTCTGCCGATGGCAAATGATATTATGGCAGTAATTGCCCTAAGACGGCCACGCAGCACACTCCGCCAACGCTTCCCCAGGCTGTCAGGGGGATTAATGCCCAGAGGAGATTTATTTTCCTGCCACCAGGCATGCTGAGTCAGCACAGCTCGGCTCCTCTTCGCACCAGCCCCGTCACCCTCCAGCCCTCCTCATGGCTGCCCCAGCCCGGTGTCCCATGCCGTGTCCCCGCAGGGTCCCTCCAGCTCAGCCCACCCCAATGGGCAAAGCCCCGCCAGGGACGTGCCAGGGTGTTCACCAGGGCAGGAGCAGCCGGAGGTGAGCAGAGCCCCCGAGCGGCTGCAGGGCACGGCCAGGACTGCCATCTACCCTGCACAGGGTAGAAACAGGCTCAGCTGCGGGACAAGAGTGGCCCAACGGCCCCTTTGACCCGAGCGCAGGAGCTGCCTGACCTGGCAGGGCTTTTCCAGCCCAAGGAATCAGCGGGATGTTGAGGCAGCATAACATGAACGAGGCAAAACCTGGGAAGCGCGAGCCGCCTGCTCTGCCTGCCCTGGCCGCAGGCAGCCAGGAGCAGGCAAGCCCCTGGCTAAATGCAGCCCCCCAGCTGGATGCAAAGCCCCCTTGCTTAATGCAGACCCCCCAGCTAAATGCAGACCCCTCGTGTCAGGGGGAAGGATGCGGCTGTGCATGCAGGAGCATGGTGCAGCCCCCCACCGCAGCCCCAAGCCGGGCAGCACAGTGGCGGTGCCGTTTCTGCCCCACGTCCCCCAGTGCCACCGGGGCGGCAAGGCTCGGGCCAAGGCAGGCTGTGCGGCACAGCGAGGCGGGCACCGGAGCCCTGCTCTGGCTGGGAGCACGCGGTGCCGTGGCGGGCAGAGCCTGTGGGCTGCTCTGGCACATGGTGTCCCACAGAAGCCGGGACCGCCGGGCAGGGAGCCCGTGAGTCACAGCCAGCTGCCCCCCCGGGAGCGCGGAGCCCTTTCAACCCCGGCGTATTAATTTCTCCTAATTGGCTTTGACAGGGATCCGTATCGCCATCCAGAACGCAATCGCCCGTGTGCGCGGGGCGGGGGAGCGGGGAGGGAGCGGCAGGCGGAGGGAGGGAGGGAAGGAGGGGAGAAGGGGGGAGCAAAGCAGCACCCCCGGGGGAGCGGCGCTGCCGGCTGCCTGGATCCGTCCCCCCCGCCGAGCAGGACCCAGCTGCCCTGCTGCACTGCAGAGCTGCGCCAACGCCATTTCCCACGGCAGCCCAGCCGCCAGGCTCTGCCGGGGCAGGGGGCTCGCCATGCGCCGCCCCGCTGCTGCCCACCCCCAGCACCCCCGCAGGCACCGGAATTCACCCCCCTGCCTGTATGCCTGGCTCCTGCCGCCCACCAGCCCAGACAGACGGATGGGCCCCACGCCGCTGGCACCTCCTGCGCACCGTCCCCTCGTGGGAAACACGCGGTGAGACAGGACACCAGCCATGGCACTGCCCTGGCTGTGCAGGGCGTTACGCCTCCCCACAGCTGCCACCTTCAACTCCCGCCCAAGGAGCTCCCATCTCCCTGCCCCAAATATCCTCTTTGCGCCCAGCAGCACCTTCCCTTGTCCTCCCCCAGCATCGCCGGCAGCCAGCGGCATGGTTGGCGCCAGGGTGGGAGCACGGGGGGTGCCTGGCCCCCATTTGGGCTGCCGGGGTCCTTCTGGGTGCTACGGCCCCTTTACTACTGCAGTCCCCCAGGTCCCTTCCCATCCCTATGCCAGGAGTGGACAGTGATGCCGGACACAGAACAGCAGCACTCGCCGAGCTGTTGCCATCGCGTGGCCTGGCACAGAGGATGGCAGCACATGCCAGCCAGGACTGAAAACTCAGGGCTGGGGGGACCCCCTGCCCTCCCTCGGCCTCGACCCCCCATCTTTCCCAGCGCCTTGAGCCCTGGCTGACCCCGGTGCGGGCGCGCTGCCCCGGCACATGACCCCCCCCCAGAACACAGGGTCCAGGAGCCGGAGCAGGGAGTGGCAACACCACAGCCACCGGCAGCCAACAACACCTCACCAGCTGCCGTGGGATGGGGAGAAGGGCCGAGGCAGCCAAGGGGAGGAAAAAAAGGGGAAGAAGAAATAGGTGGGGGAGAGAGGATGTTTCTCATGATTTCAAAATGCACTCCTGGGTCTGAGACGGGGAAGTGTGGGCTGGGAGCGGGGAAGGCAGCTGGGGCAGGCAGGGCAGGCAGGGCAGGCAGCGGGGCGAGGAGGGGAGCAGCCCTTTCCCCTAGCAGAGACATCCTTGTGTCCCCGAGCAGCTGCCATCGGCTTCTCTGCGAGAGGACGGGATGCCATTGACCCCAAAGCAAAGCGCTGCCCACCCGGGTGACACAGGGGACGTGGCGCTTCTGCCCGGTGCCTCCAAGTAGCGCCTGCTCGGATGGGCTGCCGCAGCTCACGGTGCTTTCGGGGCAGGGAGTGGGCACCCAATTCCCACGGGAAGCCCAGGGGGATCCGGGCCCCAGGTTGGGGCAGGTGGGGGGCAGGCAGGTGGGATGGCGGTGCCTCTCACCGGCAGGGCGGTCGGTGCTCCACCGGTGGCTCCGGTGCTCTATGCACCACACGGGAGCATCTCTGGGTCTGGCCTGCAGATGGGCAAAGCAAGACGGGAACCACAAGGCTGCCGGGCTGGGACCCCTCCCCGGAGCCCCCGGTGCTGGGAGCAAGCGCATCCCCCCCGAGTGGCGCACGCCGGCCTGGGCACGACTGCCCAGTGTGGGCGCATCTCATGGCCAAGCCAAGCAGCCTCACCAAAAATATGAGCTGAGGCCGGAGCACCAGCTGCTGTGGTTGGCACATCCCTTGAGCACCTCCACCCCAGGTGACACCGCTGTCACCGTTCCCCGCTGCCAGTTCAGCCCACGGCCTGGCCCCGGTGGCTGTGGCTTCCCACCATCCCTCCCCAGGGGATGCGGGGACACGGGGCCGGGAGCATCTCTGCTCCCCTCGTGGAGCCGGAGCCCCCGGGGCTGTCCCGTCCCCCAGCCGCGGTGCCGCGGTGTTGCGGAGCCTCACAAAGCACCTCCTCCTCTTCCACACCAGCACAAGCAAACCCCAGGGAAACCGGGCTGGCGCGGGTGGCCGGCAACACCGTGCAGGCAGGAGGTGCTGCCAAACGGACAAAATCAACAAAGCCATGAAATAGAGAATACGGTTTGTTCCCCCCTTTAATTCCTCTCCCTGCCAGTAACCGTGGGTGGCAGCCATACGGCGGTGGCCGAGCCCTGCGCCCGGGCGCACAGCAGCACGGCGACAGGCAGCAATGGAAACCTTCTTGCAGAAGGATTTTTAAATCAAACGTGCCCTGCAAATCCCCAGGTTGACGGGATTAGCATGGCAAATGGGGCGCCTCACGAAAACCCAGAGAAAAATCACACCGGAGGCTGAGGACAGTAAACACGGCTCCGTTCCCAGCACCACCACATTTTAGATGCAAATAAAGAGCTTTCCTCCTGAGCAGAAATCAATGCCGAGCGGGCTGGGAACAAAGTCTCCAGCAACGGGGACGCGGTTTGGTGAGTCCTGGCGTGGTTCATTTTTAAATCCCTGCACGGATTCAGACCGCCCGCAGCCGCCAGACCCAGGGCCGGGGGAGCAGGAGCGGCGTGCTGCGAAGGAAGGAGGGACCAGGAACCCGGCTGGGAGGGATGCAGGAGCCCAGCACCGACAGCCAGAGCTGGCACCGGCAACGCTTTGCCTCCTTCGCAGTGATAGAGGCGGCGACGGGAGAGGCGCGGGAGCCACGGCACCGCCGCTTGGCTGCTGGACCTCGACACGCGTTTTCCCCGGTTTGGTAAACAAAGGGCCGGTGCCGAGCACACTGCCAGCCCCGCCGGACATCCCCGCGCCTCGCTGGGGCTTCCCACCTCGGCGGCTGCTCCGTGGGCAGCGGGTCCCGCGCACGAGGGGTTCCCAACGCCCTGCGCGGGTGCCATCCCCGCACCGGGAGGGACGCCAGGCGAGGGGCAGCTGCCGGTGTTTGGCAGCCGAGGAGCGAAAGGCAGAGGAGAGGGGGAGGCTGCTGCTGCAGCAGCCCCAAAAACATGCACACAAAAGCCAGCCCCTGCTCTGCTCCCGCGTCTGCAGCATCTTCCTGCAGCTGCGACGCGGCCAAGGCCATACCACGGCACCTTACATAACAGCCTGCGCCCCAAAACGCCCGCTCCCTCTTCCCCGGCACCACACCGAGCCCCACCGGCTCTCCCAGCCCAAGGGGCCACCACTAGCCACCCAGCAGGCGGGCAGGCAGGCGTCCCAAGGCAGCCGGAGGCTCAGCCCCCGGCATCGTCTTCTTCCCTCTCACCATCACCATTATTCCTGTTGTTATTATTCGATTTCAATGCGAGAGATGCCTTCAGAGGCAGCGCAGCCCCCGGGATTCCTCCGCACGCTCCAGCCCGGGGAACAAAATGCCGCCGGGCTGCGGCAGCGGTCCCGCCGCTGCACCAAGATGTCTCATCGCGGCCAAAGGCGGCGGGTCGGGTCCGGTTGGCAGCACCGGGAGCCCATAAAGTGACATTTCGCGGCGATGAGGGCGAAGGCACGCTTCGTTCACGGTGTGGCACGGTGCACCGGTACGGCACGGTGCACCGGTACGGCAGCGTGAGCAGCCGCTGCGGGGCTGAGCCGGAGGCGAGCGGGGACCGCGGGGGGCTGCCCGGGAGGGACCCCCGGGGAGGGCTCGGTGGCGATGGGGCGGGGGGGGGATGCGGTCGCCGGGCGGCCCCGGGGCTGCGGCACTCACCGGGGTCGAAGTGGGAGCTGAAGGCGAGGCTGGGGCTGAGGAAAGCGGCCGACATGGCAGCGGCGGCGGCGGCGAGGCGGCCCATGGCGCGGCGGCGGCGGGAGCCCCACGGCCGCCGGCTGCCGCTGGCCCGGCGCTGGGCACGGCGGCGGCGGCGGCGGCGGCGGCGGCTCCTCCTCCATGGCGGCCGCCGCGGCCCCGCGCCCCGTGCCCCGGGGAGGGGCCGCGCCGCCGCCGCCGCCGAGGAGCGGGCTCCGGCGGGCGGGGGCTGCAGGTGGCGGAGCCGCAGCCCCGGACCCGCACCGGGACCCGCCGCTCCCCCGGGACGCGCCGCCGCCGCCGCCCCCGCGCGGCCCGGCCAGGGCAGACGGAGCCCGCCGGGACCCCCCGGAGCGGGGCCGGGACCCCCCCGAGCGGGGCCGGGACCCCCCGAGGGGCAGCCGCCCCCCGGCCCCGCGGAGCTGTTCCGGTGCTGAGCCGCCCCGGGCACCGCCGCCTTCCCGGGAGCGGGGATGGGACAGGGCGGGTGGCTCTGCCCCCCCGCCGCCGCCCCTCGCCCCCCCGCCAGCCCCACACACCCCATGCTCCCACCTCGCACCCCGAATCTCTGCACCCGCGCGCCAGCACGGCCTCAGCCCCGCAGCCCCCAGACCCAGCCCGGGGCAGGGGGAGCAAAGCCCCCCACCCCGGCAGCGCCTCGGGAAGGCAGCCAGGGCAGCCCCAGCGTGGGGACCCCGTCAGGCTGGGGGGCTGCCCCGCTGCAGGGCCGCACAGCTCGGCCTCGTGCGCTTGACGCCGCAGCCCCAGCACATGGGACTGTGCCCTCCAAACATGGGATCCTCTAAAAACCGAACGGTCCCGACCCCGTGGCAGGGAACAGCCCACGGGTTCGCCCCTGGCAGCTCCTGACCAGCACCTCAGCAAAGCTGCAGGTGCAGCCGGTCACCGAGCCCATCCAGCTCCAGAGAGAGCAGCCAAGACCCCGGTGGGACTTTCCTACAAGGTCATGGTGGGACAGTCCCATCCCCATGAGCCCCCGGCCAGGAGCCACCGCTGCGGGACATCGGCCCACCCCACGCAAGGCTCAGCTCTTAGCACGGGGCTCGCGCTTCCCCACCAGTCGGTTTTAATATTTAAAGCCCAATTTTGCGTACACAATTAATTTTTTACAAGACTTCAAGCTCGCAAAGAACACCACGCTGCACATGTCACGTCACCGCAAATAGATACAGGGCTGGAAAAATTACAGACTGCTGGGAGAATAAACACGCTCCCATCAACCGGAGCCAGCTCACTTCTCCAAAGCCTCCGCGTTTCGCTGCTCCGGAGCAGCTCCCACCTGCGCAGCCCCGAGGTCCCTCTGCGAGGGGCAGCGGGCAATGGCTGACCCCCCATCACCCATTTTGCTTTTGGTGCCCTGCAGCCGGGGCACAGCCCGCTGCTCCCCGCCGCCCTCGCCAGCCACCCCCTGCATCCCCGGTCCCCCCTCGGCCGTGCCAAGGGCCGCGTCCCCGCGCGCCGGCTCAGCGCAACCTGGGAGCCCCCCGAGCTCCCCCATTCACCTTCCCAGGCCTCAGAGCAACCAAGCAAACCCAGCGCTGCCCCACACGGCGCCCAGCACCCTGGGAGGGGGATTTGGGCTCTCTCGGAGCTGCAGTGGCATCCGCACCCACCGGAGCAGCCGCGGTCCCATGGGGAGCAGGCAGCCAGGCACCACCGGGGCAGCTTGCACGGCCAGCCCCGCTCCTCATGCGGCTGAGCTGGTGCCGGCTGAGTCACGGCAAGCCTGGATGCAGGTGGGGGCGGGCGGCTGCGCAGAGCCCTCACCGGCACCCACCAGCCCATCCCGCAGCCTGCACCGGGCACCCACCCATCCCAGCCACCCGCAGCACCTTGAGCACATGCAGCCGATCCCGATGGCAGGGCGGGGGGAGGACGAGCTCGAGGCCTTCCTGCTGCCAGGCAGGGGCAGCGGTGGCTTTGGCGAGTGGGAGGGGATGAAATCACCCGGCTGTCGTGTTCGGGGGTGGCAGGGCAGCTCCTCACGGATGCAGCCCTGGTGCCCAGTGTCCCTTCCTTCCTGGCATGCAGGAGCCCGTCTAAGGCAAGATGGATGAGGACTGGGATGGGATGGGACAGGATAGAGATAGGGAAGAGGACAAGGACAGAGGTGGGCTGGGCTGGGATAGGGGATGAGGATGAGGCTGGCGAGGGGATGGTGCATGTGCCTGCTCAGCCCGGCTGCGCTGCCCTGCCCTCCTTGGGGAGGCCTGGGACCCCCAGCTCAGCCGGGACCCTGTGCACAGCAGCCCCACACCCAGGCACCCTCCTTGCCCTGGTGCTCAGCCCCAGTAGCTCCATTTGACACAGTCGGGAGCAGGGTTGAGCCGTGTCGGGGTCCCCGAAACCTGCTGCCACCCCCAGCACTACCCACCGCCCCGGACCCGCTCTGTGCCCCCCGCTGCCCTCCTCTCACCCCAGTTCTTCACAGTTTTCTGACATGGCTGTGAAAGAGAAGATCCCAAAGAAGAATTGAGGCCAAAAGCCCCAGCAAGGAGCCCCCCAGGCACCACTCAGGGTGCAACCCTGAGCTCGGGGCTGCGGTGGGGACGGTCCCACCCCGGGCAGATCCCCACGGCCGGCACAACGTGGCACCAAGCCCAACCGGCGTCCCCTCCTCGGCGGGGCAGCGCTGCTGCCGCATCTCAGGCAGGCGAGCAGCACGCTCGCCCCAATTAGCAGGGGAGATTACCCCGCATGGATCCTGCCAACTTGCTCCGGCTTCTCGGCTGATCCCCTCCAGGGCAGACACCAGATTGAGCTGCGATCTCTGCGCAGCGGCTGCCAAAAGCACCCTGCGCTCCTGACCTCCTTCCCGGCGCAGCAGTGGGGCTCGTCGGCAGCCAACGGGCTCTGCTCTTCCCACCTAATCCCAGCGGGGGGAGAGGGGCTTCTTAATTGGGGATCTTTGATAGAGCCTGCAATGGCCGCACCGCCACCAACAGCCTCGCTAACTGCCCGCCGTGCCGCTGGCCGGCAGGGACAGGGCTTGTGCCATATGGCCGACGGCCCCAGTCCCAGGGGACTCCCGGGGTGCGGGGAGGTGGGCGTCCAGCGCTGGCGCGGCAGCAGGGCGCAGGCAGCCATCCGGTGAAAATCTGCATCCCCGGTTATGCAACACTGCTGATTTATTCATGCCTGAACCGGGCACTGGCCTAGAAATTAGCCTGGGCGACGCTGAGGAAGGGCAGGGCGAGGAAGATGCTGGAGGACCAAGCCCCAGGGGAGGGCTGAGCCCCAGGGGAGGCTGCGGGAGCAGGGCCGGGCACATGGGGCACCCAGGGGACCGTGCATGGGTGCTCACCTCACAGCCGGTGATGCCGGACGGGGCACAGGGTGCTGCCATCCCACACATGGTCAACAGGGCTGCGCACGGACACGAGCCCCACCAGGCAGGCAGGGAGGGGGCCGATCCCCTCTTCTCCTCCCACGCCAGATTTCGTGTGATTAATCAATTTAGCCACAGCAGCATCCAGCCGAGGCCGCGTGGGACTGGGAGCAGGAGACACCAGCAAAAGGCCCCGGGTGGCCGAAGCAGAGGCTGTGAAGGGGTGGAAAACGGAAGCGGTGCTCAGGAAACGGTCGTTAGAAAAGCAACAACAGTGAAAACAAGCACCGTGCCCAGCCTTTCCCGGGGAAAACGGGGCTGCGCGCTCCTCCCCATCCTTGCTGTTTGTTGGGACGGCTGAGAGGGGCAGCTCGGCAAGGGAGAAGGGGAGATCGGCACAGGCAGAAGGGAAAGGAGCCGGGCAGGACCCAGCCAGCCTCTGCCTCTCTGCTGCAGGCAGCAGCACCCTGGGGCTGGAGGAGCTGCTCATGCCCCAGGACATCCATGCCAAGTGCCAAAGCACGGGCAGGGGTAAGGGGCATTCGTGGGCCGATGGCACCCATGGGTCCCTTGGGACTGCGCCCTCCCAGGAAGCTGCAGCCAGGAGCCCACGCCAGGACAAATGCCAGTGCTGGGAAGCGGTCGAGCTCCTCCGGGGTGAGGAAGGGTCCTGCCGAGCCTCACCTTGCAGCTCACAGCACAGTGGGGTCTCCCCAGGAGGAAGGGGGCTCTGGCAGCGCTGCCGTGGGGTGGAGGGAGGCCCACCTCCCGCCCGGCGCTGCCCAGCTGAGCACAGGGGCCAGACAGATGGGAAACACCCTGGGACTCCAATGAGCAGACATCTGCTCGCCCCTCGCACCGAGCCCCGGCCTCCTTGGAGGCAAAAGGCTGGAGAGGAGCGGTCGCACGCTCCCTGCTGAGAGGAAACAGATGCCGGCGGCCCGGCCCAGGCATTTCCCGTTGCTGTCACGGGGTGCTGAGAGATTTGCAGGTAGCAGAGGCTACGGGACCAGGTCCTGGCCCAGCTGTGTCTCCCCCCATCATCCCAGATATTTCGTTTTTGGAGGGAAGCAAGGTGCAGAGCAGGGAGCCAGGCAACATCAGAGCCAGCACCCATATGCTCGGGGTGCTGGGCGACAGCTCCCACCTCCACCCATCCCTCGCCGGCCAGTGGGAACAGGGGGGGCTCAGCCCAGCCCCCTGACCTCAAAATCTCCATCTGCTCCTGAGAGGAGGCTTCTGTCCCCCAGCTCAGCCCTGACCCGCAGGTCGCACGTATCCCACCACGGGAAAGGCCTGGAGATGCAGGAACACGAGGGTCTGCTGCCCACTCACACCACAAGCAAGAGCGGCTCATGCCCGGGCACCGACACACACAGGGGAGGGACAAACGCACGGGTGACGAAAAAGAAGTCATGGATGCCAGTGAGGCAGAGGCCCCCCGTTTCCCCAGGGGACACAGATCAGACAGAAACGGCTGTAGAAACCAGCGCAGATCTATTGTTAAAACACAACCACCGAACAACCAAAGGCTGCCGAGTGCCCTGGCAGGGCTCGCGGCCGCGGCACCGGGACCAGGCTGTGAAAAACGAGAGTGGAGGGGAGGGAAGGGAGAGCCCAACCCCAGCCCCACGCACACGGGTGTCCGCTCCCCCCCAGCGTGGGTCCGGCGGGTGCTGCGGAGCACCCCCAGCCCTGCACGGCAGGGTGGTCATTTGGCAGCCAGCAGCTGCTTTCGCTGTTGCTCCAGGAGGGCTTCCAGGCGGTCGGCTCTCTGCACGGCCGCCTGCAACAGAGCACACGAGAGGGAGAGCTCGCTGTGCCCCGGGGCGGAGCCGCAGCCCGAGGGGCAGGGGGGGCCGGGGCCGGCTGCCCCCCTCACTCACCTCATACTGCTTCCGAAGGCTGCTCACACTCTCCTCCTTCCTCATGACTGCCGTCTTCACCCTGAGCAGACGGACACAGAGGCTGGGGACCCCATCCCCAGTGCCCAGCCCCGAACAGCGGGCTGGCCCCGTGCCCCAGGGGGGCAATTTCAGCACCGGGGGAGGCACAGCCCCTCTCCCCCCAGCCGGCACGCTGCAGCAAGCCAAAGAGCAGCAGCTCTGGGCTCGGGGTGCCATTACACACTGGAAGCGCCTTTATTCCCTTGGTGAGCGTTACATCTATAGGAGGAAGGGGACATCAGCTTCACAAGACTTAATTAATTAACAGGACCACAGGGAGGGGATTTTAAGTTTCTTCCCATTTCTCAAGCCCACGATTGCTGCCTCATGGCTGGACTCTTCCCCACAGCTCCCAGAGCACCAGACTTTCTGCATTTCAGCCTTTGCCAGGCTGTAAGTAAGGGACAGAAGGGGAAAGGGTATCCTCGTTATCTCATACTCAAGGTATGACCCTGGCTCTCAGAGTGAGTGGGAATCACTCAGCAGGATCCAAGAAAGCCGGCAAGCTCCGTGCGCTCATACAACACCCTCTCATTACAGCTGGTGGTGAGCAGCTCTGTACAGACACCGACAGGAGGGACGGCTCTGCACCATGCTGGAGCTGTTAGCTCTGCCCCACGCAGAAAGAGCTCCCACAGGAGACGATGCGCTTCCCCTTCCGATTCTCCTTTCACTTGCAAAATCCCTCCCCCGCAGGCAGACTCGAGGGAAGGGGAAGCCTTACGTTGTCGCTGCCTGACACTGAGCCCGGCTCCCAGCACCGTTTCCCCACCGAGCACAGGACGGAGCAGAGCCCCACAGCACAGCCCCACAGCACCGGAGCCCTGCTCGCAAGCACAGCCCCTGCTCCCCACAAAGCGGGTCCTTGGGGTGTTGTGCAGCCGACAGCCTGGGGCCCTGGCACATTTTGGGGCTGTCACAGCTGCCCACAACCTCTGTGGCCAAGCCCTGACCCAGCAGCAGGCTGCTCCCTCCCCTGCGCTTGGGGCCAGGGGGAACATCGGTCTCCTGGCCCCTCTGGAGCAGCAAATCTGCATGTGCTACCCATGGCAGAGCCCTCCAGGAGCCAACCGTGAGCCTGGCCGGCTCGACGTGCCCCTGCCAGGGAGGAACCGCAGACGGAGCTGCGCACCACCGGCCTCTCCTGGCAGGAGCCCTCACGCTGCTCCAGCTGCCCGCCCTGACACCCGCGTCCTCCAGGCATGCAAGGGAGCAGCCCTGGGGACAGGATGACACAGAGCGGGCCAGAAGTCACAAGGGCCAGAGGATTCACAGTGGCTAAGCAGGCAGCCAGCTCAGGTGACTCTGCTGCCCATTTTGCCCTGACAGGACTGGAAGCCATGCCTGAGGATGCAGCACTGTGGACATGCTCCTGCAACGCACCCCGGGCCAGCTCTGCACCCACAGGCCCAGCTACGAGCCCAGCCCAGGGCAGCAAAGCCCAGGCAGTCTCACCTCCTGTGAACCTCCTCCAGCTCTTTGTCCTTCTCCCGCGCTACCCTGTCCAGCTCCAGGCGCTGCCGGGCTCTGATCTCTGCCATCTCCGCCTTTAGCCGCTTGTTTTCCTCCTCTGTCCCCACCAGCCTGTCAGCAAATTCCTGCCGGATCACTTCTGCCAGGCTGCTCCGCTCCTGGGCCAGCTGGTCCCTCACCTGCAGCAGGGCAGAGAGGTGACATCAAGATGCCGACAGGCACGGGGCAATGCAGGGGGACGGAGCCAGGCAGGGCAAGGAGCTCACCCACCTTCCGGGTCTCCTCCACCTCCTGCTCCTTGTGCTTCAGCAGGCCCTGCAGACGAATGCTCTCCCCTTCCAGCTCTGCCAGCCGCCCCTTCAGCTCGTTGCAGCGCTCCTGCAGCTTCCGCTCAGACCTCTCCAGCTCCTGGAGCTCTACCTCGTACTTGTCTCGGATCCTCTTAATCCTAACGGGAGGAAAGGACAGGCAACCTGGCTCAGCCCGGCGCTGCAGGGACCATCCCCAGCCGCCTTCATGCTGCAGGAGGGACCACAACACAGCAGCAAGGCGAGGGGATCTGCCCCATGGAGGAAACAGCCCTGGATCTCCAAGTGAGAGGTAAACTTCACCCCTGTGAGCCACTCCTTCCTGCACTAACGCTGCTCACACCCGCAAGCTACAGTGTCCAGAACTTGCTGGAGAGATGCTCAGGGGAAGGAGACCAGCCCGTGATGAGCTGGGACTCGAACGCTCCCTCCTCCCTCTCCCCCCTACCTGTTCTCTGCTGCCCTCTCACACTCCTCCTTGGCTGAGGACATATCGGCCTCCAGGCGCTGGATCACCAACTCAATCTCTTTGTCTCTCTCCTTCCTCACCTCCTCCCGCAGCTCCCGCTCCCGGGCGAGCAGCCAGGCTTCCTGGGGACAGAGATGGCAAACGTTGCCTCAATCCCTCTCAGAGCCTGAGGGTGGCACCTTTGGTGAAGGGCAGCCCTTGCTGTTACCTCCTTCTTCATGTAGTTCGCCTCCCAGGCCTGCTTCTCGATCTCCAGCCGGTCCTTCAGGACCTTCACTTCTGCCTGCGGAGAGACAAGAAGGCAACCGCTCAGCTCCAGCGGCTGCAGCACCCCATGCCAGCTGGGAGCAGCCCCCCGGCACCGGACACAGGGCTCAGCAGCGCCAGCACACGTCACCACAGCTATGCGCTGGGGACTGGACTGTTTGCACCCAAGAACAGCAATCCAGGGCCCAGGGGCAAGGGGAAAACCAGACCTGATGCCGCCTCTCCTGCTCCTCCTTCTCCTTTGCGTACTCCTCCTTCAGCGCCCTGGTGACGGCCGAGCTGCTCGCCTCCAGCTGCTGCCGCAGCTCCTCCGCCTCCGCTCTCTGCCTGCCCACACACAGACCACAGCTCCCAACATCTGCGCCAGCCCAGCCTTGCCACCCCCTCCTCGGGATGCTCCCCCTTGGCCCTCCTCAAGTACCATCCCTCTTCCTACCGGATCCTGGCCTGGGGAAACCAGCCCCACCACTCCAAGCTGCCTTCAGCCCTCGGCCACGTGTGGGCCCTGCTGCCGGTCCTCTCACCTGGCCGCTTGCTGGCTGAGCCGCTCCTTCTCCTCGGCCACCTCCGCGTAGAGCCGGCGCCGCTGCTGCTGCAGCGCCTGCTCCTCCTGCTCCAGCTGCTGCTCACACCTGCGGGGTAGAGCAGCCTCAGGGACGCGCCTGCCTTCGGGCATTCGTCCGCCTCTTCACCCTGCCCCATCCCATCCCTCCCGCAGCCGACACGGGGCTGGTCTGATGCTGGAGGATGCCCCTGGTTCACTGGCATCTCTCACCTCAGTCTGGTGGAGGGAAAGGGGCTGCTCCCCGTGGATATTAACTGCTGCAAATATTGGGAATCCACTGGCACATGGGCGCTGGACACCACCCCCATGCTGCAAGCCCCAAACCTCCCTCAAGCCTCCCCCCGTGACAATGTACCGCTGCCGGGCCAGCTCCCTCTCCCGCTGGCTCTGCTCCTCCTTCTCCCGCTCCAGCAGGCCCCGCAGCTCCTCCGCCTGCCGGCCGTAGCGCTGGGCAGCCCGCTCGTCCGACTGCAGCAGCTCGGCCTCATGCAGCATCTTCAGCTTCCTGATGTCCTGCCTGTGCTGGGCGATGAGCTTCTGGATCTCCGGCTCCAGCCCTGGGGCAGCGGGAAGGACAGTTACCGCTCGGCCTTGGGGCTGTCCGGACCCCAACACCGGTGCTCTTGGCCCTGACCAGCTGATGAGGAGGCTGCAAACACATCAGCTACCAAAGAGGGGCTGGTAAGAAAAGGGGGGGTGAGCACGCACAGGCTTTCTTGCCCTCTGGCATCCACCTCTACCAAACACAGGGAGCAGAGACTGCCCACGCTGAGCAGCTCTTCCCCAAGCTGCCAGCAGCTTCTTCAGCCACAGCCCCTCTCTTGGACCAGCACAGATGTGACTCCTAGACCAGCCCAGCTCCAGGCACCACCAAGGGAATGTGACCATACCTTTCACAGTGATTTCTTTGATCTTTTTCGTTTTCTCATCAATCCATTTCTCCCGCCTGATTTTCTCAGTTGCGCTCATCAGTTCCTTTAGTTTCTTGATCTCCTGTTTGGAAGCAAACGGGAAAGCTTCAGAGACAAGCTAGGGGAGAAAACCCCTGTTAGCCTGGGAGCCCAGCTGTTCAGAAGGACGTTGCAGGCAAGAGCAGACGGCCTGAGCTACGCACAGACAACTCGTGCAGCCCTGGCCAGGCACGTTCTCCCAGCCCAGAGAAGCAGCCATACGCTCTCCCAGTGCCCTCTCCTCTCTCTCACAGGATGGGGCTGCTGCTGCCCCGCAGACCCTCAGCACGGGGGAGAAGAGCAAAACCCTCGGGAAAGCACTTGCTGGCTGAGACATGAGAGCACCTACGGAGGGGAGAGGGGAACTGGGGCTGCTGATGGTCCTTGTGTGCAGGGCAGTCTGTCAGCAGATACAGGATCGTGTGTGAAGATGCTTCCTTCCCAGCCTTCCCTCTCCCTGGCATGAACACCCTCCGGCAGGAAGACAGACAGACAGACACGCCTCCCAACACTGCGGTACCACCGAAACCAAGCTCCTGCAGCATCCCAAAACTCTTCAAAGACTCAAAGGCTGCACAGCCCTGGCACAGCTGCTGCTCTCTGTTCCCCTTCTGCCTGCATTTACGTCCTCAGCCCTCCTCTCCAGCAAAAAAGCTGGAGAAACACCCAGGCCCTGCTGCCCGCAGAGCTCTTCCCCAGCACTTCTGGTGAGAAAGGCACCGGTCGGTGGAAGGCCCAGACTGGCCAGAAACGGCTCCATTTCAGCACGGGGAGATGACGTCCACATGCAGGACATGGGACATGTCACAGCTCCAGAGGACAAGCGTGCGGCAGGACACCCAATGGCCGCTGTGCCAAGAGGAGCGGGAAATAGCAGGGGGCCACTCGCACAGCCCCGGACTCACTCTTAGGGAAAAAAGGGTGAGAAAATCAGCACGGGAAGACCAGAACAGCCTGAAGGCAGCAGCTGAGTACGCGGCCTGAGGAGATGGGGTGAAGGGGCTCCTTCACGGGGCTGACCCTGCTGCTGAGCGGGGAGTTCCCATCCCAGCCCTGCTGCCTGCAGGTGCCTGCGGAGCCGGAGCGGGTCAGGGCGTGAGAGCAGAAGGGCAAGGCACAAAAAAGAGCAAAGACCACATTTACCTCACAAAAGGGGCCCAAAGTGCGCCAGACCTGGGGAGAAAGAAAGGAGGGGATGGAGAGAGAAGGGGAATCGCAGAGTCACGGGCGAGAGGGGAGACAGGAGGGGAGAGAGGCAAAACCAAACAGCCAAGCGTACGCGAGAGCATCGGGCAGGGCGATGGGTGCGCAGGGGTCCCACAGGAGTGAGGGGAGGTGCAGCCAAACGGGCAGTTACACAGATGCGCCAAGGGCCCGGCAGCACCTCCGGCAATCGCAGCTCCAGGACGGGGGCAGAGCCAGCCCTGCCAGGGAGCGTGCCACGCGGTCAGAGCCCGGCTCACCGGGAGCAGGGACAACAAAGCAGCCAGAGAGCAGAGCCCAGCTCCCAGGCCATTCCCATTGCTGCTGCCCTGCTGCGAGCAGGGAGCGAGAGGTAAGAGACGCACCTCCTCTGCCCTGCACAGGCTGCGGCCAGCCCCATCCCTCCACGGGAAGGGGCCCCTCCAGGCACCAAGCACAGCAATACTGCGCCGCCTTCTTCCTCTCAGCTGGGCCCAAAACTCAGGCTTAAACAGTATGGCAAAGCGAGCCTTTGCTTTGTTTGTATGAGGGCGTCTGTCTGAACAGGCTCAGACTGGTGCAAACGCCTGCCCCACGCCAGAGCCCTGGGCATGAGCTCGGCTGCAAGGCCGAGGGTGAGCAGGGACCGGGGCAGCAGAGCCGGGACGAGCCCTGCAGCTGAGCTGCGAGCCAGTGGCGCTGCCTTCCTGCCAGGCCCAGCACAGGGTGAGCTGAACTGTCTCCATCTGCGGGAGAGGGAGCTCTCTGCACGCTCCCGAGGGAAGCTGCCAGCCAGCTCCCACGAGCAGGCAGCACATCCTTTCCCGGGGAATCAGCCCTCTGTGTGTTTGGGTGCTGGTCAGAGCAACAGCCCAGCGAAACCCACAGAGGTCTGTTACTATCGCTTATACGCCCCATGTTCCTTTATAATCTTATCCCCATTTAGCTCTGAGAGCATCCCTGCTCCTGCAAAGGGGGCTGGAAGTCACCCAGCTCAGTACAGGTACAAATTCCTCTGTGGCATCGGGTCTGTGCCAGCGCCTGCTTTCACCTCTGCTGAAGCAAGATCCCCCAGTCACCCTGCAGCTGGGGGAGAGCTCTGTCTGCAGCAGGATGTCTGTCAGGGAGCTGGCACTGTCCCTTGGTCAGTCCCATGCACCTGGCTTTGGGCAGCAGAGGACAGCAGCCTCTTGGGGAGCCAGGGCAAAGCTCCGCAGGTGACACCAACCTTCTGTGCACAGAGAACAGCTCCCCAGAACGACCAAAGTGAGAGAGACCGTACTGCTCTGGGCAGAGGCCCCATCTGAGCAGAACCAACCAACTCTGGCCACAGCACGTCCCGTCTCCCTGCCCCCCAACTTCCCAATCCCCTCACCAGCTCATGCTGCTCCTGCATCTGGGTGATCTTCTTGCCGTACTTCTGGTCCACTTGTTTCAGCTCAGCTACCACAGCCTCACACTTCTCACTCAGCAGCTTCTTATCATTAATGAGCTGGGCAAGGTGAAGAAAAAAAGGCATCAGGCAGCCAGGCAGGGTACAGCAACCTCCACTTCTGGCTTCAGAAGCACCAGTCTGAGCTGGGATAAGAGATTACCTGGTCGATGAAGGCCAGATGCCTCTGGATAGCTGCCTCATACTGTTCCCTCTGCAGCCTGAGCTGGTGGCCAAGCTCCTTCTCGGTCTGTTTGATGTGTCGGACAGTCAGTTCCCTCTGCTGAGCCTTTTGGATGTAGGGAAGAAATAGCCACAAGACATTAGAGGGAGAAGTTACACCAGCCCCAGCATGTGTACAGGAGATAACTACCGAACCTGGAAGGCACTGTCAGGCCAGAACAAGGAGGAACAGAGCTAAATCAAAGTGCCTGGTACTGACACCTCCTGCCTCGCTGCCAGCAAGAGCATCCAAACCCCCGTGGGACAGAGGAAAAGAGAGTTCAGCCCAGGTCCTGACCGAGGGCTTCTGGACTAGCCAGGCACCTGCCAGGGAGCGGGGTTTGAGGATGCCTTTCAGATCAGGGGGCAGCAAGGAAAAATCTGAGCGAAGCCCACAGCAGACTGGGAAGGACCTTGCAGGTCTTTCCCACACTAACAGCGACTGGGACTGCAGCGTGCCAGCAGCCTCCGGCCCTCCGGCTCCTCAGCACTAGCTCCGGGAGTGCTGCCGTACTTTGCTGGGGACACAGATGGGAAGCCTGATTCACAGAGCCCTGATTTTGTGCTTCAAAGCCACTGCCCCAAGAAACATCTGCTGAGAGCTCTTGGTCTTCATTCCCCAGCAAGCAAGAGCATCTGGCTCACACACCAGGGCTGTCTGCAGCAGGCTGATGGCTCGCTTCTTCTCCTCCACTTCCAGCTTCAGCCTCATTATGGAGCTCGTAACCTCTGTGGCAACAGCTGACGCCTGCTCCAAGTGAGCCAGCTCCTCTTCCGAGAGGAGACCCTGCCACAGTGAAAAAAAAAAAAAAAAAAAAATTATTAAAAGGTGGTGGGGACCACCTGGAACCAAGACAAGGAGACAGTAGACCCTTCCCACCAGGGTCTCGCACCACCTCTCCAATACAGATAGGCTCTCGCTTCAGCACTCACCTCCCGTTGCGTGGCCGAGGCGGCCGACCTGGGCCTCTCCTGTTCCGACTTCTCCATCTCATCCAGGAAACTGATGATGCTTTGGAGCTTGGCCTCCGAGAGCAGTGCCCCATCCTCGGGGACCCCCGGGGAGTGGTTCAGCTTCCCAAACTTCTCCAGGTTATCAGCAGTCAGGGAATTGGAGCTGGGCTCCTGCTGGGCAGACACAGCTGTGAATGAGCACCCAGGGGAAGGCTCGGGAGAAGAGGTGGTGGCTCTTCTCCGTCACTGGAGTCCAGTCCTCCCACTGCACCCCAGGAACCAGCCTTATCCTCTGTGCTAACCCTGCTCTCGCCACAGCCCCCACATGGTTTAACTCCTCCACTGCCTACCAAAACTCCTCCACCGCCTTCTCTGGAAGTGAACCAGCTGCGTTTCTCACCCTCCAGCACCCAGTAAGGGCTGGGAGAAGGCAGCCCATAGGGGAACACGCTCTCACCAGGCAGCCATCGCTGTCTGGGGGCGGATGCGACCAGCCTCAGCCCTCTGCCTACCCCATCTATCCAGGCATATCTGTCCTTCTTTAAGACCTTCGGTGGGGGCAGCAGCTCTGGCTCTTCCTCCAACAGCCTGAGCGTGTCCAGCAGCTCACTGAGCGTGACCTTGGACTGAGCCCGGCTGACAGCAGTCACCACCGTCTCCAGATCCTCGCCGCCCGTCTCTCTGGAGCTCACATCCTAGGGGAGAAGACAACACACCTTGCAGTAGAAGAGTTTGTAGGATCTCCAAAGTCAACGAAGGCTCCAAAGCCACCCCAGCAGGACAGCTGGTGCCAGGAGCCCTACGAGGCAAAGCCAGACCCACCTGCAGCTTGTCCTCCACCCCAGGATCCCGTGAGGGCATGGAGCCAAGGTCTGCGAGGCCACTTTCTTCTGTCTCTGCAGCTACTGAGTGGAAATTGGCCTCTGGAGGAACCAGACCGTTCTCAGGCACTTGCAACAACCAGCCCCTTCAAAGCAGCTCCCCAGAATGAGAACCACCCCTCCATCCTCCCTCCTTCACCCTCACATCACACACTGCTCCAAAAGCATCGGAGACCTGCAGAAGGGGCTCACCAGCGTTATTGGCTTTGGTGACGCTGCTGGCTGGACTGACGTTCCTTGCAGAAGCAGGTTTGGCAGGCTTCTTCTTTGCTACCCTTCTGCTCTCCTTCACCAGTGCAAGCTCTTCTTCTGCCAAGCGCTTTGCGTCCAAAGCCTTTTGGGCCCTTTTCTGGTGCAGTTCCTGTAGGGACCGACAAGCCATCAGCATCCTGCCCAGCACAGGGCGTGTTCCGACACGTCCCTGCGCCACTTCAAGTGCTAGCCAGGGCCTGGGAGAGAGCAACAACCCACACGCTGCTGAAGGGTTAACACGGACAACTCCAGAGAAAGGGAAAGCACAGGAACAACAGCTCTACTCTTCACTGCTCTGAGCAGAGGGGAGGTGGTAGCCAGGGTCTTACTTGCCAGCTCCACATATGAACAAGGGCTGTTCACCTGCCCCTGCATGGTGTCCTTCACTGCTCCGTAAAGGGCCTCCAAATCCCGAGGGCCAAGCACCGCACAGTGCAGCGATGCCGCAGTGCCCGGGGGGCTGCTGTAGCAGAGTTTTGGGAAGTCACAAGCACGTGTTTGCAAGGCTGTTGCAGTGTTTTGCTGTCCCCCAGCTGCTCACTGCTGTGTCTCTCCCGACCCCCCACCACCAAAATATGATTCCATTTAGGGCAAAGAGAAATTGGGGGTTTTAAAAAAAAAAAATCTTCAGCTATACTGCAAGCCAACATGCAACTGCCCATAGTCTGTGCCAGCCCCTCATCTGTGCCCCAGGAGCACCAGCCCTTTCCTGCCGCAAAGGGGGCTGCAAGAACAGGGCGAAGACGGCGAGGTGCTTCCTGACAGCAGGCATAGAGCGGTGCTCAGCCCACCCTGGAGGGACCCCATTCCTGAGGAAGGTCCCCTTCCCAAGGCACTCTCGTCCTCAGCCACTCCGAGGAGCTGCAGTTACAGTCTCCCTCTTTCAACATCATCACCCTTTCCCCGAGAACTAGATTGAAATCAGCACTGTCTTCCCGAGCTCCGATTGAGCTGCCAAGGCTTGGCAGGAGCACAACGGGAAACCGCTCTATGGCACCTCCGTCTCCGTAGGGAGCACTCCATTTCCAAGGCTGGCTCTAATTCTACTTTGTGCAAAGCCCTGAGAGAGGCAGAGGAGAGGCCCTCTTGCTGCCTCACAACAAGATGCCAACAAACCGGTCTCACGCAGGCCTTGCCTTGTCCCTACCTGGATGGCAGCACGTCGGGCCAGGCGTGCCTTCTCCTCTCGGATCTTCCGGCGTTCCTCATCCTTCCTCTCATGCAAATCCAGGATATTCCCTTCCTCCATCCGCTGCTGCCTTTCCTTCCAGAGAGGAGGGTCAAAAGTGTTACTGAGAGCTCTCCAGCACCCACCACCCACAGCAGAGAAGAGGGAAAGGGCACACTGCACCTGAGGTCACCCCATATCCAGGCTTTCCATCCCCCCAATCCTCCCCTCTGTTCAGGTACAGAGCCCTCAGAAAAGCTCCACTTTAGAGCAGCTCCTTTTCTTCAGATACTAAATGTAATTATTAGTCATCTGGGTCTGAAACTACTGAGGAGACAAGGCTTAAAAATAGACTCTCACATGCAAGAGCTATGGTACTCTTCGTTATTGGGATAAATAATTAAACATAAAGAAACACAAATAGCTGCAGATGACTCGTCACTCTAATGAGCCAACTTGTTACTGATTCGCTACGATGAGCCGAGACAGGGTATCCCTCCTCTGGCCACGAGCGTGTCCGAGACAATAAGAATTCAGCAGGATTTGTGCTGCTGCTGCCAAGCATCTGCCTACTCGCAGCTGAAGGGAGCTGGCAGAGTGGAGCTGTGCAGCGCTGAGCCTGGGGGCTCCCAGCCTGAGCTCCCCCTGGAACCAAACCCGGGCTTTCCCCCTGCATCTCTGCGGGGACGGGACCCTCCTCAGCTCTCTGGACTGCAAGGGGCTGGCTAGATGGAAAGCCAAAGTCCCCTCGTCTCTGACAGCTCAGGTCTCAGCTGGAGGGTCTGGTGACTAAAGGGACTCAAATTCCCCCGCCAGTGAGGCGAGCAGGACACGGGTGTCAGAAGGGTCTGTGCTACAAGGCAGCGACAGGACTGACCTCCCTTTTAGAAGCCAGCAAGCGCCCCAGAGCTGCGGCTCCCGCCTTGTGCCGTTGCGAGTGGCGTCGGTACCAGCGCTGGATGGTCACGGCGGCCAGGTTCACCTGCTGGATGAACCTGTGGGGAGAGGGAGGGTCAGCGCGGCCCCGGGGTCCTCCTCGGCCGCCAGCCGGGCAGCACCACCCCGTCCTGCTGCAGCAGAGCGCAGGCTGCTTGCCCATGGCACCAGGACTTGTTCTGTCCCCTCACACCCCAACTCAACGAGGCCTTTTCCTGGGCTGACATTTGGGGTGGGAGGAACTTGTGCCTTTGATGAGGACAACTCAAAGCGCAGAGCCAAGTCATGGGGAGGATAAATCAGCCCCTGCGGGTGCACTGAAAGGGGCCCTTCCCAAATCTGGAGCCCCACACAACAAGAACAAACCAGTACCAGCTCCCCTGGGGCTCACCCCTCTGCCTGGCACCACCCTCCTGCCTTTCCCACCAGCTTTCACACACCAGCTCTGCCTCACCTCTCCGCCTCCTCCTCGGTCACCTCCCTCCTCCGGGGCAGGCTGCTGTTGTTGTTGCGGGTCATGATGTTGTTGCTAGAGAAATTCTTCTGAGACTTCACGAAGCTGCTGCTTTCGCTGTCCTCGTTTGAGGTCGCTTTGACAACATTGCTAAGGCAGAAGATGAAGCTACTTGGCACCATCCTGACCCATCCCGTGCCACATCAGCACACGAACATCGGGTCAGCACAGCCTCCAAGCCAGGACCTGACCACACTTACTTGAGGGAGCTGGGTGCCTGGTTGGAGCTTTTGGGCGCAGGGCCCTTGTCAGTGGTGGAGTAGTTGTTGTGCACCATGGTGGTGACGCAGTTGCCCATCGCGCCCTTGTTGCTCCTTTTGTGGAGAGAAGGCAAAGCGTTAGGACTTGCTGGATCCAAAGGGGACAGCGTGAACCACTGATGCTCCCTGCCTCGCAACCCTCAGCCCAACCGTGACCACCTGGAGCCTTCCCCACGGCGAGGAGCAGGCGAGGCCCACAAGCAACTCACCTGCTTTCTAGAGCTCGCTCCCCAGTAGCTGTTACCTGACACACAGACAGACAGACAGACACAGCCCAAGCAGACCTAACAGCCTGCTGTTCAGGCTATTCTACGCGCAGCCTTGGCTTAAGTCTCTCCTGGCCCTGAAAGGTTCAAGTTTTACTTGTTTCCTTTCCTAGAGCGAGAGCAGCCTCTCCCACGCGTCAGTCGAGCTCCTGCACAGCTTCCAAACACATCCTGGCCAGCCAGCCTGGCACACCGTCATCGCTCTGCCCCGCACTTGACCCCCGTGCCTTGGCAGAGGCTGAGCACTGGCACCCCCTCCTCTGCCCAGGTGTTTTTTTGGTGTAGTTCCTCCCAACACCAGGCCTACAGGCTCCGGTTCAGCACTGCCCCTCCTACCTGTTGTTGGCAGTGAAGTTGGCTGCCAGGAGCACCGTGGCTTCTTTCCTCCTCATGCCCGCTGGTGGCTCACCGCCACGGGAGACGGAGGGGCCCGGGAACGCTCGCGGCTGATCGTCCTGCCATGGAGTCAGCAGGTATAAGCACAGGCGAGCGCCAAACCCACGTCCTCAAACACCACCCTCTTCCTTCACAAGCCAGTTTCTCCCACACACAAGAAACCTCTGTTCCACAGCACGGCAGCCTCGAGGCTTTGCCTGCGCCTCTGCCTGCCTCCACCAAAAGCCAGGAGCACAGAGGTGATGGGCCGAAAGCCTGGGGCCAGAGACAAGGCCAATGCAGGCCAGAGGACTGGCCGAGCACGTTGGCCATCCAAACCAAGCCAGCTTTGACTGCAGGGTGAGGAAGAACCAGCCCGGCCATCACAGATGAGCTGCACCACCCCATCCTCGGGTCTACGGAAACCCTCCCACTCCTCCACCAAACCCAGCCAATTCCTCCAGCAAGCAGAGCTGACTTAGCCCACCCGCCCCAGGACATCCCCATCCTCACCAAGATGTTCCACGTGGTTTTCTTCTCCGGGGAGGTTTTGCTCAGACTCGCCAGTTTCTTTCTTCCCCCAGAACTACTCTCAAAGAAGGTCAGGAAGTCTCCCGCCTGCTCTGAGCTTTAGCCCAAACCCAGGAGAGATAGAGAGGAGGAGAGAACACGTGTTCTGGAGTTAATATTGCATGTAGACAAACGGCAACAAGACAGCGATAGCAGGGTTCTCATCCCGCACAGGCTGCTTCAGCGAGCAGCACGCTCTGATCACGGCAGGGCACTCTGACAACAGGCACAGCATAGAGCCGAGGCACACCTACCGCCTGCCATCGCGACGTGGAGGAGAAGAGATGCAGAATCATTACACAGTCATGAAATCTATGAATGATTTGTTTTTATACAGAGCTTTAGATTTCAGCATGATGTGCGGAAATAGAATATATTAAAGGGATGGGCACAGGGCAACAAGAGAACGGAAAAATCATGATTCAGAGACAGCCCTAGGAGGTCGCTGGAGACAGAAGAACTTTTTGTCTGCTAACACAGTCCAGCTACAGTCAGGAGGGTCCATGAGGGGCTGTTGTAACTGAACAGTCCTGTCTCTTGGAATTAAATTGAGTGTCTTTTGTGACCGAGGCTTCCCAGCCACAGAAATACACTCCATTTCCCCAAATCCTAATCAAGTGACCTCCCCTCCAAAAAAAAAAAAAAAAAACAAACAACGAACAAAAAACCAGACCTTGTCTTTCCAAGGCCAGGTTGTAACCCCCGATGTGTATGACAGAGCTTAATGTACATTTTTGAAAGGTTCTGGTTCCCTCCCAGGACAAGGGAGGGCAGACGGATGGGTGGGGTTTCACACAGTCCCATCCATGGGACAGACAGACATGGGTCAATGGCTGGAGCTGTACCTGCGCGTGCTGTTCACCCGCTGGTTAACCTGGGTGGTGCTGTTGGACCTCCGGAGGTTGTTCATTGCCCGGGATCCCGCATCTTCCTGCGGAGGAGAGCGTTAAATTCAGCAGCGATGTTAAGGCAGAGCTGGGATGCCTGGCCTAGGCAGGCTCCCCCTGTGAGTCAGGCATCCTAAAATAGCACTGCTGGCGGTGCTACCCTTCCACCCCCTTCAACACAGCCTCGACACCATGTTTCTGACATCCCCACGGCTGCCAGCCTCTCCTTGAGGCAGAGTGCCATGACACCTCGCTCCCTCTCGGGCTCCCACGCTGCTGCTGAGCCAGCAGGAACATGTTCGTTTGTGTGAGCTCCCCAGCCCAGAAGGGCCGTGCTCGTTACCTGCCCTGGGAGCGAGCACGAAGGAAGACTGCCACGGCAGCAGGGATTACTCAGCAAAGAGTGCAGAGACTCTCCACTACTGGATCTGAACAGAGCCCAGGAAGTACCTGGGCTTCATTCACTCTGCTGAAAACACACCCATAGAAACCCCCACTCAGCGAGACACCGAGGCCCCAGCTCTGCTGAGCCCGGCAGGAACAGAGGGTACTCGGCAAGGCACAGGCTGGGCCTGAAAGCGCCACAGCATCTGGCAGAAGATACCAGGAACCAGGGAGTTTCCAGAAGGAAATCAGTGCAGGGAGGTGAAGGGCAAGGAAGGGAAAAGGGTGAAGCCTGACTCTTTCCTGCTTGCCCTTCTGTGTACGTTAAAGGTCGAGAAGAGACCTGACGAGCAGCCAATCATTGAGGACAAATGGATTTGGGGAGAGCGTGTGGCACCGCAGCACGCAGAGCTGCAGCTCCAGCCAGCACCTGGGCCAGCCTGATTCTCCCCTCCCGACGACGGTGCAGCTGCTCCCCACAAACACGCGGCTGTGCCACACTGCCACACGCTCCCGGGGGGAGCCAGGACCCTCCCCAGTGCCACCCCCCGCCCCGGGCTGCGCTTCAAAGCTCAGCCTGCGGGATCAGCGCAGCCGGCAGAGCGGGCACGCAGGGAGGCATCCCATAGCCCATAGACATGCGCCTCCCTGCCCCGAGCAGCAGGATGCACGCAGGAATGAAGGACTTCTGCCCAGGACTCACCAGAGCGTTCCTCTTCGGTTTGCCATCGGCGGTGACCGAGACGGAGCGCGCCATGTGCTTGGCAGGAGAAGCGCTGCTGGGGCGCCGCGAGACCGGGGCAGGGAGTCCCATCAGGCTCAGATCCACGCCGGCAGAACCAGCGCCCTGGAAGGAGGAACTGCTGCGGGCGCTCTTCATGCTCAAGTGGAGAGAAGGGGCCCTGGAAGCACAGCGCAGACAGAGAAATGAAGGCACAGGGAGCACACTCAGCCTCGTGCAGCCAGCAAACCACGCACTCTGCTCCCAGCTGACTCCTACAAACACTGGCACGTGGAGCGGTAACCGTTTTCAAATGGGACAAAACACCTTCCTCTCTATTTCCACAGGCCAAATAACCCTGAGCACAAGGCCTGGAGAGGCTCCAGGTGAACTCCTTGCAGTGCCCAGCACCAGCAGCCGTCTCCTCGCTGCTTTGACCTAACGCCCCAGCTGTCCGTCCCACGTCCTGCTGCCCCATTTACGGGCCGGGACGTTCGCTTCAAGGCCAGTGGACGACTAACCGGAGGAGAAAAGCCCCGCTCCCCACGCCGGGCTCCTTCGCTCCATCCAGACCGTGGCCGCGAGAGGATCACGCGAGCCCCGAACGGCCCCTTCTGCGAAGGCCAGGGGTTCAGCTCACCCAGCATCGGGCAGGGATGCTGAAGAAGCAACTGGGATCCTTCCCCCGCCAAGCGCTCCCCATCCCTGCCAAGAAGCTGTTCAGAAGCGCAGGGAGAAGCACAGGGAGAGCTGAGCCCCCTTTCCAGCCTGGGAAGCGCCACACTCCCCGCTTCACCCCTTTCCATCCCCTCCCGCCACGGCGCTGAGCCAGGAGCCGTCGCCGCCCCCCCGCAAACGCCGCCGCGACCGCTTTATTTCTTGACACGACGCTGCGTTCAGCCACCCCTAAACCCCCTTCCCCCGGCAGGCCCGGTTCCACGCCGCGCCTCGGGGCTCCACCAGAGACCGCGGCGATGCCTTGGTCTCCACCAGCCCGGGTAAACAAAAAGCTCTGGATGGAAACCGCCCGGCTCACACCAGGAAAACAAGAGGGCTCAGGCCCAGGCTCAACGCAGGAGGGGCGACACCGGTGAGGGGCTCCAAGCACCGGGAAGGGCCCAGAGGAGGGTGAGGGACCCGCACGCCGCAGAAGGGGCAGCACCGAGGGCGAGGCTTTAGCCCCGGCCCCCGGCCTCACCCGAGGCCCTGGCCCCCTCCTTGGCCCGCTCCAGCCCCCCCAGCAAAGGGCCCCGGCCCCGGCCCCGGCCCCGGCCCCGCCGTACCGGACCCCCGGGTGGCAGCAGGCCCCGCTCCCCTCAGGCCGCTCCGCGCCCCGCTCCCGCGTAGCCTACCACCGCCGCGCGCACCGTCCCGCCCCAGCTATTAGGCGGGGCGGAGGGAAGCGATCACCAATCGGAAGGGAGGGGCGGGGCGAGGAGGTGAGCGGCGATAGGCTGAGGGCTAGAAGGGGCGGGAGGAGGGCGGGGCGAGGGGGGGGGCGGGGCGAGGGGCGTCTCCTGGTGATGAGGGAGGGGAGAGGGGCGGAGTCTGTTGGGATGAGGGCAGGGATATAGGAGTAGCCTGATGGAGCCGCGTCAGTAAAAGGACAGGGACAAAGGGGCGGGGCCTGGGGTGGGGGGGCGGGGCGAATCATTGATAGGAGCCGAGCGGCGGGGCAAGGAGGGAAGAGGGGCGGGGTCCGGGGTAGGAGGGCGGAGCGAGGGCAGGGCTCGCCCCATAGGGGCGGGAGATGCTGTGGGGCAGATGGAGCTGAAATGAAGGCCCGGCTGTGGGGCAGGGGGATCCGTGGGGCAGGGGGAGCTCTGGGGCAGGGGGATCCGTGGGGCAGGGGGAGCTCTGGGGCAGGGGGATCCGTGGGGCAGGCTCCAGCAACGGCGCAGGAAGAAGTCACAAGTTCCCAGACCCAAGCGTGGGCTTTATTGGTGGGTCCCGGCCCCACTGGGGACGGCACCTTCTCCCCCCCCGCCGCAGCCGCTGAGGCCAGGGGAGGCCGGAGGCAGTGGGCCACCCAGGAGCGCCCCACGGCCATGCTGGGGGTCCCCAAACCGCCCCCCAGCTCAGCCCCGGCAGATCTCCGCCCCGGCTCCCCCCTCGCAGCCCAGCCGAGCGAGGGGGGCCAGCAGCCGTGCCCTTCCACCGGCCCCGGGAAACCGGGGACTTTTGGCAACTAAAAGGCAGCAAGAGGGATGCTCTAACCTTATCAAAGCCCTGGCCCCCGAGGCCATTTCACACCCCGTGTCCCCTTGGCAGCCCCCCTTCCCTCGCCCCTGTGGGACGGAGCGCGTAGGGCTGCTCGTTTGCTTTATCCTGGGGTGCCACGGGGGAAGGTGGGGGCGCGGGGCCCCCATCCCCACTGAGCCCGGTGCGGGAGCAGCTGGCCACCCGCGGAGGAGCCCCCAGGCAGGCCATGGCACAACAGGCCCCGCAGGGAGGGAGGGCAAAGCCCCCGCAGCCCCCTGGGAGCCCGACGGCAGCTACATGTTGAGAAAGGCGAAGGCTGACGGCTGACGGCTGCCCTCTGCGTCCATCTGCCTGTCCTGGGGCTGGGACAGTGTCCGCGGCTCTGCCGGCGGAGAGTCCGGGCAGAGCACCGCACCGGGACGGGCCACCAGCTCCATGCCGGCGAAGAGGGACAGGCTGCGGGAGGGCGCAGCGGCACCCACCAAGTCCCCTGCCAGCCTGTTCGCCGCCTCCTGCTCGCAGGGGCAGGCTGGCACCACGGCACCGGGCTGCCCATGGGTCTCCGCTTCCACCCCCTGCTCCTCATCACGGGCCGGCGCGGCCACGGGGAGCGGGGCTGCGCTCAGGGGGGTGAGGATGCTCTCGCCTGCCAGGAGCGGGATGTCCGTCAGCAGGTCCCCAGTGCACAGAGCTGAGCCCACGGCGAGGGCGGAGGAGTCCGAGTCCGGACGCGTGCTCTTTGGGGAGGGCTGACCTCTGCAGAGAGCCTCGAACTGCCGCAGGATCTGGGAGGAGAGTGGGATGGGTGGGAGTGAGAGCGGCATTGGGAAGGGGGCCCAGCCCCGGCACCTTTTCCCAGCGCTGGGAATCAGCCCCGCTGTCCCCTCGCAGGGCTCAGCCTTGTCTCCTGGGGAGGGAGCATCACACCCCGCCAGGCTCCCCGCTCCTGGGAGAGGCAGACAATTCCCACACACAGAACCACTCCCAAGAGCTGGGTGTCCCTGAGGATGGGCAGGCCAGTCCCCGGGAGCCCCTGCCCCGGGGAGAGGGCATGGGGACGCCCCAGGAGTCACCTTTGTTGCTCGGTTGGCGACGGGGCCAGGGCTGCCTTGGCTGAGCTGCTGCAGGTGCTGCCGAGTCACAGCAAAGATCTGGTCCAGGGAGAGCAGGTCGGAGCACATGAGGGAGGAGATGGCGCACATGGATCTCTGTGGGGAGGAGAGCGCGGCTGAGCCCGGCAGGCGGGACAGGCACCGAAACACCCCGGCTCGGCGGTGCTTCTTCCCCTCCGTCCCCCTGCCCTGTGCCTGCAGCGGCACTGCCCGGGGCGGGCAGCACCGCGGGCAGGCGCCGGCAGCACACCGGCACTGCCTCGCGCTCACCATGCGGACGCTGTCACTGGGGTCCTCCAGCGCCCGGCTGAGCAGCTCCAGCACCACCTCGCAGTTCAGCAGCCCGCACCTGGCCAAGGGGAAGGGGTTATGGCCCCGCTGGCCACACGCAGCACCCCAAGCCCCAGGAGCCAGTCAGCAGCAGGCAGCCCTCCTGCCTGGCAGCATTTCGGCCCCAGAGGTCCGGGCCAAGGTAGCCAGGGTGGGTGAGAAGGGCTCAGGCTGCCCCTCGAAGCCCCTGCAGCGCTCTCTGCCCAGCCCCGCAGCACCCACGGTCTGCCTTGGGCACTTACTCCTTGACGAAGTGCTGTGCTTCCTCCCTGGTGAGGAAGACCCTGGCGCCGCGGGTCAGCGCCGACACCAGGCTCACCTCCCGCACACAGTCGCCCAGGCTGTCAGCGTCCACCCTGCCCAGGGAGACGCCTCGGTGGGGACAGGAGCCAGCCCTGCTCCCTCCTGGGGTCCCAGCGCAGACCCCACCACCCTCCAGCGGGCAGGGAGTCCCTCCCACATCAGTTCCCCTGCCCATGGCTCTGCCCACCCACGGGCTGCCCAGGCTGGGAGGCCAAACACGCCAGGAGGAATCCAGCCCAGGGGACTCAAATTAGTGGTGTGGAAAACGAGGGCACCATTCCTGGACACAAGGGAAGTATCTGGGAAGGTCCCGGGGGAAGGAGGGCCCCCCAGGGCCCCGTTCTCACCTCTCGGCCACGTGGGTCAGCTCCCGGCTGGCCCCGGAGTGGCTGTCGCTGCCTGATTTGCTGCAAGAGTCCGAAGTGCGGCTCAAGTCACCGTTCCCCTGTGAGGAGTCCTGGGAGCTGTGCCCGCTGTCCGCCTCCTCCCAGCCACCCCCAGCCAGCCCTGGCTGGTGGCTCACTGCGGGGACAGCAGCAGGGAGGTGTTGACCCCCAAACCAGCCCCAGTACCTCGTGGGGACACCCACCAGGCCCCCCAGCAGCCAGTAGCCACCCTAGCCCAGTGGCGGGGGGACCTACCTCGGGTGCTGTGCGCTGCAGTGGCCGCTGGTGGCTTCACAGCCCTGGCTGGGCTCCTGGCGGGAGAGGGGGCTCTCACGGGCTGGTAGGCGTCCTCGTGGAGCTCCCTGCGGCGAGGCCGGGGCCCCTCCGGGTTGGGGAGCACAGCGTGGGCCACCGCCTCAGCCGCTCGCTGGATGGTGCTGAGCAGGGCTTCCCCCGTCGAAGCTGGGCAGAGGCCAGGGCATCAGGCGCTTCCCGGGGAGCCCAGCCCAGCCCCCAGGCACCCACCACCTCGCAGGGTGCCACGAGGGGACGGCAGGGACATGGCGGCAGAGAGGAGCAGCCCCAGCAGCCGGGCTGCAGGCACGACCGGGCTGTGAGGGACTTTTGGCTGGACAAGGGGGGCGAGGAATAACCTGGGAGCTACTGGGACAGGACAGGGGGCACAAACCGACCTCCCACGTCCCCGTCACACCTCCCAGCAAGGAAGGACCTGGCGGAGCCCCCCACTACCAGCTCCGCGGCCACACCACCAGCCCCAGCACCCGTCAGACGGCTTGGGAAAGGGGAGGGCTGCACAAAGCAAAGGGTGCACCCAGGGGGTACCCAGAAACACCCGCCAAGAGAGAAACACCCACCGAGAGAGCCGGCAACCAGGTCACGCGTCTCCGAACGCTGGGAGCCTGGTCTAACCCCAGGCAGGACCCCCGGGGCTGCGGTATCACGGCACGCAGGCAGGGCAGAACCGAGCAGGGGACCCACGCGGGGCGAGGGGCAGCACCAGGCCAGGGCGCAGCCAGGACTTACCGGAGCCGCTTTTCTCACTGCTAAAGCCAAATCCTTGCAAGGAGCCGCAGGGGCTGGGGCTGGAGCCCATGCCTGGGGGAGGCACAAGCCACGCTCAGAGGGAGCACAGGCGTTCGGGGTCGCCCTCCATGGCTGTTCCTCCCCCTTGCAAGCACAGGGGGAGGGTCTGGGGCAGTTGGGAGGAGCCGGGGCCAGGGCAGTGTCCCCCGCTCCCCTGGGGCGCATTTTTCCCTCTGACCCAGCACCCTGCAGCCTGCTCTGGCCAGAGCTGCGGAACATCCTCAGTGAGCAGAGCCAGGGCCCGCAGTGGGGCAGGAGCAGCAGCCAGGCACCCATCACTGGGGCCCATAGCACCCTGCCCTCCCCCCCAAACAGCCCCCCTGGCCAGCAGACAAGCTGCACACCCACCGCTCCAGCCGAAGGGACTGGCCCGGCGCTGCCAGCATGGCCCACGGGACGTGACAGGGCCATGGGGGGTCTGCACTTACCCGCAGGAGGCAGGGGACGGGTGGGCAGCGTGGCAGGCTGGGGGAGCGGTGCATCCGAAAAGAGAACACTGGCCAAGTCCTACCAGGAGAGACGGGTGTGTGGGCAAAGAGCTGGGGAGCGCCAAGCACCCCGGCCTGGCGCTGAGGCGGGGGTCTGGCAGGCAGAGCTGCCCTGCAGCTCCAGGCAGGGCCCGAGCGGTCCGCCTGGCACAGGGGGAACGGGGCTGGCACTCACCTGCGCGGCCGCCCGGACCTTCTGGTTCAAGCTGTTGCCATGGAGGGGGTCTGGGGGCCCAGTGAACACTGCAAGGCACGAGGTTGGGAGGGCTGGGGGACGCTCAGCTCCCAGGCACGAGGCAGGATGGGGCAGGACCCTGGCCCCGGCCAGCGCTTGGCTTCTGGAGCAGCCCCCACAGGCAGGAGCCGCCCTGGGCTCTCTCCCGCAGCCAGGCTGAGCTCTCCAGCACCACGCAGAGCTGCTCCCCACTCTCCTGCCCCAGCTCCCCCGCTCCTCACCCCATTACCTGCTGCATCCCGGATGAAGCAGGCATTCCTCTTCAGCTGCAGGACAAACTGGGGGGAGCCCTGGGCACACGTGTGCAGCAGGATCTTCAGCACCTGCAGACGCGGGGATCGGGGTGAGAAGACCCGAGTCACGGCTGCCCCGCCAGCCCCCGGCCCTGCAGCCATGCCCACGCCCCGGCCCATCACCCCAGTCCCAGGGCTCCTCCGCGGCCGGGGGGAACCCGCAGCAGCCGCCCCCGCTCACCACCGCCGCCATACCTTCAGCTTGACGTGGCAGGAGTTGCTCTGCAGCCGGTTGAGGAGGTACTCCAGCAGGCACTGGCTGCTGCCGGGCGACTCGTGGGAGATCTCTGGGGCGGGGGTTAGGGATCCTGCTCTCCCCGCGGGGACCCGGCTCGGGGGGCAGCAGCACCGCTCCCCCCTCCGCCCCTGCCCAGCCCCGCAGCCTCCCGCCCCCAGCCCGGCCCCCGCGGCCTGGAGCGGCCCCGGGGCCCCTCCGCGCTCCCTGGAAGGATACTGGCGATCTCCTCAAACAGGTAACCGGGGCAGGGGACGCCGTCGTCCGCCGTGCCCCTCAGCAGCACCGGCAGCTGGAGGAGGAGGAGGGACGGGGTGAGGGGCCGGGCCCGATCCCGGGGGGGGCCCGATCCCGGGGGGGGGCCCGGCCCCGCGAAACCCGCCAGCGCGGCGTGAGGCCACCGTAGAACCGCCGCCCCCCCCCCCCGCCACCCCGGTGAGACCGCACCGCTGCGCTGACATCACGGCCTTCGAAATAAGTGACGCCACAGCTATGGCATCAGAGTGGAAGGGCAGGGCAAGGGGTGCCACGGCAAGGCCCAGGGGCCCGGGCTCTGACAGCGTGGGAGATGGGAAGGTGCAGCGATGACATCACGGGTGGCGGAGTGACGTCACGCCCCCCGGCAGCCCCCCACCCCCTTCCCTCCCCGCCCCGGCCCGTACCCGGCTCAGGAAACTCAACCGGTCTCTCAGCGGCGCCGCCATGACACTCCCGGCACCGGCCCTGCCCGGCCCGAAAGCGGCCTCACGGCTCCGCCCCCCGGAAGGCGCTGCGCACCAATGAGAGTGCGAGGCGCTGCCGCTCGGCCAGTCATCGGCGAGGAAGGGCGGAGCTCCGGGTGGAAGTGGCCCCCCAGGCTGACGCCGGTGGCAAAAGGGCGGGAGAGGGGAAGTAAACAACCGGCACCTCCGCCAATCAGAGCTGCCCGCGACGAGCGACCAATCAATAGGGGCTCGGGAGGTGGAGGCCGCGTGTGACCAATCCACGCTTTCGGCAGGCCGATCCGACCAACCCGAGAAGGCGGAGGGGACGACCTTCCGCTATCACCCAGTCAGAGCGCGAGCGCGCTTTGATAGACGCACCATTTCACCTATCGACGAGCCCGAGGGGCGGGCGTCCCACCGACGCCCAATGCGAGGTCGCCACTCTTTGATGAGCGGTTGCGGACGGCCAATCGCGGCTGCATCATCATGGCGGCGCCCAGGCCGTGAGGCGGCGGCGGCGGGGGCGATGTCGGGCCGGGGCCTCTGGCTGCGGGCCCGGGCGCGGCTGCGGCGTTTCCCCGCGCTGCTGGCGGGCTGCGGGGAGCAGGTGGGGCCGCGGGCGGGGACCGGCTCCGGGGCAGGCGGGGAGGGGAGGGGGGGCGGGGTCCGGTGAGCCCGGCGCCCCGCTCCGGTTCCCTCTCCTTCCCCGCAGGCGGCTGCCTACGGGCGGTGCGTGGCCGCGGCGGCGGCCGGGACGGCGGAGCTGAGGCGGGACGCCTGCCTGGAGGAGTTCCGGGCGCTGCAGGATTGCTTCGCCCGGGCGGTAGGTCCCGGTCCCGGGGGGGAGCGGGCCCGGGCCCGGCTGCGGCGGCCCGCGGGGCCTGGGCCCGGCCTGAACCGCGACTCTTTGCAGGCGAAGGCGACGCCGAAGTGACCGGCACCCGCGCACCGGCCTGGAGACGCTTCGGGAAAAATAAAAACTCTGAAAAAACCCGCCACGGTTTGTCCTTAAATTACAGAATTAAAGAGCGCGGCGGGGCCCCCGGCCGGCCTTGCTCGCCCCCCGCCGGCCCTGCTCGCCGCCAGCCCCGGGGCTGCTGGAGGCCACGGCCCGGCCCCGGAGAGGGACCACAGCCCCACCCGGCCCGGAGGGAGCAGCCCCGGCCCTTTTCCTCCTCTCGCCGCCTGCGGCCCCACGTTCGGACCCATTTCCCAGCTCCAAAGCAGCAGGAACCGCGGCCCCAGAGGTGAGACGAGACACCGGGGCGGCCGGACCTCGGGGAACGGCCGGGTGCCTGGGGAAGGCAGCCCGCATCCCTGCCGCCCGCTCCCGCTCTGGCAGCAGCTCTGCTGCAGGGGCCTGATCCCCTGAATGTCAAACGAGGCGTTTTCTTCCCCAAGCCAGGCCCCGTGCACCGGATTGCAGCCTTCCCTCCTCTTCCCCCGCACCAGGGAGGAGCAAATCTCAAAAGAAAGCACAAAAGCCTCTCCTCCGTCCGCAGTGTAACTCCCCGCAGGTACAGAGCGAGGCAGACGCTGCCCGCCCCGGGGAGCCGCAGCCCAGTGGCTGGGTAAGGCTTACCGATCTCTTATTTTTTTGATTTAAAAACCGGGAGAATTCAGATCAAAATGCTTCAGCTTATTTTATTGATCAGCTCAGCCTCCCCTCCAGTCTCTCCCGCCAAGCGCTCCACCCCAGTACGAGCAGTCCCTGGCAGGCAGAGACAACCGCAGCTCCTGTCGGCTTCCAGCCCGGCTTGGGGGTGCCCACGCACTGCGCCGTTCCCAGCCGCCGAGGAAAGTCAGGAGCGTCTTTGGTCCTTTGTGTTCACGCAGACAACGCCAACAAACACAGGTCGGGGCTACAGGCAGGTCTGACCCCGTGGGGCAGGAGCCTGCCCTCACCCTGCCCTCGCTGCCCAGGACAGACCCTGGCAGGCAGCGAAGGGCAGGAAGGGGCAGATCCAGCCCCTGCTCCAGCTCCCTCGCGCTTTAGAAAGGCCGGTCGGTGCCGCAGGGGACAAAGCCTGGGCCTGTCTGCCCGCTGCAGGACTCGGAGACGCGCTCCAGAGCCCGCAGCCGTCCCTGCCCCAACAGATACATGGAGAGGACGGCTGCGGAGCGGCTCCAGGACTCCCGGCCACGTTGCTTGTGCTTTAAGACAGCGTAATGGAGAAGCTCACTCGTACGATGGGGGAGTCCTGAGGGTTAAGGCCATGACAGTCACAGAGAAGTAGCGCGGGTGGTCCTCCTGCAGAAGTACGCCCAAGTTCGTGGCTGTTGCCCCTGTGGCTCCATGTCATTTTAATGAGAAATTAAGACGACATCCTTCGAGCAACAGGCACACGTCCCGGGCAGGCGGCAGCAGAGTTCCCGAGTGACCAGAACCGAGGTGGCAGTCCCGCGTGTCCGATAACGACCCATCCCTGGCTCTGCGAGGTCCCATCGGACACGAACCCGACGAGGCTCGTTTACCAAAGACACTTTGAGATACGGATATAAAAACCACCACAGTGATGAGGTCTGTAGACTCCAGGCTGGGAAATTTCAGCCATTCTAGTGAGAGCTTTGGGATTTGATTTCTTACATTCGCAAGTCAGGATGTAAAAACAAAACAAAACAAAAAAAAACAAAACCAAAGGGATGAATCACTGTCTGGGAGCCTGAAATGAACCAGGGCTCTCACAGCAGCTCTTCCCTTCCTCGCTCATAAAAATACATTTCCAGGGGCAGAGCACTGACATCTATGGATGTAAAAGACGGTGCGGAGGGGGGCTGGGAAGCGCACACAAAACAAACACGCTCCACCGCGTTACAGAGAGAAGAGGTAGGTATGCTCGAGCCAAGCCCCCGAGTCCGCCCTTTTAAGCCACGTCTTTTGTTCCCAAATTAGTCACCTCTTGCAGAAAAATCAAGCTGGTTGGGGTGGGGGGCAGCTCGCAGCCCCCGGGTTGAACTTCATAATGCACTTTGGACAGGAGAAGTCAAGCTTGAAAGCAGAGATGAGAGCTGAGCATCCGGGGAGGGCGGCGAGAGCAAAGCTCCGTGTTATTGCTAGTGTGTGGCCAACCAATTAAATCCCTGGGAGTAGAGGCAGCACAACAGCAGCAGTTGTGCCCGTTTAAGGCAGCATTTCTACTAAACTAGGTTCCTAAACCACAACTATCTCCTAAACATGCAAGACTAACAGCTCCCATTTCAAGAGAAACACCAAAGCAATTGGCTAAGCTGGTCCTCAACTCATCGCTTGATGCTTCTCCAGAATAAAGCCTTTCCCGAGATGCGCGATCCCCGGTTCCCCTCCTCCCGCAGCCCCAGACCTCTGCCCCGAAGCCCCGCGCAGCCTGGGCAAAGGGACCCAAGGCAGGCACCAGAGAAGCCTTTCCAAGCAGGCAGGGGAACCTCGCGGACAACCACCTTGGTTCTGAAAGGGGAGTCGAGAGCCGGATGGAGAAGGCAATTCGATATGAACGAGATGTTGAAAAAGGTCCTTGAAAGCTGGCCTGGCAGGGAACCAAGGCAGACGGCAACCTCTGAAAGCCAGAGGACAGCAGGAGCTTTTCTTTCACGGTTGCCATCTCCTCAGCCACCTGCAAGCACACGCAGGGAGGTGCTACCGTCGCAGAGACTCAAGAAGCCCACAGCTCCCTGGACGGTGCTCACAGGTCCAAGGAGATCCCGTGGGTCCAAGCACTGCGTCCAGCAAAGTGCTGCCGGCTTAGACCAACCACTGCCTGAGCAACAGCAGCCAAAAAACCAGCTGGTTAACTTGAACCTTCCCTACGGAGCTCCTCAGCCTCGTGCCTGTGGCCAACACCCGCAGCCACCCACCGAGCGCGACCACCCCGCTCACACGCTCCCGTCCCCCTGCGTCATCTGCTTGATCTGCCGGCTGTGGACCACCTGCTGAGCCCCCTCCGCAACTTGGTTTAGTCGTGTCTCTAGAGCACTCCGGAGGTCGTTTACTTTCACATCTGGAAGGGGGTTCAGGCCAATGAAGACCCCCACTCCCTGTGCAGCCTCCTCCTCCTCCTCCTCAGGAGGCAGCAGGTCCCGCCTCCTCCGGCGGAGGTCCAGGTCCGCCTGCAGTTTCAGGTCCCGGTTCGGTTTGACATCGTGGTCCAGCTTCTGGTCCCCCTGGGCAGCCGCTCCTCTCTCGGGCTTTTGGGCGGGAGCGTTCTCAGGGCCTTGTTTCTTCTCAGCATCGTTTGAGAGACCCCCATCCCCATGCCTCTGCTTGCTCCGGAGACCTCCCTGCGGGTCCTGGGCCACATCCACCACGTTCTCCTGAGGAGCTTCTTCCTTCACCTCCCCTTTGCCAGCTGGGTCCCTCTGCAAGGCCTGCTGCCGTCTGCCAGCACCCTCGCCTCCCTCGCTGTCTGCACCTCTCTGACGCTCCCGTAGGTGCTGCTCGCTCTCTGCCACGTTCCTTTTACTGGAGGAGTCCAGCGCAACTGCCAGGTCTTTGGGCTCCACCTGACTCAGTGCTTTGGCTTTAAGGTCTGTTCCTGAGTCTCTTTCCAGGCTCTTTCCTGCTGCTCCCTGAGCTTTGGCAGCCCCCAGCTGTTCTCTTTGGATGGGAGCTGTAGCTACTTCCACAGCTTTCGGGGAATTCTTCTTCTCATGGACGTCTCTTCCAGCTTTGGCTTCATGATCTCCTCCTAAATCCTCCGCCAAGGGCTTCTTTTCTAGGTGGTTTCTGGCTGCTGGAATGTGTTGGGCATCCCCGGGAAGGGGATCCCAGTTCTCCACGGGATTTTTAACAGCTCTGTCATTCTCCTGTGGCGGCACCTTCCGCTCCTTGGGAGGAACCCCAGGAATCTCACGTCTGTGCCCAGCCTCTTCCAGCTTTCCTGCAGTCCCCCTGCGCTGCTCCGCGGAGTCAGCAGGCTGCCTGCCCGGGCCCTGCGCGGGCTGCTCCAACAGCTCTTTGCTAAGCAGCTTTGCAGCAGCTTCTTGCTTAGCTCCAGGGCCCTCGTCCTCCTTGCTCTTGGAGAGAGGCACGACGGGCTCCTGCTGCGTTTCCACTGCAGAACAAAAACCAACATGTGAAAGCTTTTTCTTACAAGTGAGAGATTCCCTTCTCCTGCCACACCGTTCTGCACAACAGGGGACAGGAGAAGAGATCACACCATCAACAGCCACACAGGAAAACAAGGAAAGCCGTGGGGGAGAGCGTTATCCCTGCGATCAGGGGCCGGGCATCCCCACCTCGGAAGTCAGACACAGGAATGGCTTTTGCAGAGTGGACTCTGCCACGTGCCAAAGGGACTCAGATCTCTTCCAGCCTGATTTTAAAGCTGCTTTGAGCAGCGATCAGCCCGTGGAGGGGTCACGCTCTTTGGCGATGTCCTTACCTTGCTTTGGCTTCTCCTCTCCTCCCTCCTCCTGCCTTTGCTGGTGGATCTCCTTGTGCTGCTCTTCAATTACAGCCAGCAGTTTTGCCTGCTGGTCAAGTAGCTGCTTCTGCTGTACCTGCTGTTCTTTGATCACCTGCAGCAGCACAGCATGATCAAGCAGTTTCGCCTGCCCCGCTTCTAGAAAAGGGAAAAAAAAGAAAAAAATAATCCATGACCCAAATCCCTCACTCATCATCTCTCAGCGTCGGAGGGGCTGCAGGGGCTTTCCTCGGCAGGAAGGTCCCGCTCCGCAAACACTGCCCATTCGCCCAGAGGGAGGGAAGGATGCGGCACAGCTCTGCCGCTGGCGCTGACGGCAACCACGACAGCACCTCTCCAGTGTACCTCCACCGAGGACGGCAGCCAAAAGCCCAGGCTGGCTGCTCACCAGTGCACATGCTAAGACAGGACGCTGCCCTCCCAAGAAGATTTGGGTGGAGGAATTAAAACCAAGCTCTTGTCATTAACTGCTCAGAGAGAAGAGCTGCAGAGGTACAGGGGAGTGGGTCTGCGGGGGTCCCAGCGCAGGGAAGGACGAGGCGGCTGCTTGGCACAGGAGCTGGAAGAGGACAGGACCAGCAGCAGTCGGTTGAGAGTGAGGTGCCTGGCTGCCCAAGCGAGACAAGCTGCTTTTAAAGCTGCCTGTGGTGCCTGGGGAAGCCCCAGTGCTGCTGCAGAGCAGCTCTCTAGATCGTCTCTTTGAATGCACTGCAAAGACTTCATCCCAGCTAAACCGAGCCTGGAAAGGCCACAAAGAGCAAATGTTTAGGAGGACTGGGAAGAAGTCAGCTAAGGCACGGCACCGGGAGCTGCCCTCACAGGGAAACTACCCACACAGGGGGATAAACCGACACGGAAACATCAACCCAACACGTGAGGTACAGACGCTGAGCTGGGTCTTTTCAGGAGGCAAGGCTTGGGTTACAGCCAGAGTGATGAGAGGCTACTGTTGTCTCTTCTCCCGGCTCAGCCAAGTGAAGGTCTAGCCTGGCCCACAGCAGGCAAACACCTACCGAACAATCCTGCCAAAGATTCTGGCTTTGAGCATGGTGAAAGGGCTGGGATCCCGAGCAGCAATCACAGGTTTAACGGCCGAGTACTCTCGCACGCAGCAGTGCAGGTGGTGAGGCAGGTTGAAACCACAGAAGCACAGAAAATCAGCCCCACCTCCCGCCGAGCCGACACCACAATAAAACCGAGCTCCCCGCGCCACGTAACAGGAGGAAATCCCTGCCCACCGGCCCTTCGCAGCCGCGAAGTCACACAAAACAGAGGAGTGCATTTCGGGCCATGCAGAAAAGTGACTCATGTTGATTCACTCGCTGCAAGCGACACGTCACGCACAAACTATGAGTCCCAGGTCTGCACGGAAACGTTGCTGCCTTTTCTCCGCCTGGACAGACACCCAGACATAGCGTATCGTATCCGGAGGGTATGAACCTGTGTGTCGCTTGCCTCCCACACCAACAAGCAGCGTTCCTCCGAAACTGAAGGTGTTTCTAGACTATTATGCCCCACGGGAAATAATGTCAAAATTAATAGCCTGTAAAATGCCATTTAATTTAAAAAGGGATGCTGCCCAGGTTAACCCTTCTTCAGCGTGCACTGCCTCCCCCTGTCCCGCTCATCACCCACAAGGTGATTACAGAGAAATATTTCCAGTTCACGTTATGGTGCTATTAGCTGAGGGCCCCTGGAATTCCCCTTCCACTCCATTTACAGAAAGCTGGGCTGCGAGGGGGAATTCGGTGGTTTCAAGAGAGCAATTGACTTCTCGAGATCTGTTTATTTTTCGCACTTTTCTCAGAATAAACAATGAAAACAGAAGTCATTTCTACTATCTCACTCTCCAAGCCTGCCAGGTCCCAGCTCGGCATGGGAATGCTTGGGTTGAACACACAGCAGGCAAAGGTTTAATGCCAAATCAAAGCGTTTCTCACTGAGAGCTCTGCAAACACATGCAACTCTTGTATTTGTGCAGCACACCTCTTCCACACAAACAAAAGGCATTGCTATCTCCCGGCTCCTCCTTTGATCGTGGGGAAAGCAGGCCTCAGCCGGTGCTTTGGCTGGATTTTAACAGGCACTCTTCATAAAAGACATCTTAATTATAAAATGGAAGTACTTGAGTTCACATGGCCCAGGGCAGCTACAACCGGAGCACTCAACAACGGTCCCAGTGAGGCAGCTGTTTGCAGAGAGCATCCGCGGAGCTACGCGCCCACCACCTCGCTCCGGCGATGCCTTTTCACCCCTTCCACCCTCTCCTAGCCTCCGGGTACGACGCTCAGCTCTGGGCAGAGGAGCAGAACAAGCCCAGAGCACCTTTTGGTGACATCCTCATGGGAGAGCGTCCCCGGCAAGTCCCACACAGACTGAGATGGAAAACCCCATGGAAACTCATGGCCCTTCATCCTTCTTGAAATATGAAGAGTCCTTATAGTCCATACCTGCCACTAGCTTTTTATGCTCAGTTTTTAAAGTCCCATTGCAATGCAGAACGGAAAGAAAATAATTAGAAAACCAAGATGTAACCACCAAACAAAGAGGAGGGCGATACGCTCCCCAGCCTGCATGCTGCCATTGCTCATCAGACCAAATGCCCATCACCTTGGACCAGAGCACCGAGGGGTGGCATGGAGGCAAAGAGCCGCAGGACCACAGCACGCGCAGGCTGCGAGTCCGAGCTCAGGCTCCAACCCCTCTCGCAAGGCAGAGGTCGAAGGCAGCGAACTCAGCCTGAGGAAGGGCTCACCGCACAGTACCAGCACCGAGGCTCCATGGAAGGAGCAGACGGGGCTTTGCCCCCGCTCCCCTGCACGGCCACGTGCCCAGGTCTCCCCGTGCGCTAAAGCCTGCGTCTGCCCCATGCTGCGAGGTTGTAGGGCGATACCCGCCCAGCTCCCCACTATGCTGCTGTGTCCCTCCGTTTTGCCCAAGCCAAGCGGTTTCACTCCGGTCATGCTCTCACCAGGGCAGCACCGCCTGCGCTCGAGCCGCCAAAGCCGGGGAGCAGCCGGGCCCGGGTGCCAGCGCGACTCACGTCCTCGAGCGGCCCTGCCAGGGGCCGCACCGTGGAACAGCCGGCCTGCGCCAGAGGCATGAGCCCGCTGGAGACAGGCACTAATTGCTGCCGTCGCGGAGGTGACTACGGCCTAAAGCTATGTGCTGGCAGGAGCCAAGAACAGCGCTGGCTGGCACAGTCCTCCTGCAGAGAGAAATCCTGCACTCGCAGCCCCAGCTGCCGGGGGGACCTCAGCGCCTTCCCTTCCCCGCACACCCCAGAGATGCACACTCACCCTCCAGCTTGCTCCCCGCGTTCTCCTGTTGCTTCTCCTCAGTGTTTCGGGTCTCCCTCGGCTCCAGCTGATCCGCTCTGTCCGGGAGGGGCAGCTCCTGCTTTTCACCTATGGACAAACAGATCGACAGACCTTTGCAGTCAACAAGGACGCTCCAGCAGCAGATGTTCTCTAAAATGACTCCACATCGTGTTGTCCCTCCCTGCCTAAGCCGGCACAGTTTACATTCAACCCGATGACTGCAAGGGAAGTAATAAAAAAAAATATTTAACAATCTTATAGACTCATGGCAGCAAGCCAGCGCTAACTACCTCAGCCAATTAAAATGCAAGAATGGTTCTAACTAGCTTTTAGACGGGCACTTAGCAATGTGTTACCTGTCAAGATCTCCCGGCTCCGTGTCCCCAGTGAGTTCAGAGACGCACAGGAACAGCATGGCACCTGACATTTAGCAGGCTAGCAAACAACTGTTTGACAGATATTATAGTAGCTGTCAAAGCCACCAGATTCCTCCTTTTCCCCAACAGCTGCTGAAGGGGCTGTGCATGCTCACATGCTAATCTCATGAAATTAAAAAGGAAACACTGGGATGTAGGTAGGAATAACCAAACTGCCCAGTCGCCAGGGCGGATTACAGGCCAAGAGGAGAGTTTGTTCAGATGAGCCGCCATGGAGGGAGCTTACCAGGGTTGCCTTCCTTCTCCATGGACTTCGCAGCCTCCTCTGCTTTCCTGGGGAGCTGGAGCTTTGATTTCTCCCTGTCACCTGCAGCCTCAGCTTTCTTCTCACCGTCCGGCACGCCAGCTTGCGCCTTGGCTTCCAGCACTTGTTTGTCTGGCTCCAGCTCTTTGTATGGCGGCCTGCCATCCTGCTGCACGATCACCTCCAGGACGTTCTTCGGATTCTTAACGGGCTCGTCAGTCCCTCCCCGCAGTTGGTTCTCAGCGATCACTTCCTTCCCTTGTTTCGGGCCAAGTGCCTCTTTCTGGGGATTCAGCGCGGCGGGCTCCTCCAGTGCTGGCTTGAGCAGACGATCGTTGGCTCCTCCGGGCGCAAGCTTGTTCTCATCAGATTCCTCCCGCTCTCGCCCCATGTCCACGACCACTTCGTCATGCGGGACGGGTGGCTCGTGGCGATGCGCTTCCCCCACGGGCAGGGCAATCCCTGGGGCGAAGGACAGGCAAGGGTTAGGGGGCTTGAGACTGGTGGGAGAAAGGAACAGGCAGCAGGTTCACGGCACACCCAGCACCCAGCTACCTGCTGCCCTTTTTCAGCCCTGTCTTTGCTTTCTCATCAGGAGGCTGCATTCCTAACGAGCCTCGAGAGCATCAAATACTAAATCACCTTCAGTCTACAAGGTAACAAGCAGAAGTCAGGATCTTTATCTGAAATAGTCCTGCAACGTACGCCTCCCAGCTCCAAAACTGGCACCCTTTCCCCAGGTTCCTCGTTACCTTGATCGGGACGGTCAAGCTGCACTTTCTCCTCCAGCTTTCCTCTCTCCTCCTCTCTCTTGGGTACCTCCATGGGCACCTTGATTTGTGGCTGTTCCATCTCCTCCTTCTCATCCAGCAGCTTCGGTTTATCGCGGTCATCCTCCGCCTCCTCTACTGCCGGGTTCTGGTCTGCAAACGCAGGACAGTTAATTGCACGAGGTTACGCACGGCTGCGCTGTCAGTCCACCAGCAGGATCGAGGCAATTGCTTTGTGTGCTGCGACCCCCTTTACCAACACAAGCCGAGCAGATATTTTCCCCTCCAGCGTCAGTACGGAAGGGTTGGGGCTTTTGTTCTGGGGTCGCCTGTTTGTTTTCCCTACAGAGGCTTTTTATGGAGCTGCCTGCAGAGAAGCCCAGGCCGAGAAGCGAGGCAGGGCCGGGACAGAGCCGGCTGCTGCTGCGAGCCCGCGCCGGCAGATGGTAGCATCCTCCTGGCTCCCCCACATTGGACCACCCCAAGCACTGGGAGAAACCCAGGAGGGGTCTGGCTGCAGCCCCCCATCACCCTCCTGGTCCCACCTGCGCTGGCTGCATGCCGCAAAGTAGCTCAAAACCTCTCGCTATTTTTATTTTTTCCTCCTTTTTGTGCACGAGCGCTTCCCCAGCCCTTTGAACGCCACAAGGACGGGCGGGAGGGAGGGAGGAGAGCTGTGCGACCCTGCAGAAGGCACGAAGTTTTGAGGAGCGCAATTAAACGGGCATTAGGGGAAACTCCCGAGGGAGACAGGGGACTCTCCCCATCTCTGCCTCGAAGAGGTGGGATGGTTCTGGAAGACGCCTCCCAGTCAGACCAGTTACAGGGTTCAGCGCTGGAGTAACCACGTGGAATTCGTGGCGCGTCCTACGGGATGGGAACAGTCCCTTCCAACCCCAGGGTGGCAGAAGACAACCCACACAGCACGAAGAGGGAGTGAAGTCTTCCTTAGAAGAGCAGCAGAGGAAGAAATCTAATTGTTTCCCAGCACTGAAGTTGTTCTGCAGATTTTTTTCCATCAAAAAAAACTCTGAAAAAAAAAAAATCTATCTTCTGTAACAAAAAAAAATTCCCAACTCTTCCCCCCATTTGCCCTCCCCCATGCGATTTCCTTTGGGGAATTAATTCTATAAACATCTTTCAATTTTCTCCTCCCCCTCCGCAGGGCTGGTGTGATTTATTACAAGATGAACTCATGGGAAAGAAGAGATTGCCACAACTTCAGCTGCGTGGGCCTTACCCAAGTTGGGGGACAAAAAAAAAAAAAAAAGCACACAAAAAAAACCCCAAAATAAGTACAAAATCCTGGCCCAGAGGGATCCGTGCCAGAAGGACCCAGCATCTCTCCAGAAACCTGGACTCTCTGGCCCAGAGCTCCGCACCCAGTTGAAGGGACGTGCGCCAGGGCTGGCCGGCTTTCAAAGTTGTTTTGGTTCGGGAACAACGGTGGGAGGAGAAAAGACCTCAGATTTTCTGAGAAATTCGAGTCTGGTACCCAAGGGTCCCTCTCTCCATTGAGGGACTTCCCAGGGTTCAGCAAGTCACGGCAGGACACTCCTCCTTTCAGGAAAAAATGGACTGCAGGAACCAGTGCCCAGCCCTGGAAGGGGGCCCTGGGAAGCAGGAGGCTGAGGCCGGGGAGGGGAGCGCTCAGCACGGCTGCGGATGTTCCCAGCTAAATTCTGGCCTCGCAGCAAAAAATTATTTACTCTATTGGAGGAAAGTTTTTCGTTAATTGGTTCATGAAGCCGGGAGATGGCTGCATTTGGAGAAGACTGCGGCGCATCTGAAACTGGAGGATCCAGAGAACCGCAACGCAGGCAGAGCCGTTCCCACGGCAGAAGGGAATGACAACGCGAGGCAGCCGTGCAGCAAGACGATGTTCGAGAGGGGACATAAAAAGGAAGGGGGGAGACAGGGGGACACTTTCCATACAAGTGGGAAATGGAGGAGTTAAAACCAGAACTACCCCTGCGTGCACGGCAGGGTTTGGCCAGAGGACCCTGCAGCAGGTGAAACCCCCCCGTGGGTCAAGGACACGACCGAGGGGCTGGGGGAGGCCCCACTGCTGGGAGAAACGTCAATCGTAAATCAAGAGGCAGCCGCATGTTCGGGGTTCTGCAAACAATGCAAGAAAAGACCAAAACACAAACAAAACACAAACAAAAATAAAAGTCTCCATGCCATAATAAGACAAAGTTGCCTCTAAGCCGTCATTTGCTCAGCAGGAAACAAAATTAAGTTCATCATCAGGGCGTGAATTAACGACCGCTCACGCTGCATGGAAATCTATAAGGGGCTATATGTGGTTTGCAGAGAACAATTTTGCTCAGGATGTGTAATAATCGCTCTAACTGTCTAGTCGCCCTCCAGGTCCCTTTGGAGAGCGTTACAGTAATGCTGCGCCTCTTAATGTTTTATGAGTGGCGTTGGACTTTACAGGCAAGGGCTGAGAGGCTGTAAAAGCTTTTTGGCTTACAACGACAGGACCTGGGCGTGAGGCGGCACCGGGAGGGTTTGCTTTGCCTCGGCGCAGCCCCTGCTGCCGGCGGGTCCTGCCGAGCCGCCCCAGCTCCTGATGCTCTTCAGCAGCTCCGCTCACGCTTACGGGGCGGCGAAGGGAAACCAGGGCTTTCTGCAACTGATTTGTGTGTGTGCGTGCGTGCGCGCGCCTATGTGTTGTGGTTTGCCAACAGCCTCTCTAGGCTGCAATAAAATTTCATGATTAGCAACCTAAAAAGCTTCCCTTCCCCCCAGCCCCCAGGCTCCTGGTTCGGATAGTAGCAATGGTCCCAGAAAGGCATTAAATCCCTCCTCACATGGTTTTCCTATCGCTCTCGTCCACCACAGCAATGACCCTAGCCGAAAGCTGCGTCCACACACCCTGCTCTCGGCAGAGGCAGCAAGACGGACCCGGCTGCGCTCCCCCTGAGCCAAGGGGAATCAGGCAAAGGGACCGGGAGCCCCAGGGACAGCACAGGGACTTCGAGGAGATGCCACCCTCTCCGTGCGGCTGAGCAATGCCCGGAGCATCGGCTGAGGGCTGATGAGGGACACGGGGTTCAGGATCTGCTTGCGCTGGTCCAGCTCCAGCTTAAATCGCTTCAGCGCAGTGAAAGAGAGTAAGATCCACGAGCTCGTGCTAAGGAAAATGAAGAAGAACGAGCGGGGCAGAGGGACGGGGGGAAACCGCTGCCCTCAAACGTGGCGAGCAGCCCCGCACCCCCGAGCAGGGCAGGGACAAGCCCTGCCCGGGGAGCCCCGCGCAGCCCCCCTCCCCCTGAAACGGTTACAGATTTCACAAGGTTATCGAATGGCATCACTGAAATTAGTTCACAGTTGTCTCCTGACGCACCAGCAGTAAAAACGAACCCAAATTACAAGAGGCTGATAGTTCCTTTTCTGTGTCACAGGCACTATTAAAAGCTCGCTCGCACAAAGCACCAGGGAGAGCTGCAGCAGAGTCAAGCTGTTCCTGCAGCTATTAGGAGCTGTGCATAATCCACGTTTCACACATGTTCAGGGCTGCTCTGGCTAATAACGCCGGCGGGGACGCAGCCTGCGGCCAGGCAGGTCTTTTTTTTGGGGGGCCAAACGCGCAGATGCAGCGCAGGGATGGAGAAGCCCTCGGCATCGTGCCCCGCTACGCACCAGCAGCCAGGGAGAAGCCAAACGCAGAGCCGAGTTTCGCCCAAGTCCGTATAACGCAGATCACCGCATCCAGGAGGACATGTGGGATGGATGGAGAAGGGTCCCGAGCACGCGGGCTCCCCGGAGCGCCGGGGAAAGGGTGCTCTTGCATAAGGAGAGTGAATCAGGTCTTTGTTACCCAATATTGCACAACACCAGAGGAGGAAAACGAAGCAGCAATGATCAAGTAAGGAGCTGAAAAATATTACAAAATCTTAATCCACCCCATGAGACCCTCTAGGGTGCTTTCAAATACAGAGAGAAATTGCCTAATTAGCTTTTTTTTTTTTTTTTAAATGGATAATTGCCTTCATGAGCTTTCATAGGCAGCTTAGCAACCTTTTAACATACGCGCACACGCTGCATGGAGCGGCAGAACGTTTCTGAAAGGGGTTTTATACCTTTCCCGAAGAGCTGCTGACAGTAAACCTCAAGCAATACAGGCAGGGGCTGTAATGGGCACTTGGGTGTCGTTAGTAAAAACACTATTCAGAGTTCGCTGGTCAATACGTGTTCACATAAAAGGGCAATGTTCTAATATTCATAATCCCAGGGCCCACGGGGCAGGGTTTTAATGAAAGTCTGTACAGTTCTGGTCTCCACAACATCAAAGAGGCCAATAAAACTCCTCTCGCATGCTGACAGGCAAAAGTCAGACGGTGAAGGCAGGACTGGGAAAAGGCCCCGCGCAGCCCCCAGGTTTGCCTCGGCCAGGCAGCTCCCGGCTGGGGGGGCACAGGGAAGGGGCACGGAGGCACCTTCCGCCCCGGGAAGGGCCGAGCACCCACCGCTGGTACCCAGGGAGAAGCCGTGTGTTTCTGCTAAAGCCCCGTGCGAGGAATACGAACCAGATGTGCACTGAGGAGGGCACCCAGGTGATGCGGGGCGGCCAGCATCCTGCGCGCCCCTTGAATGACAGGATGCAGCTGCTGCAGTGTTTTCCAGGCTGCGGGCTCCTGCCTCTGCAAAACAAGCCGGCGAGGACGAGGGGGGAGCGGCGAGGGGGAAAAAGGGCACCATTTAATGCCTCTCATTGCTAGTCAAGCCGACATCCTGCGGAGGCACAGGGAGGCACGGATCCAAGGCACGGGGCGGTTCGCGGCGGCGGAGAGGGACCGTCGCTCTCCCAGGGCGGCCTCGCGTCCATCTGCCGCCGCTCCCCCAGCGCCGTCCGCCCTGCAAGGTCCCTGTCCCCCTTCCTCTGCCCAACTCCATCTCCCCCGGCCCCATCCTGCTTCCTCCTCCCAGGGGACAGAGCACCCAGGCCAGGCTCCGCTCCCCGGGGCAGAGCCAGCAGCCCCCCGCTACGAAAGGGACCACGCTGGACTCGGAGGGCAGCTGAGCCTTCCCCGGGCAGACGCTCGTCAGCGCGTTAGGAGCTGCACAGCTCCTCCCTGGGAAGTTTACAAACCAAGAGCACTAAAACTGCCTTCCTCCCAGGTAGGATTATTTAATCCAGCAGCAAGCACCACGCAATAAGGGCTAATGCCGACGAGCTCTGGGCACACGCGGTAGGTACGGCAGGGCGACCGAGGAGTCGCTGCGCTCCGTGATGATTAGATGCAGGCGTCCTGCTCTGCCACCCCGGCTCACACGGAGAAGTGGAGAAGAGATTTAGCAAACTCCAGCGGACACCATCTTTTATGGGACTTTTTTTATTTTCCCAGTCACAAGAACACGTGTCATTAGCGACTCCTCCTGAAACGAGCAGCTGTTCTTTGGCCATTACTGCTCCAAAATTAACCAAGACGGAAGAATTCAATTGCATCCCTCCTCCCAGCCCTGCTGAGTGTGCACGATTAAGGGATTGAGAGCATCTTTTGCTCAGAGTTCACGGGCATCCTAGTGCCTGAGAAGGCACGCACGCCTCGGGTGAACCGTGAGCACAAACACATAAAACCTCACCGCTGCCAGGGACGGAGCAACCCAGGAGTGAATGTTATCAGCGGCAGCACCGGTGTCTCGGAGACACTCAAAGCTGCTCGGCAGGAGCGCAGCCAACAACCAGGAGGGAGGATAATCTCCAGAAGAGACAGCCCCTTTCTCGCTTCCGTTCTCAATCTCTGTGAGGATATTTCAAGGCTCCCCGAAGAACAAAAAAAAAAAAAAAACACGAGCAGAACCAAACAAAAATAAAATAAAGAAACAGGACACAGCCACAGATGAGGGGCAGCGCAGGGTCAGGCGACACCTGCTAGCGATGGCCTTGCAAGGCAAGCCTGCAGCTGGGGAAGGGAGGGATCGGCCGTAATTCTATCAACGGCCACAGTAAACAAATAATAAATAACGTGAACCAGTAAACAAAGCTGAGGCATAATCACAGGCTTTGTCAGAGCTAAAACCGAATCCAAATTTATATCCTCACAACTAAAAAAAGTCAGCGCCCATAAATTTACATACCTTTGAGTGCAATGAATGGCTTGTTATTGGAACCGCGGACAATGCGCTGGCAGAAATGGTGAAAGCAGCCCTGTTTGGCCACTCACACCCCTCATACAGGTGGCCAGCGCGGAGCCATCGCTGGGCTGTGCTCACAGAGCTGCATTTACCACCCCGAACGGGGAGACCCGTGCTCTGTCCTTACAGGGGACCCCAGCCCCTGCACCCTTTCCCTTCCCAAAAGAACAGCTTCCACAAGGTACCACGGGAGCTCGCTCCAGGCTTTTCCAGAAGGCAAAACTGCAGCCTTTCTTGGGAAAAGTCCCCAGGATTCTGTGAAGATGCACAGAGCTGTCTGGAAAAGACCCTGCTTCCACCACACTTCTTAAATAAAATGTCTTTTTTTTGTAAAGAGGTGGAGCTGGGAGCAGGGGTGGGAAGCACAACTCAAGCAGACACATACCTGGGATTTTGACTGAATCCTGGTCAATTCTGTTCTCCTCTCCATCCAGGTGCTCCAAGGCCACCACTTCTGTCTTCACAGGGGCGTCCTCCGTTGCAGACAAGGTGGTATACGTACTAATAACCAGTATTCCCAGGCCAATCCACAGTATAATCTGTACAACGTGCCAGAGCTTCAGTTAGCACAGCAAAACAAATGGGACCGCTCTGTGCAGCACTCTTCATGCAAACAGTGTCTCCAAACAATTCAAAGCTCAGTGCAATTACACATGTCAATAAGAGCAAGAGAAGAGGAGAGAAATGTAAGAGGTGAAAAAGAAAAAACAGTAGATTTTGGCTGAGGTTTGTATTTGGAGACACACGAATGAGAGTTTCAGATGCTGGAAGCTCTTGAAAAGGCAACTCCTATGTCAGAAGGGCTCAAAAGCAAGTGGACAAGCTGTAAGGACAGAAAAATGCATGTGGCAGACAGGAGTCCAGCAGCTACATTAGAACACCATGAAATCAAGGTCTGGCTGAGAACAGAGGTGCCCGACCTGTTTACAGCCTAGAAAGGTTTTAGGGAGATGTTTAAAAGTTCTTATTTTTGAGAGCAAGAATAAGGTGTCCGCACACAAGTCCTGCTGGCCAGTGCTCAAGAAGCTGATAAGAATCCTCACTGATTTCCAGAAAGCTGGGACCAAACAGAATAAAAACAGAAAGACAGAATCTGGATCCTGTAGAGGGAAGGGCTCTACGAATTTCTCTAACTCAAAAAGAAGAAGGTGAACATTTCTACAGCTTGTTATCTAATGATAAGTTGATCTAATTTCACACGAGCCTTAAGGAAGAATAAAATCTCTCTGCCTTTGACTGCAGAAAAAAAAAAAAAATCTCTGGGAGCGCTAGCAATTCACAGGGTAACTTGAGAAGGACAAGCAAGATGATGCGCAATGGCAACAGGGGCAGAAGAACGTCTGCCGTGTTCGGTGTCAGGGCTGCCAAACGCCTGCCGCGCCTCCAGACGAGAGCGGTACCAGTTCAAAGAGTCAAGCGGATGGATTGCTGGCCGGCAACACTGACTGGGGAGATTTAATTAAACTCTAATGTATTATTTTTACCTAGTTAATCATTGCGGTTGTCACAGTAAGGGCTTCTCATGGAACCTGGCTCGCATGTCAACGCGTCAACGGCACCGTGAACGACTGGTAGGAGAAAGCCTGCAAGAGTTTGTGCTGAAGGAAGCAGGCAAAGAAGCAGCACCCTCTGCTAGAAACTCGGGTCTCCCTGCAAACTCCTTTTCACAACAGACCACAGAAGCAACAGGAACCATCATACGCAAAACAGAAAACACCTCTACAATGCTGGGAAGCTGACGTTGCAGAAAATTGGTATTTCTGATGCAGGAATTCCCCCCCTCTTTTTCTTTTGAAATACATTCTGCTCTCTGAAACACCCGGGATTTGGCTTATTTCTGCAGCTCTGCATATGGCAGCAAAAGATCCAAGACAGCGCTGCAGACTGCATCTTTTCTTTGCACTCTGTGGCCGCCCTGCGCGACACTCGGAGCTTGCAGGCAGCACGCTGCTGGTTCTCACGAGTCTTATGAGGAGCGGCTGAGGGAGCTGGGGTTGTTTAGTTTGGAGAAGAGGAGGCTGAGGGGAGACATCATCGCTCTCTACGACTACCTGAAAGGAGGCTGTAGCCAGGTGGGGGTCGGTCTCTTCTGCCAGGTAGCAAGCAACAGGACAAGAAGAAATGGCCTCAAGTTGTGCCAGGGGAGATTTAGATTAGATATTAGGAAAAATTTCTTCATGGAGAGGGTGGTCAGGCATTGGAACAGACTGCCCAGGGAAGCAGTGCAATCACAGTCCCTGGAAGTGTTCAAAAAATGTGTGGATGTGGTGCTTAGGGACATGGTTTAGAGGTGGACCTGGCAGTTAGGTTAACGGTTGGACTTGATCTCAGAGGTCCTTGCCAGCCTTAGTGATTCTATGATTCTCCTCTGCTTTTTGCCAGTTCCCATCCCCGCTCCTGCTGCGTGCGTGCTGACTGCAGGCTGCTGGGGAGAGGACACGGCTTTTTCCACCACACGTCTAACAAGAACAACGCACTATGCACACTTCACGAGGCAATCGTAAAAAAAGCCTCAATCTGCAAAGGGAAAGAGCTGCTTTGGTACATGATCTTGTTGCTGTCCAGTAGGAACCACACAAGCTGCCTGGCCCCTTTGCAGAGAGGTGCAAGACCCAGAGTACCGGTGATTCTGGCTTGGGCCGTGACACCAGCTCACCAGAGGACCACGTCCTGCAGGATTCCTCCTCTTGCCCCAGAATCCTTACCCTGCAGCGTTTACATCCCAATTCACAAAAAGCACAACAAAAGGATGCTACTCAGTGTGAGAAAAAAACAGGAATGGCTACAGGGGACCACTGCTACCACTGGGAGCTGCTGGAGGGAGAAAACTGAAAATAAAGGGGAGAAGTGAAACTGAAAGGAGAAGCTACAACGTTGGCACCCCCAGGGGAAGGAGGAGAGGCTAACGTTTTCCTCTCCTTCCTTGTGCTGAGGGAGATCGCCCAGAAACATGGGCCAGGGCGGTCAGAGCCTCAGGCCCAGGAGACCCCGTTCTCAGCACACCCCTGCAGACAGACAGACGCCTTCAGAAGGAAAAGGTTGGCGGGATGTGAAGCAGCTCTGGACAAGGGACGAGCAGCGTGGCCAGGGAGCAGAGGCCAGACCTTAGAGACGTTGCAAAGGAAACAGAAGTAAAATCTGCTCTCTGCCTTGCTGTGGGGGTGCACAAAGAGCAGATATCCTGCCATCCTGCTCGGGCCAAAAGCAGAGTCAGCAGGTCCCTGCCGCTGCTGCCCTCGGCTTGGGGCTCGTCCACTTCCTCCCCTCACACAATCCACAGCCCCGGCAGAAAGGCACTTTGCGACTGGAAGGCTGTTCTGGCATCTTCCAGAAACAACAGCAGAGAGGAAGAGCGTTTCCACAAAGAGGATCTATTCTGGTGCCACAGGAACTAGGAGCAACGTGGGAGAGAAGGGGACTGTAGGAAACGGCTGAAAACACTAAATGTTTTAGAAGGATTTTTGTTGTTTCTTATCTTAGTGGGGAACCACAGGCTTGAATGCCTTAGATTCAAACCCCTTTGGATGTTTAACATTTGGAGTTCATCTGTGAGCTTCCCAGTGCAGCGGGTACGGGCACACGTGGCAGTCAAAGACAGGCTGGGCTGTCCAGGAACCAGCAGCCGTCCCTCACCTTCAGCTTCCCCCCATCAGCACACCTTCTCCTCACCTACCCCATCAGGAGCTGAAGACCAGAATAAAGAGGTCCACAATTTGGCTTAATTCCACAGAGATACTTATGACACGGAAAACCAGGCAGTTTGTACTCAAGGGACCACCAGGGCTAATCTGGCAATTGAAGGAAGAGGAACGTGGGGTGCAAGGACCTGATGGCTTGAGGAACCAAACACAGGCAGAGGAGCCACCGACCCCCAAAGCATCCCGCTGAAGAGCTGAGAACCTGGAGCAAGGAGAGGGACAACACTGCAGAGCAGTTATAGGCCAGTGCCTGGTCCCACAGGAAAGGGTTCGCTGAGAGCAGAGACCCTACTCCCGAAGCACCTCTCAACGCGGACATGGCAAGAGGAGGTGCAAACCCCTCTGGCTGCAGCCTCCTCCAACAGGCAGGTCAGCAAGGCAAGGGCCTGTCTCCCGAGAGGAGCGCTCCAAGCACGGACGGGAATTCAGGAGAGGAAGTTTATGTGGCCGTTTCCTCTGCTGGTCGCTTTCCCTCGGCCGTCCTTCCTCCCAGAAGATAACTCGAACTTTGTACAGAAGTGTCATTAGCTCAGACCATCTCCTCTAACCACGCCTGAGCCATCAGCGGGAAGCAAAAAAAACTGCATTTGTGCAGAGTGACGACATCCTCCAAACTGCTGTTTTGGACACCGAGCGTTTGGAGGGACAGAGTCACGGCAAAGGAATGCAGAGCCCCGGTCACTGCCGGGTTCCTCTGCTGCGCTACGACAGAGATGCTGTGTTTGAAGGGCTGTACTGACCGAAAACGCCTACGGTGAAGGTGTTTTGGCCGCTGCGCTACCAGGGGAGGGCAGAGGGGAATCTCTTTTCCATCTGCACAGGAGCGAGACCGAGGGGTTATTTCCTGACCCCGAGCAGCCTCTCCACAGCTCCTCTTCCCCAACTAGGACAACAGCAACCCCGGCCTCCCTAGGAGGGGCCTCTCAGACAGGCTTGTGTCAACACTGGGAAGCCAACACCTTCCTGTTAGAAGTTAAACACTCTGTTTACAGACCTTAACGCGACCTTCAGCAGCACTCTGCCAAACCTCGCTCTGTCCCCCGTCGTGTCCCCCCCCCCCCCCCCCCCCCGCTCAAGGCTCCCGGAGGGCAGCAGGACACAGACCCACACCTTTACAGGAACACACTTGATGCTTAACCACAAGAAAGGGAACGTTCTCCTCAGTTCATTCACAGCTCTGCATGCCTGACTTCAAGCTTTTTAACTGCTCTGTTACCTGATCGTCCTTCCAACACAGCAAGCCTTTCAACCAAGCCACCCCCCAGCCGGCTGACCAGCGGCTGCGATAATTAACAACTCACTGGCAGAAGCTGCCCATGCTTTTTGCTGGCCAGCGAACATCTGGGTGTGCCCATATTCCTCCCCTGGAACCCTCTTCACCACTTTTAATGCAACTTCCCTGTTTTGTAGCCTCAGCTTGCACCGTCTTCCCAGCTCAGTAAATCTAAAATTCCTACCTCGCCAGCCTCACACGCTGCCTGACACGGGACTTTGCTGGGTGCCAGAGGTGGCCCAATGAAAGCAGCCAGGTCTCAGCAGCAGCACTGCAAGAATCGAGATAATTCAGACAAGCATAAGAGCTGGCGTTGAGATGGTCTGCTGCTTTGGAAGAAAGCTAAAGATGATGGAGGGAGGGAGAACATAAGCATACATTGTTTAGACAGGGAAAAGCGGGGAGGGATAGCTATGCCCAGGGCTGGCTCCTTCTCCCCCTTGACTGCCACTTTTCACAGGAGCATATTTTGATGGAGTGGAGCGCCTGATCAAAGAAAGCAGGAATGAAGGAGGAGACCAAAGACGGAGCTTCAGGGAAAGAATAAATGAGTCTTTGCAGAGGACCTGGAGGAACGAGGAGAGGGTGGGACCAGAATTTGGCTCCAGAGTGGAGGTGGGGAGGTGCTCTGCAGCCTAGCGCGTTTCTGAAGGCAGGTGTGCCCTTGCTGCAGTGCTTCAGAGCATCGGTCAAAGCAAGTATGCAAACTTGACAGGCGATGGATCATTCAAGAGAAGGCTGGACAGCTTGCTACCAGCCCCTTGAAATGCCAGGGTAACCTGGGGGCTGATGCTTTAGATAAGCCCTTATTCCTTTGTGGGGATTTCTGCAGGACAAACATCTTCACCAGCCTTGTGACCAGCGTTTCACATCAAGCATTGTGAGGGCCCCAGTGTTCAACCCAGGCAGCTGACAGTCGCCTCTGGGCAGCCAGTCTAGGAGCTCAGCACATCCTAAGCGCAGTTTCAAGGCACTGCAGAGAAACGTTCTGGCTCAGGCGGAATAGAAAGCAATTCTTGAAAGTGCTCTTTGTTTCCCTGAAAAATCCAGGCTGGCATTCAGACTCCTGCTTGGGGTTTCAGTCAAAGAAGTTAGGACCAAAGTGTCAGAATTCAGAGTGAAAGCTGGAAAGTTGGACTATTTCCTTGTGTCAGGGAAAGCATGGAGAAAGAAAAAAAAAATACACCCTGCTTAAAAACTTCATGTACGTTTGCAAACCCACAAGTCATTAAACACAGAAAAAGCCATTAGTTCTGTAGGACCCACAAAAATGTCGTGCTCTCCCCCTGCTGACTCTGCAGTTTGCTGAAATTCCCAGCCCAGCACTGTCGTGACTGGTAATTCTGGGGCAGAGGCTTGCTAAAAGGCAGTGGATTAAGTTATTGTCAGAAAAAACCAAAACATGTTAATTTCAGCCCCACAAAAGCACAGTATTTTCAGAATCAGAGAGATCAAGCCCAGCAAAGAGCCACTTTGCTTCAGTCCCCGAGGAGGCCAATTCAAACTGGAGCAAAGGGAAAAGCTAAACTTCTAACAGCCTCTGAACGACCCCAATTTTTTAAAAATCAATTCCTGAAGCAACACCTCTATGTGTGTGTTCCTTTTTATTATTATTTTGGTTGAAACCAGAAAGCTGAGGGTCAGCAGCAAGAACCACATCGCTGAGAAACCCTGTTTATTTTACCCAGCCCAGGCAGGTTGGGATGTAAGGCCCGTTAAGGTTTTATAGGCTGCCTGGATTTCCCATTCTACGGATACAGAACCTGAAGCCCACCAGGAGGCTGACTGGAAGCAGCATTTTATGCACCAAATGAATGCTTCACTTGCTGCTGGAGGGACAAAAAGAGCTGGTGTTCCAGCACGGGGCAGGCCATGCACTGGGCCAGCACCTCCTCTGCTACTGTCTGCATGCCCATAAGCGATGCTACTCTGAGCAGCCAACCAGAACAGCTCCCACCTGTACTGGGCAGACTGGAGGGGGAGGCTGGAGAAGGTGCTGAGCAGTTTCTCCGCTGCAGCCACATTAACTATGCTCCCAGGCTCTGCAGAGGGCTTAGGGGGATGTCAAGCAGCATCAGCACTGACCTGTGAACAAAGTGCATTCTTGTGGATCTTCTTGTAAATAAGAGCCGGGCAGATAAAACAAATGAGGCTTCCCATGGTAGCACCTGTCAGGCCCAGGACTGTTTCCACTGGCAAAGAAGAAGAAGAAGAAGAGAAGTCATCAAAATCCCCTTCCAGGACAGCCAGAGCAGCAGCACATGGCAGCTGTCTGAGCCCCCGGGCAGGCTGGGGCGCGAGCCCAGTGGGCCTGGCCATCCCGCCCAGAAAAGCAAATAAAGAGCCCAGAGAAAAGAGCCAAGCAACGCCCCCAACTCCTCACTCACCGTTCGGGATCATGATGCCTCCTACCATGGTTCCAAACACAACAGCGAGCGTCAGGGCTTTGAACCGAAGCGGGGGCATATAACCCCCAGCAGCGAAGGTGCCGTCTTTTTGCTGGAAGAGAAAGGGGGAGAATGAGTTTAGCCCCCACATCACACCCATGCAGTCCCTAAGCAATTACCCCAGCAGCTTCGTCACCTCCATGCTATGGTCTCCACTGGGGCAGTTAGGGGGGGCAGTTACTGGTTGAGCAGTTTTAATATGCAACTGCATTTGAACCTTCAAAACAAGAGTGACGGGGGCACGGAGCCAAAGCTGCCGTTTCCATCCTGCCCCAAATGTGAACTGTACAGCTGTATCCCCGTCCCTGGGCCAGTGCTGCAGCCGCCCAGCCTCAGCGAGCAGCCCCAAGGCCAAGGGCATGAGAAAGAGGCACAGCTGAGAAGGCAGGAGGGAGAACGGTCACAGGGAGAAGAGCTCTGGTTTTGCTATGGCAAGGTGTCCCCTAACACCGCCAGGAGCAGGGCTATTCCCACCGCGTTACAACACGCGTACCAGCTCCTCCGACTTGACGGAAGACACCCCGGCTGGACAGCAGAGAGGATGATCGGTGCTGCTGAGAAGCTGCTGATACTGGAGGGTTTCCTCCAGAGATGGCCTCCATTTCCCATCCCATCCCCACCCTCCAAGCAGGAGGTGCGGGAAGCAGAGGACCCAGCGAACCCACATGCCCTGGAGAACCAGTGGGTCCCCACTCTCCTGGCTGCGCAGATGGGAGAGGAAAGCAAAGTGACAGGTTCAGAGCCCAAAAAGTGACAAGCAGAGCGTAGGCGAGAACCAAGGCCTTCCCAAACGCTTCCAGCGCTTACTCGTTTGCACCCGCTGGCTTTCACTGATCGTCTTCCCCCATCCTCAGGCCCTCCTAACGTGAGAAAAGAGCCGGGGGCTTCTCACAGGCAGAAGTGGCAGGATTTAGAGCTATAAATTGCTCAAGTTTTATTTCCTGCCCTAAGAGGTTTCTATTTATGCAGATACACAAAGGCTTCAGAACATTCCCACAATCTCTTACTGTTATTTACTGAATACCATCGGCATGCTTAGTGCCGTACAATACACAGAGGAGAACACGCTACTGCCACAAGGGACTTACAGTCTAAATCAGACAGACCAACTATAGTCACAAAGGCTGTCTGAAGATCTGACCCTGGGAAAGGTGAACGTGTGGGAGAGGGCTGTATTCCACCGCATGCTTCTGCACCAGACCGGCACCAAACTGCCAGGGGAGGCACTGGAGGAAGGGGACATCTGAACCCCGAGGGGAGAAGGCTGCTCAGGGGGCTACTGACCAAGGTGCAAGGGTGAGAATAATAATAAAAGAGCAGAAATGAGCAGGCAAATACAGAAGCAAGAAGAAATGAGGCTGGGCTGGGCTCCGAGGCCAGGAACAGAAGCTTGAGCTAAATGCAAAGCAAGATCGAGTTGGCCAGCAAAAGGATGCCAGCTGGAGGAGCAGGAAATAAGGAGGCTCCTCTGTTTCCAAAAGCACATTTCTCCCTTTCTGAGGGGGAGAACCACCTCGGCTCTGAACTGTGTAACACTTCCGCGTGAGAGCCGAAAGCCCCAGCGGAGCAGGGAAGTAGCAGCCACAGGATTTGGGGCGCAGCAGAGCAATAGCGGGCTTCAGGCTCGCAACTCCAGCACTTCTGCCCACAAAATTCCTCTGCAGACACGACAAGAACCTCAAAGTACCAGAGATTAATCTGCAGGGCAGGATTTACAGGCTGCCACGGGCCTCCTGCTGCACTGTTACCACACAGCAGGCACTTAGGATTTCACTGTCAGTTGAGGGTTTGTCCCTCTGGACAGTGAGGACCTACCCCAAGTCAGAAATATGCAGTTGTCAACAGTCTCACAGAACCAAGGCACGTTCGTAGCCCAGGTTGGCAGCCAGCAGCAGAAGCCAAAGAGTCACAGTAGCCCTTCAAAAAGCAAGTTTCAAAAGCGCACACCAAGGCAGCCAGCTGCTCCTGGCCACACAAGAGGATCTTACCTGCTGCTCAAAGAGAAGGGTGTTCAGCGCCTGTCTGCACGGGAGAATCATCATCGGAAACCCCACAGCTACCGACATCATGAATCCCACTCGAATCATCTCCGTCACAAGGTTGGAAGGGAAGTTCATTAGGACGTTGCCAGCAATGGCTTCAGTGTAACTCACGTAGCCAAAGAAGCCCACCTGTCCGGCAGGAGGGGAGGTGAGCGGATGGGGTTTGACTCCAAAGCACATTCATATCTGCTCTTTACAAAAGGGCGGAGGTCAGCGACCTCCCATGAGTTCGGACCAGCCAGCCAAGGAGGGAATGTGGGGCCACCTCCACAGGCAACCCGCCAGCAGCCCCAGCTGCGGCACCCCCAGAAGTTGGGACGGGCAGTTAACGAATGGTGGGACCTTCCTAAAAGCAGAGGCAAGTTTCTCACTAAATACAGGGGGCTTTCACGGAGGACTTTGCAGCGACGGAACGCTGCCGCTGCCCGTGACACAGAGCAGTGACGCCCTGCTTGCTGCCAGGCCCATGGACGGGCCTCCTCTGATGAAGGAGGGGCAGTAACGATTCCCCGCAGCAGCCTAGCTCACAAGGGCAGGCTCTTCTCAGGAATTATTAACTCGGTTTTATTAACTGGTGCTTTATGAGGCATAACTTCCTTCACGTCTTTCCAATGGCAACAGGCTGAAAGAAGCTCTCCTAAACTCTGGGGGGACATCTCCAGCTCCAGGCTGGGCCCTGGAAGGCAGAGCGCAGGCTGATGCACATGGAAGAGCTGGGTCTCCACTGTGCCTCCGCCCAAGGAAATGTGCCACTCTGAAAATCTGGGCTCTCCAAATGCCTCCTGCACTGTTCGGTTCATCACCTCCCATCTAATTTTCCTTTCAGCAAAATGACTTACCTTTCAGAATAAATACAGATAAGCAGAAAACAGCCCCAACTGAAAATAAATCATCATCCCTGTTGCCCCTCCAGAGCGTGACTTCTGGCAAGGAAAGAGAAGGGGAAGTTTCTTACCGTAATGTAAAAGGTGGTGACCACGTTTAGGGAAGAAGCAAATATGGAGCTCATGATTTTAACAGACGGCTCATCCAAGCTATCATAGGTAGGCAAGACCTGCCTGTAGAAAAGGGTAAATTATTTAAGGAAACCTTCTGCAGAGAGAGAGAAAAACCCAACTCCAGCACGTTCCCTGCCTCAGCCCAGCAGCAAAGAATCCCTGACACCTTCCCCCTATGGAGCATAAACACTCGCTGCTATTCCAGAATTTATATTGCTAATGCCAAGAGATTTCAGAACACTCATAACTTTAAGTGTTGCAAAAATATTCCTGCTCTCCCCACCCCACCACGTGGAGCTAAACGTGTGATGTAAACATTTTGGTTCAAAAGTGTTGCAAAATGAATGACCGTTTGTTCCAGTGAAACACCAGTGGCACCAGGCCAGGCAGCGCATTGGAGATTATTGTTCTTGGAGCTCTCTATGCTGATAATTAAAGCAACGCAGTGTTTACAGAGTAAAAGCAGGAAGAAGGTTAGAGCATCGCACTGTCTGAAAGAAAAGTTAAACAAACAAAACTAAATGCAGCGCCTGCCATATTTCAGCACTGCTGCTAGAGCTCAGTTCATAGAAAGCTGGGAGCACCAATTACGTAGGATTTGGGGTATTTACAGACCTGGAAAGCATGTGGAACGCACTTTTTGACATCAGGTGCATATTTTAGCAACTCATTAACCTCTTGTTACTTTAATTCAAGTGGCTACATCCTGGCTTCATGTTACTGAAGTAACTCTCACGAGAAGCGGGGGGAGCATCCAGTTAGATGGGGAGGGGATATCCCCAGCTCCAGTGGGCACAAAGCCATTAACAGAAAGTGTGTCAAGCTGAGGCCAAGCAGAAAAATCCTTAACCCTTAATCCCTTAACGTCAAACAGTTCTGCACAAAGGAAACTGAGCACGTCGGCTTGCGGGAACCCGTGAGACGCACGGGGTCTGTGAATGCGGCACCATGACAGCCGTTTACCAGCAGGGAGCGAGGAGACCAGCTTCCCCAGGAGTCTCTCCATTTCGGATTCCTCCCTGCCCTCAACGCAGCGACCTCTGCTAGATTAACCGACTACGTCCCAGACTTCAGCCCCACGAGGGGAAGGGGGCCAGCCAAACATCCAGGCCCAGGAAGGAGAAGAAAGGGGGGAAGCAGAGAGACTCTGCAGTGTGGGGATGGCACGGCCAGGCCAGGCTCATCTCAGCGCAGGAGCAACAGCAGTGACACGGGGAAAAGTGCCATGCAAAGTCCAGCTGCACCCAGGCCTCCTGCGATCACCTAACAGCACCCGTTTGGTCAACTTGGGTTTGGAGGACCAGCACAGTGTCCCTCAAACCACGCAACAACAGGCTGCTGGGCCCTCCTGACCATCGCCACTTCTCAAGGCACAGTAAGAGGACAAGAAGCATGCAACAGGCAGCACGTCCTGACAAGCCCAGGGTTTATTTTTAAGCAAAATGACTGCACTGAAGGCCAGTGAAGGATCAGGGAACCTTCCCTGCATTATCTGTTACGCTGCACCTCAAAGAGGGCACAAGCAGATGGTTCCTCCTGAGCAGAGAGCAGGCAAGTCAGCACAAGCATTAAGAGCAGCCTCGGAGAAAGCAGCCTTGCTTCAGAGATGGCCAGAGCTACCTCGGAGTATCTGTTCTTCACCGTCACTGTAGGGACCACCTTGTCCAGGCTCTCTGAGCATGGTACTAACTCAGCCTGCAGAGAACTGATGCTCACAGAGGCAATGAACAACATCCTGACTTTTATTATCCCTGTGATTCCAGCATTTTTGCATCCATCTGCACCAGAAGAGCCATCGCCACAAATTAGAAGTTTTCTCCTGGAAAGCTCTACTGACTCCTCTTTAATTAGAGGGTTCGGTGATTTGACCAAGGTCTCGCAAGGAGGCTGCAGCAGAGGTAACCCTGGAGTCCTCGCACTCCCAGCTCTCAGCTCCACAGCAAATTTCCACACTACATAACTGTAGAGGAGTGACCTACTTTGCAACTTCAGCAACAACAGGATAGCTTTTAAAGAGCGAAGGGTATTGAACTCAGAAGTAAAGCAGGGTCAAGTTTTTCAAGCTTGAATAATAGTGCATTTATTTGTCCTTACTGTATGCTGCATTTATGTGCTGAAGGAAAAGGAGTTCTGCTTTATGTTAGAATTATTTATTTTTTAAAAAGGTGATTCAGAGGTTAGCAAAATTAAGCCTACCTAGCTGAGAATAACAAGCTTATAAAGATTGGCTGGGCTGGGGACAGCGTATGGCCCTGATGCTTGGAAAAAACACATAGCTTTAGGTTTGGCTTGCCACGTAAGTGCTGTAATGGAGCCTATATTTAGGTACGTGCACGCTGGTCCCGACCAAATGATTTCCCTGCATTTCCAACTCCCAGAAAAATTGTGCTGGGTACTGCGTGGCTACCATAAGAAAAAAAAATGGAATTTAAAAAACTCTAAAATGTTAACAATGTAAAGCTGTAAAAGACTACAATTCCCTTCGCCAATTGTAAAGGAGACATTAAACAGCAAGACTGGAGCATGTTCGGGTAGGAACCGAGCTGCCAAGAGAGCCGATAAGTGGAAAATGATGATTTGGATCTTGCGTGTGGGTGTAAACACAGCAGTCTGAACAAATTTTATCTGTCACATTCATTTACTGTTGGCATGCTACCCATTTGCTAGAACTACAGGGGGGAAAGCCCGACTCTGCCAGCCTTCCAAACGAGGATGGTCTTTTCCGTGTCCACATTTGGATTTACACTTCTATTTAAAGTCTGTTACTATTCTGGCCAGGCACGTATGGCTCACTTGCCATTTTGGTGCAGAAGGTAATGCTGCTAGAAATGGGAAGATAGCCTGGTCTGCCATCACGTCTTTCCACGTGCCAATGGAAACCCTCATTAAAAGCAGGTAACGGGAAATGCGCAAACAACTCTCCAAAGTCAACGACTGTGCGATCTTCTGAGTATTCTCGAAGAAACTGGGGGAAGCAAAGAGCAGCCGCGAGTGTACACTACCCTGCAGGGGGCCCTACGGCCATTAGGCAACACAGCCCCGCTCCCTTTCCTGGTACTAAATCATTCCCTTCAAGAAACGGGGGAAATTCATCACTTCTGCAGCTGTACCAGAAGTAATGTGCATTACACTGAGGATCTGTTTGGCCCAAATGATCTTGTGTTGCTCAAGTACAATAACTCCCAAGTGAAATATAACTCCCTCCCCCATCCAGGTAGCAAAAGGGTCACAACCGAATGAGATGCTGTACTTCAGTGGGCTGTAAAATATTTTGATTAAAATAAAATAGGAAACCAGATGGTATCTCTCCCTTGCAGATCCTCATGACCCTCTGCCCTCACAAAAACTCATTGCGCACCACAACTGCCAGAAGTGGGAATGGCAGGTACTTACGACTGACAGGCAAAAGACATGCCAAAGATGGGGATGCAGCGAAAAATGCCCTCCCAACGAGTGTAACTAACTCGCTGCAGCCACTGCCCGCTGAAGAGGCCGTGCTTGAAGGATGACAGCACAATCTGTAGCCAAGAGAAAGAAAAGGGGTTATGATCCAACCCAAAACAACTTCATGGCAGTGGTAATGCCAGTGCTGGGATAAAAGGCAGCGCGTGGCAGCTCTGCGAGGAACAGCTTACGCTGCCTACCACAGCCCGATCTCTATTAGTCAAATTCCCCAGCTCCCCTCCCCACCCCACCCACACATTTTATTAACGCTCCCAGCAACCTCCATAGGCCCCTTGCCACCAAGGATCCTGGGGTGTATTTTAAAAGATCTATGACATTCCCCCCTTGTTTGATGCCATCAGCCATCATAGCACGCACCAGGGTGGAACAATTTCCACTGACACATCGAACTGGGAGAATTATTGTTCCCAGCAACTTCTTTTGCACTTTTTTAAACACGTTTTTAAATCCAAACGGGAAGCAACATTTGCCTTGGGGAATCCTGTTCAATGGAGAGAAACAAAGGTTCCTAAAACAGGACCCCACCTGCACACTGCTACTCCAGAGCCATTTAACAACACCAGTTCACCAAAGACAAGGATAAACTTCACGAAAACAGGGGGAGCGAGGCACCCAGCCGAGGCCAGGGGAGCTCTTTTGCCATTGACAGGCATTGGGTTGCACAGGAAACAGAAGGTAAATATGTCTGAATGCCTGTTTATAATATCGCCTGAATGGGGGTTTTCTAATCCCCAGAGATTATGTTTTAGTGCAGCCAACTCTCATGAAATGTTGTGGTTTTCTTAAAGGCACAGCTCCCGGGACACGGCAGTTCTGTAAAACACTCATTTACACTTTCCAGCCTCCTTACAGAGGCAAGCTCAGCAGCGTGACCCAGCACAACCTCCTGAAAAAAGTTAAGTGGAAAGAATTTCCACACCTCCCTTTTCTTCCTTTTGTTTCAGCTCTTCCAGTCCTGAAACGTGGGAGACAGGGCTGGGGCTCCATGAGCAAACCACATGAGCATCCATGAGGTGAAATGTGCAATCATTAAAAAGCAAGTGAAAGTCTCCACCTCTCAGTAAATGGTGCTATACGACGGGGCTTGGCCAAGCCAAACAGGGCCAGCTTTAGGTAACTCTCAGCTTACCCTACTTAATCTACATGGTCAAGAATCCATTCACCTCAGTAAAGAAAAAAACTTTTCTAGAAATATCTAAGAACAAGTATACGCCAGGTACCAGACTTAAGACTTTACGAAGCTTTCAACACTCAAAAATAGAAGTGCTGGTGTCTAACAAATAAAACTACTTGCAGCCTGAAAGACATTAACCATCAGCTGCAAAAAAAAGCACGCAAAGTACATGCTTGAGTTCTTAACAAGAACTGCCTTCTCCCTATTAATATAAGATTAGAAGCATTGAGGTTTTCAAGGCAAAACACTAACGCATGATGAAAGTCCTTCTGCTTCCAGGCACTCTTCCCCACATCTTCCATCCTTTGATTTAAAGTTCAGAGCCCTAAATTATAAGACACCAACGAGCAGAATAAACCACAACTCGATTTGTGATTTATCATTATTTGTGCCACCACACTGCCTAGCATTTGTAATAGCTTGCAGACCCACTGGCCGGTTTCTACAGTCTGTACCTCCCCACCTCCACCAGCTCAAGAGCACAGGCACCCAGATCCCTCATTATATCCGGCACGAGCAGCACTAATTATCAGGAAGGACATTTTAAACTTGAGGCCTGCACCTGCAGGCTGTCCCAGCGGGAACATCTGGATTAAAACAATAGGAAAACAGCATTCCCAGCGTCGATACTCACCACGAACATGAACACCGTGTAAAAGATGAGAGCCATGGCACTGAATGACTGTATGGAGGCCATCATGTTCCTCTGGAGGCTCAATGGAAGCACAATGCACAGGGAGACAGCAAAGAGCAGGACTATCCGGAAACTGCCCGACACCTGGAAAAGGGACCTGCATAAAGAACTGGAGCACGGAGGATACGCAAAACATCCCACCAAATTAGCAAACCCTGATGTGGTTAATTTTTCCCGAGTAAGAAACAATGCAAAGCCAGGATCGATTTCAAATGTGAAATTCTGCTTCTGTACGTATTTAAAGATTTGATGCTGAAAGCTTGGCATTTCTTTGGCTAGCTCTGTGATTAGCTTATACAGTCACTGGGTGCCACTGTTGCTCTACACAGTGCGTGACAGGTCCATCCTGAAGTGGAAGTATTTGGGGGGGGTGGTGGTGTTTAAATGCTATTCCAGCACAAGCTATTTAAGTATTTCCATGCAATTAAATAAAAACTAAACTTACTTGGGAAACAAGAGATTGAAGTCTTGAAAATTCTGATCCAGAAAATTAATCAAAACCTTGTATTGGTATTTATTATAGCAGAACACTCTGAAATGCTGGGAAATATTTAATACCTAATTTGGCTGCAGCCACAACACATCTTTTTAACTTCACAGTCCCTTAATCGGAGCTTAGCAGCATCAGGCGGAGCAGATAACAGCCCTGCCAAAAATCCTTCCACATGTCCATTTCGCTTCCCCGCTCCAAGTGCTGCTGCTCACAGCTCTCCAGGAAGAGAAGCAAGAGCCTCCTGCCCATGAGGAGCACCTCTCGCCACCACCGGGCTCATCACACAGCTTATTTTATCTTAAAGAGAAGGCAGGCGTGCAGTAACTTGGGCCGCCAAAACAGCAAGGGACGGGACAAAAATCCCTCTTGAACTAGAGGGCTGCAAGGGGGTGAGAGCTCGGACAGAGGAACTGTCTGTCACTACCCATTAGGGGCAGGAATTAAGACAGGAAGCATCATCTCCTCCAGGAATCTGCTCCAGAATAGAGACCAAGTTAAAAAGAATTCCTTTGTTGGAAGTGCCTTATTGGAGGTTTTATACATCTGATTGTTCACCATATGTCTGGGCTTCCAGGACTTTGTAGAGCTAAATGCTCTGAGCACAAGGCATGCCATTAAAGCTCACCACAAGATGACCCCACAACGCCTCGTGGGCTGCTGAGCACACTACTAAGGCAGGGTGCTCTTTGCTGTATCTAAGGCACACACGGCTTGATGCAAGAATTGGGATCGCTGTCTGCACTGTGGATGTGATCCTGCGAGGATTTATTTACCTGAAATCCAAGCAGCCGAGCAAAGAAGTTGGACCCCAAATCACCAATGACAACGTAGAAAGCAATGCAAGTCCCCAGCATCAGCCCAATCATGCTGCAAAAAGAACAAAATACAGATGGGTTAGGAGGCTGGAGCAGGAACCCTGGAATCCTGCTCCTGGGCAGGTGTGTTTCAGCAGCCACATTCCCAGCGGATTTGTACTCTGCGCAGCCCTCGTGAGAGGACAAGGCTTTGTTAATGTCTCTAAGGCTACCTTAGAGACACCTGGAGACGCTGCCTGGGACTGCCGTAACCGAGCCTGCAGTGACGGGGCCCCCACAGACGACACGTGAGCAGTGAGAACACAGCCACGTGCCCTGCACGGAGCAGGGCTACAGTTCATAACGCTGGGAGCAAGAGACATCCTACATAATCCTTCACCAGCGGCTGCGGTATAAGACAAAGGTTTAGCACCGACAAGGTCTCACGGGCTACACCCCGCACACAACCGTAACAGCTGAAGGTTGCTTAGGATGCTACTGCACCCGCCGTTTACCAAGGAACATCCAGAAGAGTTAAACAGGAACAGCTAAAAGGGTACATTTAAAGTGACTTAAAATCTTGCGCAGCCACTCGCTCATGTTCAGAGGTAGAGCACCCTCAGCGTGCCTTGCTTCAGCATACATCCACCCTCGAACACAACTTTCTGGCCTTTCATGGTGGAGATAAGCCCCAGATCTTGCTGAACCCACACTGAAAACCACATTTGGCAACCAGTAATGAAGTACGTTTTCTGTCTACAGGGATCCAGTGGGCTGTGAGCTTGCTCCCACAGCTGTATGAGCAGGCTGGGCATCGCTACTGGTGCTAGAGGGGAGGACCACGCTTTTATCCTCAGGCTTGCGAAGGGCAGGCCACCAGCTCTGCATTCAACCCCAGTAAAATAAAAACCAGAGAACCTCCATCCACCTCGCGTTTGTACCTAACAGCTTGGCTAGAGATGCTGTTCTGGTAACAACCCGCACATGGGTTTAACTGCTGCTTGGAGCCACAGAAAAAACAAACCTTGGAGATGGCAAGAACTCCTTTATTTCTCGGAAAAACGTTTAAAAGAATCAGTAAGAGGTTCTCTCAGCCCCACGCCCTGCAGCAGGAGCCTACCATGAAAGTCTCGATACCAAATCAGCTCTCAAACTTCTTTCCACAAAACGGACCACGCTTTAATTAAAAGATTGTCTTATGAACTGCTTCTCCTCCCATTCAGGATTGCATGGACCACTTTCCCTCCCAGTTCCCATTATATAACATCCCTGTGGCAATTACAGCAATTGCTTGCACGGACAAGTAACATCTGAGAAATATTCTGTGTATTTTTAGTGTTCTGCAGCAGTTTGCAGCTGGGAAGAGGGAAGGAGCCAGCACCACTGACTGGCCTGGGCTCAAGTGCCTCCACCAAAGAATCTCTGATGGAAAAAAGCAGTGGTGTAACGACATCCCCTCGCCCATCACAACTGCTGAACGAGACCTGCGGGCGAGCTTCTACTTGGACGGGGGTCATCTGAGGAACCGGAGTCTGTCCTGAAATGGAGACAGGATTTCCCCCACAAGGCATCTCGCAGAGGAAAAGCAGCGCCCGCTGTGAGGAGCGGGCAGGACCAGAGCAGCTAAAGGGTGGATCAGAGGTACTGAACACTCTCCCTCCCACTAACTCACGGCAATCTTGGCAGGGATTTCACCCCTGGAAAACATCCATGAGTGACGTGCCCATGATTTCATAGCACACGCAGCAGAGCGGGAGGTGAGTTCATTCCCTGACTTCTGTGCTCCCGCTATCTGGAAAGCGCTCCTGTCTCCAGTCAGGAACGGGTGGGACATGCTGAAGGCGACACCTGCAAGCTGTGCTTAGGGGATTTCACTTACGCTCTTGTGCAAATCCTAGGTGGCAAGGGAGACTTCTGGGACCAGAGAAAGCAGGAGGGTAAGAAATGAGAGCACAGCAAGGCCACAAGAAGCTACAGAGCAGTATTTTTCATTAAAGAAAACCAAACTATTCAAACTTTAAATAAGTAGCAAATTACCTTGTTTCCACCAACATTTTTCCTGCTTTTCCATAGGCATGAAATGCTGGCATAAAAGGAAAAAAAAAGTTATAGTTAGTCAAAGAAAGGTCCAGAACATGGCACACGCGTGAGTTCAACGTTAAACAACAACAGTGACAAAGGGCAGAGCAGCAGGAACCCACCAGTGTTGTGTTTTGGGGCTGTTTCCCTTGCCCGCCCTCCCACTTTCTTTTTCAGACATGCCCTCCGCAAACTGAAAACCACATAAGATAGGAACAAAGATGAGGAAAAGATAGAAAGCAGGGTTGTTTTTTTTTTTTCTATTAAAAAAAAAAAAGTGGTGTGAAGTAGCAGTCACACATGGCAACCATTAGAAGAAAGTCAGTGCGGAAGAGAAATTATGCATGTAAAAGATGCTGTGTGGCAAAAAGTTACTGCAGTGCAAAATTTCAATCAAACTCTCATTTTTATTTTTATCTTCCCACTGTAACTGAACCGCCTGACGTTGCTGGATGGGATATCTGAGATGGTGCCCAGAACGTTCAATCCCATACCCAGAATACCCAGTACTCACAACCCACACCAAAGGGCTCCTGCCAAGAGACTCTTTTTTTTTTTTTCCCCCTCCCATACTTGGGTTGTAGCTTGTAGCAGAAAATGATCAGTAGCCTTTAAATCATTGTGTTTTTTCTTAAAAAGAAAATGCCAAGAAAACTCCACTTGTATTTTTAGATCTTACTGGGTAGAATGGGAATTGAGACCTCCGGTTCCAAGCACAGACCACATTGCCCGATTCTGTCAGTCTTTAAATGCAGAGGTCCAACATGAAAACCACCACCCTGGACTTCCCTTTGTCTTCTCTCAAGGTACAGCGCACATTCCTGGAGGCTGCCAGAAAACAAACTTTATCCGCTTCTGGAAGCATCTTCTGCTATTTTAAATATTAACTTACAAACTCCGATTTCTTTGGACTCTGCTTGAGCTAAAAATTAAGGAAACAATATGTTCTCCCACAGAATGAGAAAAAAGCATGGCAGGAGACCCGCAGCAGAAAAATAAACCAGAGCTGTTATGTGGGGTAGCACCGAAAATAGCGGATGGCTCGGTGACAGACCGGGTGGAACAGCCACCACCAGGCGTGCTGCCCAAGCGCGAAGAGCGGCCGCACCGCTTCGGCCTCCAGCTCTCACCTCGTCTGGGAACTCGCGACAATAAGGGGAAAAGGCAACAGCCCTTGGGGGGGTTCAGTCACACAGCCAAAGGGCCAGGGATGAGGGAGAGAGGAACCAGCAGGAGGAAGACATCCCTCCTGGAGACCGGGTCATTAATGAGCCGAGCTCCAGAAGGGCAGCTGCTGCTGCTGCTGCGCTGCTCCCGCGAGCTCCTTTTTCACATCGCACAGAAAGGTAGGTGCCTCCGGAGAACAGCTACAGCTGCCGGTGATAGCCTAGGCCAGAGATGCTGAGAAACAGTCAGTCTCCTCGGCTGTTCTGAAGTGATGTTCTAATGAGAACCAGCCTTCAAACATTATGCCAGATGTCCCCATCTGGGGACACTGGAAAAATTGCATCCTTTATCTTCTCAAGGAGGAAGGAGATGATGACTGTAAAATAAATTGTACAGTCGAGCATCTTCAGAATGGGATCTCTAGATGCCTAACGAGCTGGGCAGAGCTGAATCTGCTCAGTAATTATGGAAGCCCTTTTAAACCAGGTGTGGTTACCAGAATGGGCAACCCGTGTTTCAGCACTTTTCTCTGCAGGGAGCGGAGCGGAGCTGCCTCCCAGGGGTGCAGCGTGCCCAGCACAGGTAGTCTGCAAAGAACCAGGCTGCTTTCAGCAGCTGTAGGGGGAGGCGTTAACTCATCTCCCGGTTAAAGTCTGTCTGGGAACTGCATCCCGCTTCCTTTCTTGTCCACACATCTGCCTGAGGCCCTTCCCTTCCACGCAGTGCAGGAGAACAGCGGTGAAGAGCGAAATATTTTTAATACCCAATCCATTCAGGCATAGTGTGTTGCCGAGCGAAGATGCCTGGGCTAGATATCAGCCTGTTACGACCCTGGCTCTTTTGTAGCTGTAACGATTGCTCTCAATGTTCCTCCGGAAGGGACTGGCTGACTGAAGTTAATTTGCAAAACTTTCTTACATCTTTCAGCACTGCCAAAGCCTCCCACAGAATCAGCTGCAGGGGCTGCCAGGATCTCTCGCAGATGTACCAGGGCACAAGCCCACGGTGACAAAGGCTGTCTGTGTGGAGCTGCTCAACCTTGATGCATTAGGATGCATTATAGGAGCGCTGCCTTTCCTCTCCGGGCCGTCCCTCCCGGTGGCACCTCTCCCAGGGCAGAGGCATTTCTTTCAGCGCCAGCGTTGGCATGCCAGGAAGTTTAGAAGCATTACTGGCCCTCTGTGTATTCGAGCCCCTTGGCTTCACAAAGTGCAGAGGATCCCTTTTTCCCGGGAGACGCTCCAAGGTGGAGAGGACTCTCTGTACTTCAGGGAAGCGGCACACAAAGACGTGTTGTAAGGGGACAGGGAGAGACAACCCGGGCAGATGGGCTGGGAGCGGCGGGAATGAGTCAGACGCTACCTGGGGGCTCCCCCTTCCCTCCAGCATCACAGGCACAACCTCCGAGATCGCAGAACTTCACCTTTTCCGTTTCTAGTGTATATAACTTGGTAGAAGCCAAGACGCGCAGCCCAGCAGCAGCATCTTGGGCACTCCGAGGATGGAGGAAACCCATCTGTCAACAACATGGTCAGCAAGCGAGCCACGCGTTTCTTTAGCTCTTTTACCAACGGCAATGCCAGCCAACTCTCTCCTCCCCCAAAGAAATAAGGGAAATGGAGTAAAAGATGACTTTTCCCATCATTTCACATGCCAACAGAGAGGACTGGAACCCGACCACCTCCTCCTGCCCCCCAAGTGGGTCAGAAGCAGAAGAGAGGTCACAAGCAGAGGCCAACCCTGGCGCCAGCGTAGAGGCGACGAGCTCCGAGGAAGAGGGCTGGCAGGCTCTGCCAAAAACCCACACATGAATCTTGCAGATGTTTTTATTTTCTTGGCTGCTTGGAACCTTGCGCGCTGTTTCCTCTCTGCTCTGCCATAAACGCGCACACAGCTCGGATCCAGGCAGCCCGAGCTCCATGCCAGGCTCTCCGCTGGCAGAACCCGATGTCCTCGGCAGCACACTGGGTGGGGAAGCTCGCGGCTTTCGTGCCGAGACCAATAATTTACACCAGACACCCGCTACGCCAGCTCCCGAAAAACTTGGGTTTTGATCAGTCAGCGCTGCATCTCCTCCCCCGCCCCGCAGAGTCAAAACAATTCTGCGCCTATTAACTTCACTGTCAGGAGCAGAATTAAACCCTCGCATTCCCCTGGGGACATGGGGCAGCGGGGAGAGACTGACAGAGGAAAACAACGCAAATTGAAAACTACATCAAGAAACCATTTGCTATTCCAACAATATCAGTATGGAAGTTGTAAATTAAGAGGTCAAAGTAAAACTGCAGTTAAAAAAAGCTCCAAGCCCTAGAGCTGAAAATTCTCACCGAGACCGGGGTAGGTCCTGCGCTTGCTGAGATTGGCCGATTTCACCAGGAACATGCAGGATTGATGAGTCATCCAAGAACAGAAAATCAGCAGCAGAGCTCCCAGGACAATGCCGCACTGAAACGGGAAAAGAAGGGGGAGAAGAGACAAGCGCGAGATGGAAAGTCAGTCATTCCGCACAGCCTTATTGCCCTCCCTTATCACCTTCAGGCTCCCTCGCATATTTCCAGCCACGCTTTTGCCTGTTAAGGGAGCTCCCTCAGCTTCAGAGCAACCAGGAGAAACGTGACGTATGAGCTCAATTTTACTCTCCCTGCAGCCCCAGGACAGCACGGAGCAGCCACCTCTTTCCCACAGCTTCCAGCTGCACCAGTTTCAGCACCGAAGAGTGAACTGGGAGCCATTGGTGGAGCAGAACTTCCACAGCTCCCCTCGTTCACCCCCCAGCGCTCTCCGCAGGTTCACGTAGAGCAAAGAAAGACCACTCCTGATCCCAAGGTACAAACTCTGTTGTAAACTTATTAAATAAGAACTATTTGATAGCGTAAACTAATTACCAAGTTCGCTATCAGCGCTGTCCTGCCTTGCTGGTTCACGTGTCTGCAGCGGGGGATGTTAATCACCGAACGCTTTTTAAGCAGGTGATTTTAAACAGGCACGAGTGATGCCAGATCTCAATCCCAGCTGCCCCTTTTTCTGCTGCGTTTAAATCTGGGGATGGCGGCGGCTCCTGCACAGCTCGGCACGAGGGCTCGACAGCTGCCTTGCAAATGCCTCCGAGCCGACGTGTGTTTATTATAAGGATAAATTATTCAATTTTTTTCCTTTCTACTCACAAGGCAGGCAGAAATGAATACTCAGAGACCTCACAACAAAGAAAAACGTGTAGTTTGGTACAAGAGACGTCTGATCTCCATCTTTACCGCGTCCTTCGCTGACCGTCCCCTACCAACCACCCCAAAACCCCAAACCACCCTCTGAACCAGGACCAGGGCCAAACGTGCGGACGTGGCCTCCGACCGCCCTCCCCTGCCCCTCGCCCGAAGCCAGGCAGCCGCGTCTTCGGGCGGACACCGCGCCCAGGAGCCTGCCGGGGCTCCGGGCTGACAGAGCACGGCCCCGCACCGGGGCGGGGGGGAACCACCGACGGGTCCCGGCGCCTCCCCTGACCCTCCCGGTGCCTCTCACCGGCCCCAGCGCCACGGGGACACCGGCAGGACCCCCCCCTACCCGCCCGCCCGGTTCGGTGAGACCCGCGGGTACCCGAGCCCGGAGCCTCGGCCGGCCCCGCCGCCCCGGGAGAAGCGTCCCCAGCACCGGGGACGCGGGGGAACGGGCGGCGGGAGGGCGGCCCGGGGGCCGGGGGAGCGCTCACCTGCCGGAAGCAGAAGGGGACGGTAAGGACGCTCACCCCCACGATGCTGTTCACCACGTTCATGATCAGGCCCCAGTTGGAGCCCGCCGCTGCCGCCGCCGCCATGGCCCGCGGCGGGGGCGTCCCCGCGGCGGGGGAGTCCCCACGGCGGGGGGCCCGGTTCGCAGCCCGCCGCCCTCACCCCGGGCTGACTCCTCAGCCGCCCGTGCCCGCCATGGCGGGACCGGACCCGCCCCGAGCCGCCCCCGCCGCCGATCCCGACCCCGGCACCGGCCACAGCGGCACTTCCGGGTTCCGCTGCTCCGCTGGCGCTTCCGGGAAGTCATGGGGCCGGGCAACGAGATGCGTGAGGGGCAGAGCGGCGCCGAGCGGGGCTGCTCCTGCCGCCGTGGATGACCGTGCCCGCTGCTCCTGGGGGAGCTGGAGCGGGAGTGAAACCGGGGTGTCCCCCTGACTGGGGGGGCCCAGGCCCGGGCACACACACGGGCAGGCGTGCACACACGTGCACACACGCGCACACACGCATGCACGTGCACATACATGCAGATGCATGCACGCAGAGGCATGCACATGCATGCCCACCCGTGCATCTGCATGAATGCAAAGGCATGCACATTGCATGCACGCACATGCACGCGCACGCACGCACATGCACACATGCACATACATGCAGACGCATGCACATGCATGCATGGAAATGAATACACATGCACACACGCACGTACACACAGGTGCATGCCCATGCACGCGTGCATGCACACGTGCACATGCATGCACACACGCACACACGTGCACATGCATCCCACAGGATCAGCAGCTTGACAGCAGTGGGTTGTTGCCCAGGTGTGCAGAGCCCTGGGCACACATCTGGACATGCATCCAGCTGTGCACACGCAACGCGGGCAGCAGGTCTGGTCCCATCCTGACCAGAGTGGTCCCCAACGCCAGCGTGGCCATGGGTCTGTCTGTCCGCAGCGGGGTCCCCCCAGCAGCCTGTTCTCGGGGGGGTCCGAGCACCCCAAGGTTTCTCTGCCCAGGGGCCTTGTGGTGAGCAGATAACCAGCTGTGGGTGCTGCACCCGGAGCCCCGTGCCGTGGCCGCACGCCACGGGTGCCAACCTCCATCAGGCACCCATGCAGCCACAGTGGCCGCTCACCCAGCGTCCGGGGGCTCCCTGCCCGCCGCGGGCATCTCCCCCCAGCCCTGCCCGCCCGCTTGCTCTGCATCCTCTGAGCGGGAGAAAGCAAAAAAAAGGAAGAAAATCAAAGGCAGGGCACAGGGGGCTCCGGACGGCTCCCCCGGGGCCACGCAACACGGCAACGCGGCAGGTCGGGACGGCACACGCCAACTGCACGCTGACGTTGGAACGAAACACACGGTGCTTGTATAATTTGCAGCAATTGCAATGGGTAACCACAGGAATTTGCTCTACAAAAGGTTTGCAGGGAGGTGAACGTGTCTGCCTAATTTCCTCCAGGTGCCACGCGGGCTCAGGGGCCGGTAGCGGCGGTGGCGGCTGCGTTTCCCTGCATCCTGCGCCGGGGCCATGCCCGTGTCCCTGGAGTGAGACGGGGGGGTCCCCTCAGGGCTGTTGCTGCCCCGGTCTGGGGGAGTCCCGGTAGTGTCCTGCAGCACCCGGGTGTGGGATGTGGTACCTGGACATGGGACGTGGTACCCCGACGTGGGACGTGGTACCCAGGCAGGGGACGGGGGGCTGCAGGGGAGGGGACCCCCTGTGTGCCGTGGGGATTCCCCTGTGCCCCCAAGACCACGCGGCGAGGCCCACGCATCCCCCCCAAAAGCTGCCATGGCCCCAGCCCTGGCACAGGGCCATCCCTGCGAGGGGGGCCAGCACGCCGTGGGGTGCGAACACGCACTCACCTCACACACGCATGCAAATGCACACGCACACCCGCACGTCTGTGCCAACACCCGCGCGTGCAGGCGGGGAAGGGAAGGGAGAGCACCTTGCTCCCGCGCGGAGGAGACATCTGCAGTGAGTTAGAGGGGAAATCATGTTTATCCAATTAGTGTTACACGGCCCCTAACTCAGCACTGGCAGAAAAAAGGGCTCAGGTGGCTTCTCCGCGTGCCGAGCAGCCGCCGGCAGCCAGGAGCCCCGGCAAGCACCGAGAGCCGGCGGGTCGCGAGCCACCGCGCTGCGGGACGGGGCTTCCAGGGGAGCAGCCCCCGCTCCGCCACCCCTGCGGACCCCGACCCTGTCACCAGCGTGGGGGAGTGAGCATCAGCTCAGGGGCACGGTGCGGTGTGGCGGGGGGCATGGCAGCCCCAGCTCCTCTGCCTCGGTGCTCGCCGGCATGGCAGGCACCGACACGGGGTCACCGGCACGAGCGGAGCCACTGGTGTGGGTCACTGGGACGGGCTGGGGGCAGCTTGGGCGCTGCCTGGCTCCAGCACGGTGCCGGACGGTGCTGCCAGGACAATGTGTTTCCAATCGCCATGTCCCCAGCCCCGCTGCAATCCAAACCACCTGCGGCTGGTCGCCTGCAACCCATCAGCTCCCGGCTACCGAATAAATGGATCACACGCGGCCCCACGCTGCGGGCTGGCCACCGCTCGCCACGGCACCGCGGGCAGGGACAGGCAGCTACCCCTTCCCAGGGCAAACCCAGGGCTGGTGCTGCCTGCAGCCCCTGCCCGTGCCGGGTGGTCTCCATCCTGCCCCCCTCCCGCCGGGAGCTGGGTGCCGGGAGCCTGGTGGCATGCAGGGTCCTGGGGAGCCCTAATCCTCCCCATGGTGCCAGGCTCAGCCGGGGCGAGCCCCCATCGCTCCCCCTCACCGGCATCACCGTGCACCTCGTCGGGGGGAGGACAGGGCCCCCACCCCGGCCAACCCACCTCCATCCCCCCAAATCAACAGGGGCTCCATGCGCCGCTGCTCAGTGAACGGGAAAGGGGATGGGCTGGGAACAGGATGAAATAATTAGACAAATAAGGACCAAAATAAAGGAAAGCAGAGCTGTCCGTGGCACTGGGGGGAGCTCCCTGCGAGTCAGCAAATATATTTATTGCTCGCAATAACCGCCCAATATTGCGGCAGCGGCCGCATGCTTGCTGCTGCTTCCTCCTCGGGTTATTTTATTTATTTATCCCCTTCCAGCAGCCGCGGGAAGGGCAGCTCCCACCCAGCACCATCCCCTCCTCCTGCTCCGATGCTCCTGGGGCTTGTCCATGCCTGTCCCAAGGGACCACGGTTCTCTCCAGCTCCTCAGGTGCCTTCAGCTCCTCCGCCGTTCCTAACAGCCCAGGGCTAAATCCTGCCTCCAGCGTGAGCTGGGGTCTCTGTCCATCCATCTGTCAGGGTCCTGGCTGCAGCCAGACCCTCCCCAGCAGCACCAGGGCCATTTCCCCACCGCAAAACCTCATAAAATTCCCCAGAAAGCACCGAAGCCCCCCGCATCCCCCGGAGCACGGCCAGCCACCGGCACAAGCGGCAGGACCAGGGCGAGGGGGTGCCACTGGGATGGGGACAGGGACAGTGGGGCTGCACTGGGGACCCCAGCTCCGCTCAGCCGGCACGGCACACCGCAGCTCTGGCTGGCTCCTGGGAGCTGGCAAAGGGCAAAGCAAGGCCCTGTTTGTTTTGTTGCACGAGAGAGAGGAGCGGAGCCGGCTGCCACAGGAGCTGCTGGGAAGCCCTGACGGCTCAGAGCCCTTCCCAGTCCTGCCCGATGGCCCAGATTCCTCCTGCCCGGATTTGGAGCCATGGAGAATAAACAGCCCCGGAGGGCTGCCGGGGCCGCAATTACTGTAATTAGAAAAGGTGGCTTAGGGCCAGCTGGGGATCCTGTGCTGTTTTATGAAAATGCAAACCCCCCCCCCCCGGGGGGTCCGGCAGCAGCTGGGGGGGCCGCTGCTTTGTCTGACACTGCTCCGCAGGGGAGCACGCACCTCCACACATGTGCACACATGTGCCCGTATGCACACGTGTGCACACATGTATGCTTGCACACATGCGCCGCGCTGAGCAGAGCCACGCAGAGGCAGATTTGCAATTCTCACAGGTGATGTCGTCTCGGGAAAACATCCCAGTTCATCTCTGCCCGGTGGGATGCAGGCACGGGAGCTCCCACCCCTGCCCCGCCATCCCTTCCTGGCTCACAGCCGGTGTTTGTCTCTGCAAGAATTCACCTCGGCAGCAGCTCCAGGTCAGGGGGCTCTGTGCCACAGGGCTCGCATCAGCCACCCATGGTGCAGGGCAGCTCTCCCCCAGGATCACGAGCCCCCCGGGGGCATCCCTGCCCTCCCTCCCCTGGGGCGAGGGGCACGGCAGGGTGGGGAACCCCAGCGCAGGGTCCTGGAGGAAGGGGAACCCCCTTCCCAGGCTGCCAGGGCAGAGCCCACCCATAGCACAGCCCACAGGTGGGTGCACCCGAGGGTCAGCACCCAGCATCCCCCCCTCCCCGGGGTCCAGCACCCCCCGCCCAGCAGCCCAGGGCCTCTCCGCTCCCGATGACGGATGCCTGGCAGAGCCCAGGAACAACCCGGCAAGTATTTAAAAACATAAATTAAAACAAATTGCGTTTTTATATTGCAAATAAGGGCAGTTTTATCGGTTTTATTGCATAACAACCATTAATGAAGTGCAGTTTCAGGCACCTTAATTGCTCGGAGACTAAAGTTCACTCCATATCTCGGGCGCAGGCTGGAAGCCGCCGTGTGTCATGCGAGCACCTGGCAGATGGGAAAGGTAAATAAATTTATGGTCACTATTAGGAAAACGGAGGCGAGGGATGCGCTTCATCCGGCGGGAAGCGGCGTGGGTTAAACAGCGCAAACCGTCCCGGGGGGAGGCGAGAGGCTGCGGTGCCCCCCCCTCACCCCGCCCGTGTCACCTCAATGTCGCAGCGCCGTGGGGAGGATTTGGGGGTGGGTGTCCCCAGGGCGCGGGAAGCTGGTGCTGCTGACCCCCGTGGGCTGGGGCAATGCAGAGCCCCGGGATGGGGGGGGGGGGGGGGGGGGTTGCACGGGCCGAACCCGGACCCGGTAGCGCCCCCCCCCCCCCCCAGCACAACACACGCGTGGGCGTGCACGGGAAGGCACAGCCGCAACACGCGTGTTCGTGCAAAGCACGCAGGGGAGTGCGGGTGCCACGCAGGTCCGCGGCACCGGGGATACACCCGGGGGTGGATGCACAGGGATCTACGCGCCAACACGCGACCGCGCACACGCAGGGGACACGCCAGCACGCGGGCCACGGCGCGCGCCCGACCCACGCGAGCCCCAGCACCGTCACACCCACGCGTACCATACGCACCGAGCCGCACCGTGCCGTGCCGGTCCTCCCGCACCCACCCGCGCCGCAGCGTGGGCCCGAGCCCCGCCACCCGCAGCGCGCGCCGCGAGCGTGGGCGGAGCCCCGCGCGCGCGGGCCTGCCTCTCCCGTGCGCGCATGAATGGCCACGCCCCGCCCCGCCCCTTATAAGGCATCGGGCGCGGCTGGGAGGGAGGGGCCTGCCCGCGTCCATCCGCGTCCCCTTTCGTCACGCCCCCTCGCCGCAGTCCCGCCAATCAGAGCGTCGCGCCGGGCCCCCCGCGGGCGCCGGCCTTTGTTTGTGGAGGGCGGCGGAGCCAATGGGAGCGCGGGACGGGGAGGGGCGGGCCAATAGGCACGCGGGGGGAAGGGGAGGGGCGGGGCGGCTGCGTCTGGGCCCGGCCCGGCCACGTGCGCGCGGAGCCGCCCCCGCCGGCCCCGGGGGAACCGGGCGGCCCCGGGAGGCGTCGAGCCCCGGCCCCGGCCCCGGCCCCGGCCCCGGCGCTCCCTGCGCCCTGAGGCGTCCCCCTTCTCCCGGGGAGACCGAGCCCCCCGCCCGCCCGGGGCCGCTGCCCGCGGGTGGGGTCCCCGGGAGGAGCCGTGTCCCCAGCAGCCCCGCGGAGCCGTGCCCGGCCACGCACCGTCAAGGCCGGCCCCCGTGTGCTGGCACCGGCGGACCCCGCCGTGCCCCGGTGAGGAGCGGCTCCAGCCCCGGCCGGGTCCTTCAGGCTCCGTCTCGGGCGCGGTGCTGGGACCCGGCCGTGCCGAGCACCCGCCGCACCCAGGGGCGCGGGGAGCTGCCGCGGTGGCCGCGCCGGGCCGGAGCCTCCCGAGGGGCCCAGAAAGGGCCGCCTGGAAATCCCAGCCCACGCCTGGGTTGTGTCCGGGAACCGCCGGCCCCTCCTCGGCCGCCAAAAATTTCCCACTTCCCAACCAGCCCCAGCGCCAGGCCGGCATCTTGCCCGTGCCGTAGGGCCGCCCGGCTGCGCTCACGGCAACGCCTGTGTGTTAAGTCACTCCCGGGCTGTTGGCGGTGAGCATGGCTTCCCTTTGCTGGGAAGGCGAAGGTCACGGTTGTTTTTACCATCACGGTCAGCTCCCGGCTCCCGGTTCCAATCCTTCCAGCGCTGCAGGCTGCTGTTTGCCACGGCACGGGCTCAGCCTCGCACCGGCTGTGGTGCTGCCGTTCCCGTCTGGGAGCTGTGGCAGTGGCTGGTGATGACCAGATCGATGGGTGCTGCCCCTGCCACCGGGTTTGCCGGGCTCCAGCTGCGCTTCTCATCCCCCTCCCCGTGTCCCCCCTGCCACCAGCCTGCGGCTACGGGGCCAGCTGCCCGCGCATCTCCAGCAGCACAGCCCGAGGAGGAGCTGTCTGTCCGTCCATCCAGGCCTGCCTCCAAACTGCAGGCAGCAGCACCGCGGCAGCCAGGCAGGGGGGCAGCCCCGGTGTCACCGGAGGAGGCAGGGATGCCGGCAATCCCCGGGCCAGCACCGTCGCGCTCTCCGGCAGGCGGGGAAGCACCGGCGCATCTCCCCTGGCTCGGGGAGAGAACAAAGGAGGGCATCTGCGGCAGAGGGAGTGCCGCTGCCGGATGCACTGCAGCGCGGCTAATCCGCCCCGCGCCTTCCTCGGGGCCCCGGCACACCCCGCCGCCGCCGTGCCCCCGCTGCTGCTGTGTCCTAGCCCAGCCCTCCCGCCTGGGCCCCTGCGCCGGCCGTACCCTGCCCAGGCAGCGCTGGGCTCTGGGGAACGGGGCTGCTCAGCCTGAGAGGTGAAGGCCCCTGTGGAGCCAGGGGAGGGGGCCCGGCCCGGCTCCCCCCATGGCACCGCGGCCCCGGCCTGCCGCCCTGACGGCGTGCACCGTTCGATCCCACCAGGCGCACCGGTGTCGCGGTGGTGTTCACCCCGGCTAATGCCGCGCCATAAAGGAAAAGTCTTACATTAACGACTTTTGTCACCAAAGTCATTAACATAATAGGACTTCCACATCAAAATTGAATATTAATGCTACACCCGGCTGCGGAGTGAGGCGGATAATTGCTCTAATACATTTTCCAGTAGGATTTTCACATCGCGGCAGCAATTGCATTAGCAAACCTGATTATTACCGCAGCCGATACAATGGGACAGTTAATGGGAGTTAAGTTCCTTCCTTTTTCCTTGGGATCCCAGAGCAGCTGAGGCTCTGTGCCCCCCCCACCGCCCCCCATCCGCAGAAGCCTCCCTGGATCTCCCGGGGCCAACATCCCCAGGCTGGGAGCGGAGGTGACGGCGGCAGTGAGCTGCCTCTTCCCTCCGCGCCTGCAAACGCGACCCTTGGTCGCAGACAGCCTTGCAACACGTCGGCAAACCCGCGGCCAGCTGGAAACCCGCCTGCCCCGAGCGCCAAGAGGCCGAGCTGCCGACGTTGTGCCATGCCGTGCCATGCCGTGCCGCAGAGCCCCGGGATGGGCCATGCAGGGGCGGCAGCGGGGTCCCACCAGCCAGGGGGTCCCACCATGACGGTGCTGGGGGTGCCCAGGGAGAGCAGGGGGTTGCTCAGCAGCCTTATCACCTTTCCAAGGGGGTTCATCAGCTCCCAGGAGGATGAAGCACCGAAACATCCAGGGCAGATGTCTGCTCCTTGGAGAGTGGCTCCAGCCGGGCAGGGAAAGGAGCTGGGGACCCTGCCAGGTCGAGGTGCCAGCGCCCAGGTCGCAGCCTCCTCGCTGCACCCCCAAACATGTCCTTGGCAAGAGGAAGACACCCCCCCGCCCCCCCGTGCCAGGACTGCCATCGCAGCCCTTCCTCGGGGTCCTCTCTTGCCCACCCAAGGGTGCCTCCATGCTCAGGGTGCTCTGCAGGAGCACGCACGGGTGGAGAGCTCGGTCCAGTCCCGACAACGGGTGGCGGGAAGGGCCCGATCCGCGGAGCCCCGTCCCGGGGCTCCGCAGATCGGGCCCTTCCCGCCGCCCTTTGTCTCCGGTCCCAGTGGGGCCACCCCAGGCATGGACAAAGGCGGCTGCGGGCTGTCATTAAATTGGATTTTAATTGCACCCAGCCGGGGGCGCTTCATTGATCAACCTCGCTCGGGGAGCCCACGCAGCGCAGAGCTGCCCACGGGGGATGTGCACCCATGGGGGGGTCTGCGCGCTGGACCCAGCGATGTAGCACCAGGGGGGTTTCCCAGCCCCTTCCCACTCCCCCCCCCGGCGCTCACTGGGGGATGGAAAAGCCTCACAGCTGCCTTTTTTTTTTTTTTTTGGTCTTTGCTTTTGCTTTTTTTTTTTTTTTTTTCAGTCAAGAAACTGTTTCCCTGACCACCGGTGGCCGAACAATGCGCCGGCCCCAACCCACTGCGCTGCCGGCACCCGGCACACCGTTACCCCAACACCGGGATTTACATCGCACGCTCCCGTCTGGCAATGATTCCATGCGCTGAATTAATCCGTAATGTTATTTATCAGGCCGGAGCCCTTTCCCGGCCTTTCCCAGATGGACAGAGATCCAATGGGGATGTTTTAGCCCGTTTCCCAGAGCGTGTGGGTGACCGCGGGCTGTGGCTCGGTGCTGCCGTGCACATCCACGGGAGGATGCTCCCCAGCCGGTCGGGATGTGGTGGGTTTCCCCGGGGAGAAGGGGAGCCCTGGATCTGGCCACAGAGCTCAGCCCATGCCGGCCACGGTGCTCTGCTCCGGCAGCTGCTTTGAAATACCATTGGGAAAATAATTGTGGAAGAAAAAAAAAAAAGAGCTTTTTGGGGGGCAGCATGCAGCCGGGGAGCGTGCCGGGGCAGCAGGACAGCGAGGGTCTGTCCCCGGAGGGTCCCAGCACGTCCCCCCTCCCACAGCCCGGCCCCCGCCCCGCTCCTCACCCGGGTGGAGGAGAAATCCCCGCTGTGCCGACGGGCCTGCAGCACCGCGGTGCTCACCCCGGCAGCGCTGCCTTGCACCGCGCCGCTGCCCGCCGGCACCATGGCCTTTGCACGGCGGCTGTGGAGGAGGCTGGGCGTGCGTTGCCTCTGTGCGCGTGAGGTCCGTGCTCACGGTGAGATCCTGGGTCCCTCTGTCCGTGTGACTGTGTGTCCCTGTGCATCGCTCCCTGCTGCAGCTGCACGTCCCCGTGCGCTAGCGCGTGCGCCAGGGCTGCGCCCCGCGGTGCAGCCGGCTGTCCCCGCAGTCCGTCCTTGTGCCCCATCCCCGGGGGTGTGCGAGCACTGGGCCGTCTGCCGTGTCCGTGCGTCCTGGTGTGCGTAGGTCTGTCCGTGTGGTGCTGGGTCACGGTGCGGCCGCGGTGCCGGAGGGTCCCCACGGGCTGTGCCGCGTCCCCCGGCCGCTCACCCTCCTAACTCGATTGTTGTCCTGGCGTAATGAATAGCTCCGTTGTAATCTAATAGCTTTTACAAGTTATTTGGATTTATTTGAGCATTTTCAATCAATTATGTCCTTTTATTTCCAAAAAGAAAAAAAAACCCTGCAGCGCCCTGACGGGGACCCGCAGCGGCAGACGCTGCCGCTCCCAGCACCGGCCCCGGCTCCCCTTGCCCTGCACAGCACCCCTGCACCGCGCGGCCCCTTAATAATTGCACTGCTCCCCCCCCCCCCAGCGTCGCACCCACTCCCCATTGCACGGCCCCCCAGCTTTGCACAGCCCCCCAGCTTTGCACAGCCCCCCCACTTTGCACCGCATGGCCCCGCAGCATTGCACACACCCCCTTCCAACATTGCACCCCCACACACTTTGCACCGAAAGGCCCCCCCCAACACTGCACCCCCTCCACATTCCACGGGCCCCCCAGCATTGCACATACCCCCCACAGCACACACAACCCCACGCATTGCACACACCCCCTTCCATTGCACACACAGCCCCCGCATTGCACAGACACCCCCCATTGCACACACAGCCCCCAGCATTGCACACCCCCTTTCCATTGCACACACAGCCCTCCAGCATTGCACACCCCCATTGCACACACAGCCCTCCAGCACTGCACAGACACCCCCCATTGCACACACCCCCCATTGCACACCCCCAGCATTGCACACCCCCCCAGCATTGCACACCCCCCCATTGCACACACAGCCCCCCAGCATTGCACAGACACCCCCCATTGCACACACCACCCATTGCACACCCCCCCCATTGCACACACAGCCCCCCAGCGTTGCACGGCCCCCCCCCATCGCACACCCCCCACATCCCTTTACCCCCCCAGACCTGCCGGCAGCCCGGCGCAGCCGGTGGGTGACTCCGGCCCGTTCCCCTCTCTCCGCCGCCTTTGATCTCCCCCGCGCCGCTCCCGGGCCTCGGGGTCCACCCGAGGGGGGGGGGGGGGAGCCTAGAAACCGCCCCCCCCTCCACCCGGTTCCCCCTCCCCCCCCCGCCCCGGGGGCCGCCTTGAAACCGCGCGCGGGGCCCGTCACGGTTTTTTTTTTTTTTTTTTCGCAGGGGCCGGCCAATCAGCGCCTTGTTTACACTGCGTGATTGACAGCGGGCTGGCGGGCCGCCAGCCAATCAACACCCTGGGGGGCGTGGGGGAAGGGCGGGGGGGGTGCGTTGCAGCGGGGGTTGCATTGCACCTTCGGTGCAATGCAACCCCCGCTGCAACGCAACCCCCCCCCCCGCGCCTCTCGCCCTGGCTGCAGGGCGCATGCGCGCTCCTCCCTCCCCTCCCATTCATCCGCCGGGCTTGAATTAGGCGCCGCCGGTCAGCGTCTCAACCCCCGCCGCGTTCTGATTGGCGGAGCGGCTGGCGGGTCGCCAGCCTATTGGAAGAGCGGGCTGACGCTCAAAGGGAAGGGGAGGGAGGGGAGGGGGAGAAAAGAAGGGAAAGGGGAGGGGATTAAAAGCCGGCGGGGCGCGAGCGCCGCGCGGCGGCCAATCAGAGCGGGCGCGTGCCAGAGGGGGGGCGCGCGCGCGCGCGCGCTCATTAGCATGCGGGGCGCGTCGCCCGGCAGAGTGCGCGGCGTGAACGGGGAGGCGCGGCGGGGTCCCCCCCCCCCCCCGCACCCCCCCGTTCCTCTTCCCCCCCCTTTCCTCCTTCCCCGCTTCCACACCCCCCCACACACCCCCCCCTCCGCCCGGTTCCCTTTGCTGCAGGAGCAGCCGGTGCATGGGCAGTGCACGGGCACCGGCAGGAGCACGCTGCGCACCCCGCCAGGGCCGCCCCGCCACGGCGGGACCGCACTCGCCCCACGCGTGGAACGCCCCTCCGGTAAGTAACTGCGATCGTACCGGGGATTTTTTTTTTTTTTCTCTTGTTGTTGTTGTTGTTGTTTGGGGTTTATTTTAATTTTTGGCGCTTCGGTATTATTTTTTTTTGGGGGGCGCCTTAATTTTTTTTTGCATTCATTTTTTGGCGTTGAAATATTTTTTTCTTTTTTTTCGTTTAAATATTTTTTACCTTAATTTTTTACCCCTTAAAATATTTTTTTTTGCCTTCATTTTTTCCCTTTAAAATATTTTTCCCCTTCAAAAAATCTTCGCATTGAAAACCTCTGCCTGAAGGTTTCGTGCATTAAAACATTTTTTTTTTTCTGTGCATCGAACCTTTTCTGTATTTAAAATTTTTTTTTGCGTTGAATTTTTTCGCCTTTAATTTTTTTTTTTTGCGTTCAATATTTTTTCCCTTAAAAAAAAAAATTGCCTTTTTTCCCCCCCTTTTCTTCAATTTTAATTATTAAAAAAAATACTATTTTTTTGTTGTGTTTTTTTTTTTTTTTTCGGCCTGCGCGTTTGTTGCCTTCTCCCGGGGATGCCCTCCGCCGCTCCGCCGCTCCCCCCCCCCCCTCCCCGGGACAATACGGCCGCTCCGCCGCCCGCAGCGGCCCCGGGGCCGCGCAGCCCCGACCCGGGAGGGGCCGAGGGGCCCCCGGTCGCCTTCGTTCCTCCGCTCCCCTTTGTTCGCCGCGGCCCGGCCCGGCCCCGGCAGCCGCGGTCCTTTCCCCTCGCCGGATCGGGCCCCCCGGCCCCGGCGCTGCCGAGAACAATGCCCCGCTGGGCCCGCAGCACCGGGCGGCCCGGTCGCCGCTTTGGGCGGGCTCCGGCGAACGGGAACCGGTAGCGGGGAGCGGTGGGGTGAAGCCCCGAGCACGGGGAAGGGGAGGGGGGGAAGCGGGGAGCGGCGGCCGTGCGAGCCCGGGGCGGGGAAGGCGCCGTGCAGCGGGGAAACCGGGGAGAGGAGGGTCCGTGCACCGGGGGGCGGGGGGGGAAGCGGGGAAACGGGGCCGTGGAGCCCGGGGGAGAAGGGGAACCGGGGAGGGGAAGGCGCCGTGCAGCGGGGGGACGAGGAGGGGGCCGCGCACCGGCGGAACCGGGGACCGAGCACCGGGGAACGTGGTCCGTGCGGCGGGGGGAAGCGGGGTGAAACGGAGCCCGAGCAGCCGGGGAAATAAAGGCCGGGGAACCGGGGCCCGGGCGGCGGGGGAAGGACGGGGCCGTGCACCGGGGAGACAAGGGCCCGAGCGGCGGGGAGGGCGCCGAGCACCGCGGCGGGGCAGCGGGAGCGGCCGGGCCCGGGCTCCCGGGGAGCGGGGCCGTGCTCCCGGAGCAGCGGGAAAACGGGGGGGGGCCGTGCACCGGGGGTACCGGGGAAACGGGGAGGGGCAGGAGCCGTGCACCGGGGGTACCGGGGAAACGGGGGGGCTGCGCTCCAGGGATGGCAGGGAAATTGGGGACCGCGCGCCAGCGGTACTGGGGAAATCGGGGGGCCCGGGTGTGGGGGATACCGGAGAAAAAGGGGGCTGTGTACTGGGGAAACTGGGGACCTGGGTACTGGGGAGGTGGGGGGGTGTACCCCCCCCCGGCCTGGCTGCGCTCTCACGCTCTGCTTTCTCTCCCTTACGCCAGGAGCAGAGGATGAGCCGGGAGCCCCGGCGCGGAGCGCGGCACGCCGCCACCGAACCCGGCCCGCCGCGGCGTTGAGGATCGCCGGCCGCGCCGAGGAGCCGTGTCGGCGTCCCGCCGTGCCTCCCGTGGGCAGCGAGCGGGTGGGTGGGTGCCCCCGGCATGGACGGCCGTGACTTCGCGCCCCCGCCGCGGCTGCTGTCGGAGCGGGGCAGCCTGGGCCACCGGCACAGCGCGGGGCGCGTGGCGGCTTCGGCGCACGGTGCGGTGCAGCCCCCCGGACACTTCCAGCCCACCAAGTATTTCCCCGCGCCCATCTCCATGGCCACGCACACAGGTCAGAGGGGCGGCGGCGGCTGTGGCGCGGGGGGCCGGGAGGGACGCGGGGGCCCGGTGCACCGGGGGCTCGGCCTCCCCTTTGTGCTGTGCCCGCTGTCACCGCGCCCGGTGCTTTTGGGGGGTGGGCGTACGGGGGCTCATGCACACGGGGGGCATTTCCCCGCTTGCCCGCTCTTCCAGTGCGGGAGGAGTGCGTCGCCCGGGCCGGCCCGGCGAGATCCCGGTGCCTGAACAAGGAAGCGCTTTCTGGGCGAACAAGGAGGCCGTTATGCGCGGGGCCGGCGCGGCGGTGCCGGAGAAAGGCCAGCAAGCCCCGGCTCTATATAAAGCGCCGAAGTGTCAGGGTGAGAAGGGGTTTGCGGCGTGCGCGTTTGCCTCTGCAGCTGCTGTCCTGCCGGAGACGGACAAAGCACGGCGCACGGCCGAGCACGGCACGGCCAACCGTGCCAGCACCGGGATGGGGCTCGCCGGATCCGGCCGCAGCGCCGGCATCCACAGCGTGTGCTGTCCGTTCGGCTTTGTCTGCGGCGACGTGCGTGGAGGCCGCTCGGCTGCGGCCGTGCAGGGTTAAAGCAGGGTGCAGGCTGCCTAAAGCGGGGTGCGCGGCGTGGGGGGGCTTTGGGGGTGCAGGGAGCTAGCCAGTCTGCTGCCGCCGAGCTCCGGGACGGAGCCAAAGCGGGAGCAGGGCCGGATCCGGTGTGCGGTATGCCGGCTCGGCACGGCGCTGCCCAGGGCCCCCTGCTTCCCGCCGGCGCAGGCGGTTTTCTTGCCGCGGCACGGCGGCAGCGCCGGTTATTGTCGCCGCCTTGATGAGCTGTGAATACTAATAAAATTATATCTGCTTTAATGGGATTACAATTAGTGCGTGGATTAGGGTGGGGGGCACGGCCGGGGGGTGGCGGCAGGGGCCCGAGGCTCCTGGAAGGAGGTTGAAAGCGGGGGGCACGGGGGGGTGCTGGGGAGGCGGCGCTGGATCGGGCCCGCAACCGGGGCAGTTTCGCTTTGTGCCGGCAGCCCCCACGCTGCGGCCGGGCCCCCCAGGACCACTGCCGGGCTGGGGGGGGCCACCCTGGCCTCACCCTGGCTTTGGGGTACGGGGGGCCTGAATGGGGGCTCGGTGCCTGTCCCTGTGGTAGGGGACCAGGGTGGGGGGCTCAGCCCCTCTCCGGCTCATGGTGGCCGGGGGGAGGATCCCCGGGTGACACCGGCGCTGGGGTGCCGCTGGCTTCCCTCTGCCTTCTCGGCGTGGCGGTGTCCCTGCCGCGGCGGTGGCCGGACCCTTGCACCCGCTGGGGCCTGGGCGACACATGGGAGTCCAAATGCAACGGAGGTTGTTAAAATAACATGGATCAGGCTAAAAATACCCCGGCAGAAACTTGCCTTAAAAAAAAAAAAAAGGGGGGGGGGGGGGGGGAGAAGCCAAACCCAACAACAGAAAGAGCTAAAAATATTCCCAGCTTTGGCAGGGCTGGCACAGCCGGAGCCGTTCCCGGCGAGCCGCGCTTGGAGACTCCCGCGCGTACGGGAACATTGCTTGAGCAAATAAAAATTATAATTTTGTGCCCAGCGTGGTGCCGGGGCCAGCGGGAGGGGGGTCCCCAGGCCTGGCACCTCAGCGTCTCCGCGGCGCGACTGTGCCACGGGGCCGGGAGCCGTGGCAGCGCGCGGAGTGGTAATTAACGCCGATGATTGATAATTACCCCACCCAGCAAATAAAGCCAGCCCGCGGTTTGCCGGGCAGCCGTGGCGGTGGCGGGGCTGGCGCGGCATGCGGCAGCCCTGGGGCACCGCGCTGGCTGGGGGGGCTCTGGCCACGCTCCCCCAAATGGCTCCCGGCGACGGGCCGGACTACACCTCCCAGGAGCCTTTGCCGGGGGCCGGAGGCCGTCCTGGGAAGGGGAGATAAAAACTGTTTAGCTTGATTTTATTAAAGCCATAATTCGGGGCTGCGCAGTTATTGCAAACAAATGCTTTGGTTTGCGTCTGGTTTTGGCACCGGGACCATGCAAATGATGGCGCGAGACGGCTCTGGGGGCCGGAGCATGGGGAGCTGCGGCCTTGCCCGGTGCTGGGGGGTCAGGGGGGACGGGGACCCCCAGAGCTGCCGGGAGCCCAGGCCAGGGTGCAGCCCCTGCTCGCCGATCACGGCGCTGCCAGGGGCACAGCCCGGCTGAGGGCCGCGGTCCCGCCGCCCCGGCACACCCGCACTGACCCCTGTGCCGAGCAGGGCCAGGGGTCACAACGCCCCCACCACAGGCAGGGGGGGTGGGAAACTTTGGCAGAGGCTCGGCCGAGCCCGTGCTTTATGCCGGGGCCTCAATTTTTGCCCTTCTGACGTTTTTATGGACTAATATATAGTTGAGATCATGCCGGGCTGTTTGTCACCGCGGCGGAGCCCTCGGTACGTTGCAACGTTTAACAGTGCCGGGGGGGGGCTTGCACAAGCGTGCTGGGCTTTGCCAGGAGCACCGCAGCCGTGGTGGTGCCGGTGCGCAGCTTGACCCCAGTGGTGCTGCTTTGCAAACGGGTGCTGGTTTGCATCCTGGTGCGGGCGTGCAGCCTGGCCATGGCAGTGCCGGTTTGCAGCCAGGTGCGGGTGTGCAGCCCAGCCGTCCCGGCGTGGGTGTGCGTCCTGGCATGGGTGCACATCCCGGCGTGGGTGTGCCTGCCAGTGGCGGTGGATGGGGCGGTGAGCCGGCGGCGTGGCGCTGGTGGCCGGCTGGGCTCCCGCAGCTGTCCCCCTCCCTGGATTAAGTTGCAAGCCGGGCTCAAGCCGCGGTTCCCCGGCGTGGCTGGGGGGGATGGCGGGGGGCAGGTGGGGACGGTGGCCCCCGGCCGGGGTGGTGACGCAGGGCTGGGTGCCAGTGCTGCAGCCGCTCCATGTCGCAGTTTCCTCATTAATGACCGAAGACGGGGTCTGAGGGGCCGGGAGGCCGTGGCACAGCACCGGCAAGGCTCCGGCACGGCCGTGGCGCAGGGGCTCCTTGCTCCCCCCCTCGGCACCGTGTGCCAGCCCGGTCGCGCCGCCGCATGCGCTGCATTTTAAAAAGTAGGTGTCAAAGTTAAAACAGATTTTGAGATTAACTCGTCTGCTCCTCGTTAGCCACACTTGTGCCGGGGTGGCCGGGGGGACACACACGTGTGCATGTCCGGCAAGAGGAGCGGGATGCGGAGAACCCCAGATCCTGTGGAATTACCCTAGAGTGGTTTCATCTGTTCGTTAGCGATTAGCTGGATCCATGCGGAGACGCTGCTGCGCACTGGGGCCCGGGGAGACGGGCAGCCTGAGCAGCCGCGCGGCGCGATCCGGGCAGCTGCCGCGAGCCCTGGTCACCGCCGGTAAATGCGGTGATTGCCCCAAATTGGTGGGGTGCGGGGGGGTCTCAGCACCCCGAGCTGCAGGGTTTGCCTCCCGTCCCTGCGCCCCCAGAGCTGTCTGACCTGGGGGGTCCAGTGCTGGGGCGGGGGCTGGGGGCAGCGCTGCCGGCAGTGCTGCCACCAGGTTCCGTGGGCCAAGCACTGCATGCGTGGCGGGCTTGGCTGATCCCCAAGGGTGGACTGGGGGTGCGGACAGGCTCCATGGAGCATTTGGGTGCCCCTCTGGGCACCCCTGGCTCCTCGGGACCCCCCGGCCCGGAGTGTCCGTGTCCTCCCTGCAGCCAGTTCCTCTCCCGGCGCTGATGGCAGCGATACACGACAGCCGAGCGGGGAATTACGGCGGAAAATAAAAATAGCAGGATTTGGCGATTCAGTGACTCTGCAGAGATTCACACGGGCTGCGTGCCCCCCCGCCCCCTCCCGCGGTAAATAAACACTCACCCAATAATCTCATTCTTGGAGTTCTTCTTTATCCGCTCCATAAAACGAAACAGATGGGCACAGCGCGGCCCTGCCTGCTGCCCTGCCTGCTTCCCTGCCTGCTTCCCTGCCTGCTGCCCTGCCTGCTGCCCTGCCTGCTTCTCTGCCTGCTGCCCTGCCTGCCCCCCAGCATCGCCCCAAGGCAGGATCCGACCCCACTGGGTGCTGGGGTCCCCCAGCCCCGGGGGGAGGGAGGGGACGAGTCCTCGCAGCCCCTCAGGGTGCTCCCTCCCGCTTAGTGCACAGGCGGCCCAGGACCCTGCGGGTGCAACGCTTTGCAGGCGGTCATGGGGGAGATGGGGTCACTGTGGACCACAAATTTGGGAGGGATTCCCTGGGGGGAGTCATGTGCTTGGCCTCTGTGGGACACCAGAGCTGCGTGGGGTGGGACATTGGGACCCCCTGGGCCCTCCCTGGCTTCCCCGTGGCCCCGGCCTGTGCCGGGCCTGCAGCTGCTCCCAAAATGGCCTCTGGGCTTTGCAAGCGGCATGCGTCTGGTGTGCAAGTCATGCATTGGACGTGCAAGTCGTGTGTGCTGGCCGTGCGGCGTGCGCCAAGCAGCATGCGTCAGTCATGCGAGGAGCATGCATGGAGCACGCTTGTGTCAGCCGCGTGCATCCGCCATGCAAGGAGCAGGCACCGACCCGCGTGAACTGACCGTGCAGGCAGCGTGCACCGTCCTCGTGAGCAACGTGCGAGCTGCGTGTATCAGCCACGCAAGCCTCGTGCAAGCAGCGTGCACCGAGCGGTGTGTGCACACGCAGCCCCGGTGCAGTGTGCAGCCCCAGCGAGCATGCAAGCGTGCAGCAGCGCGCAGCCTCTCGGCGGCTCCAGCCTCCCCTTCCCTCCGTCGAAAGCCGACAGCTTGCGAGTGGCACTTAGCACGGAGCAACTGCCGTGTGATTACCCATCGGATAACATTTTAATTGTACTTCTGGCACTCTGTCAAGCTAATTTGAACTGCATTTCAATATTACAGCATTTATTTAGTGCCATAACAATATGGATTAATCTTAAATTATAACACCGAGGAAATTATATTACACTTATTTCCTATTTGCCAAATATTTAAAGGAGCCGCAGGGGTTGCAAAGCGTGTGGTGGGATGGGGGCCGCATCCTGCGCCCTCCTGGGTCCAGGACTGGGGGTGGCACCTCCCCGGGGTGCCCGGCTGTGGGGACGCGGTGCGGGAGGCTCCCTGCCAGCTCCCGGCGTCTCCGCGTGCGGCCCCAGCCCTGCTAGGAATGTTCCAGCCCCGAAATAGCCGAGGGAGTAACCCAACCTCACGCCCCGCGCACGTCGCCGCTGCTGCGGGGACCCGGGGACCGTCACCTCGCCCAGGCGTGCCCGGGGCTCCCTCTGCAAAATGGAGTCCCTAAATATCGGGGTGCAGCCATGTGCCTGGGCTGGGGGGTGCAGCCTCCACCTTCCCAGAGCTGCAGGGAGGGACAGGGCCGGGGCGTCCCGGAGAAGGGGGCCAGAGACCCCCTCCCTTTCCCGGCAGCGCCGCCTTGGGGACCCCGCTGCCAGCCCCCCGGCCCAGAAAATTGCCAGGCCGGAGCAGCCATGGCCGGAGTGACCCCCCCTGGGGCCATGGCCCCCCCACACCCGCCCTGGCCCCACTTGCTGGCAGGGGAAACTTTCCGTCTTCCCAGCATATTCCCATCTGCACCGCGCTTGGTGCGGGGGTGAAGAGTGGCTTGGGGGGGGAGCGCCCCTTGCCGCCCCCACCCCATTCCCACCAGTCCCGCATCAGCCCCCGGTGCTGTTGGTGTGGTTGTGCTGAGACCTGGCGTACTTGTCACACATGTGACCCTCTGTGGATTTGGGGCCAAGGCGAAAAGCCCCCCTGGCCCCCCGGGCTGCGGTTTGGTGGTGATGAGGGGGAAGTGGCTTCGCTTCCCTCTTAACCCTTTCCTTTCGCTGCTACCTCCCCCCAGCCCCGTTCGGGGGCTTCTGGGTGCCGGCAGCCCCAAAACCCGCTGGCACGTCCCCACCCCCTGCCCTGCCTCAGTTTCCCTGCCCAGGGTCTGGCTCGGTGTGGGGGAGAGTGTGGCATGACCAGGGCCATGCCGGGGTGGTTGTGGGGTGACCAGGGCCAAGACGGTGCCTGTGTGGCCGTGCCGGAGCTTCCAGAGTTCCCGGTATGGGCCCGAGGTGCAAAGTGCTGCACAGCCGCCGAAAAGCCGCCAGGGCCGGTGTCTGCGGCCGGGGCCACCCTTCCCTCCCCGCTGGCGCCTGGCATGGGGGATTTTCTTGCCGGCCGTGCCTGCGCTGGAGCCGGGAGCGTTGCTGGCAGGGCTGACTCACGGCGCTGGCCGCGGGGAGCCTGGCCAGGGAATTCCCGGGCTGACGCTGCCGGGGGGCGGCGGGGGGGGCCAGGGTGGGACCCTGCTGCCCATCTGCCCCGTGCTGGCAGCCGGCCCCACGGCGCTGCGCCCGCCACGGTATGGGGCTTCTCCGGCACTGCCTGCTCATGGGTGAGATGAGTTGTGCATGGTCTCAGGGACCTTTCCCTGTGCTTGCCGGCACCACGGCCAGAGGGGGCAGAGCCGGGGGGCTGCTCTCTGTGCGCCATGCCATGCCAAGCTGCGCCATGTCATGCCGAACCGTGCCGTGCCACGCCAAGCCATGGCAGCGCGGGACAGGGCGTGAGCGTGCGAGGGGCTGGGGCGAGCGTGTGTGCGGGCGTGCAAGGCGGGTGGGAACGGTGCGGCCGGCTGCGGGGCCAGCGTGCGTCGGGGTATCCAGCCGTGCCAGTGGGCGTGAGTCAGCGGGTGGGAGGTGTGGGGAGCGGCGGCCGTGGCCCCGCCAGCCCCGCTGGGACGCTCCGCGCCAGCCCGGCCCCGCCGCCATCGGGGGGGGTTATTTTTTTACAGCCGGTTTCACAGCTTCCAGAAAAGGCTCGTTCTGGAAACCTCGGCTTCCTGCCCGGCGCAGCCGCCCGGCACGCTGCCGGCTCCACGCCCCGCGGCAGGGTCCCCCGGCACAGCCGGGGCTGGGGGCACACCAGGACGGTTGCCCGCGGGCAGTGCTGGGCAGGACTCCTCTGGGATGCGTTGGCGCAGTCAGGCTGGCCGGTGGGACGTGCCCACCCGTCCCGGTGCGTGCCGCTGCAACGGGGGCAGCGTCCGGCCCTGGGGGTGCGCGTTGCCGGTTCCCAGGGCCATGGGCAGGGTGCGGCCGTGCCCCTGGCCCACGCGGCCCCTGCCGGGGCTCGGCCCCCGGCCGGCCGGCGCAGGAAGGAGTGAGCTGCCTGAAACCACATCCCCGACACTCATCCCAGAGGCATCCCGGAGGGATTAGCCAGGGAGCGTGGGCCGGCTTAGAGAGCAAAGCATCGCTTCCTGGCCCGGCCGGGCGGCCGGCCAGCCTGGGCTCCTCCGCACCGTGCCGTGCTGGGCAGGGGGCAGGCGGCCATGGCCCCGCCAGCCCACGTCGGCACACACATGGATGCAGGGAGTGGGGCCACGCGGTGAGAAGCGGACGGTGCTCCCTCCCCCCAGCTCCCTCCCGCCCGGCCGGCCGCTGGCCACCAGTTCCAATGTTTCCACCATGATCTCACGGCTCGGCCGGGGTGGGGAGCGCTGGCCTGGGCCTCCCTGGGGGGTGCTGGGGCCCCTCCAGGCTGTGGGGGAGGCCAGCGGGGTCAGGGCGGGGGCTGATCCCCTGCCCTGCGCTTCCCACGCTGGCCTTGTCCTCTCTGAACACGTGTGCACACATGCATGTGCACACACATGCACACATGCAGCTCTGCCACTGTGCCCTGCCCGCAGCCAGTGCCCCCCCTCCGTGGTGTCCCAGCCCCGGGGAGCTGCTGTCCCCATGTCCCCAGCCTTCCTGCCCTTGCCTCCCGGGCACTGGCAGGGCTCTCGCTGCCGCGGCTGGCAGCTGCCCGTGCTGGGAGCGGGATGGCCCGGCTCGCCCTGGCACAGCACTGCACAGCCGGAGCCCCGGGGAGGTCGGGCTCATCCTGGCACTGGGGGCAGCTGGTGTCCCACCAGTGGCTCGGAGCTGCCGCTGGAGCCGGGGGGAGAGGAGCAGCGTGGGGAGCCACACGCGTGTACAAAGCCTCCCATGCGCCGGCACACGTGTGTGCCCAGAGCATGCACACGGGGTCAGGGCAGGGCACTGGTGCCCCTCACACGGCTCTGCTGTGCCTTGCACGCACCGGTGCGTGTGCCAGCCCTGTGGGGCTGAGGGGACGTGAGGGGCGAGAGTGTGCACGAGGGGTGTGATCGCACAAGGGATGTGTGTGCACAGGCAGCGTGCGTGCATGAGAGGTGTGCGTGCACGAGGGATGCGCGTGCACAAGCAGCGTGCACGCACGAGGGATGCACAAACACAGCGTGAGCTGCGCACAGCCCTGTGGCAGGTGTGTGCCCACGAGCGTGCAGGAGTGAGCGTGGCGGCGTGGCGGGCGTGCGAGGGGTGGCATGGGCAGCCCTCCCTGACTCTCTCCTCTCCCACCGCAGCCGGCAGCGGCCTGATGGGGAATGCGCCCGCCTCCTCCTTCATGGGGGGCTTCCTGAGCAGCAGCCTGGGCTCAGGGGCACCCAGCCACCCCGCCGCCCCCACCGCATCCCCTCCGGAGCCGGCTTTCCGTGGGCCCCACTCCGGCACCTCCCAGATCTGGTTCTCGCACTCCCACGAAGGTGAGCGGGCGCCGGGGCAGGGACGGGTGGCAGCACGCCGGGGTGGGCAGGCAGGGTGTCCCTGTGGGGTGTCTCTGTGTGGTGGCCGGGATGCGGCTGGGGCTCTGCCCGGTGCTGGCGGGTGACGTCCAGCCAGCGCCCACGCGGACGGGGTTCAGACCTCCCAGGCGCTGGCACACGGGGTGGTCGTGGCAGCCGGCCGGCACGGGCATGCGGTTGGCACGCAGTGAGCTTCAGGGTGGTGGCGGGGGGGGACAGCCGGCAGCATGCCCCACAGGACCCCCCCCCCGGGCATCCATGGGGACCAGGCTCAGCCCCCCGCAATCGGGGCTCAGGGCGGGCTGGAGAGGCTTGTGCTGGGCTGCAGACCCCTGCCCCATGCCAGGAGCCGGGCTGAGGCCAGGCCAGCTCGTGTCACTGGTGATGAACCAGGGGCTGCACTCCCCTCCCACAGCCAGGACCCCCGTGCCGGAGCTGGCTGCAGCATGGGGACCCCCGGGGCAGCACGCGCAGCCCCAGTTATACAGACGCCCCACACGGTGGGAGCGGGGGGCTCCCTGCAGCCCGGCACAGCCCCCAGCGCCCCGTGGCATGCCGGTGTCCCCGTCCCCACCTGAACGGCCGGAGCAAGGGCCGACAGAGTTAAGGAGCGGGGAGGTGGTATTGGCGCGGGGCCCTGGCAGCCGGCCCAGCTGGTAGTTTGACCGGCTGCCAGTTGGCTCCCGGCGTGCCGGGGCCTGCACGGCGTGCCGGGGGGGGCGCGGGGGGGCCCGGCAGCGCACGCTGCTGACGGACAGCCCGAGCGCGCTGGCTAACAAGCCTGCGAGGGCCGTGCCGAGCCGCCGTGAGAGGGCCGCTGCCGCCACAAGTCTGTGGGGTCTCAGCCCAGCAGCAGCTCCCGGGGGGCGGGGGGGTCCCTGGCCCGGAGGAGGTTACAGGCTCCGGCAAAGCATTTATAGCCGGAGCGGTGCGTGGCCAGGCTGCTGCGGTGCGGTGCGCGCTGTGGCATGACACGGAGACGCCACGGGGGGCCGTGCGCCTGTGAGCGTACTCCGGTCCCCCTGACCGCCGTGCCCCCAGCCCCGGGGTACCCCCGCTTCTCCGGGAGCCTGGCCTCCACCTTCCTGCCCATGAGCCACCTGGACCACCACGGCAACAGCAACGTCCTCTACGGCCAGCACCGCTTCTACGAGAGCCAGAAAGGCAGGTACCGGGGTCCCAGCATGGCACCGTGGTGCCACCACAGCCTCCGGGGCTGGCCGGGGTCCCCCACGGGGACATGTGTCCCCAGCCCAGCAGGGGATGACGGAGGGGCCGCCAGGCAGGAGTGGGGGGCTCAGCTCCCGTCCCCAGTGCCGGTGCCCAGCGTCGGGGCGGGGGCCGGCGGTGGAGCAAGCGCCGGGTCCCCAGGGAGGAGCGGGGCCGGCAGGCGCGGGGTGGTGGGCACCCGTCCCAGCCGCCGCCGCCGCTCTTGCTTTTCACAATATTGTGTCGGGCACTTAATAGGGAACATTGTTTGGGTGGGAAGTGGAGGTAATTAGGCCCTGCCTTCCCCTGCGCTCCTCCCCTCGTTAGCGGGGAGCCAGCGCTGGCACGGCTGCGGTCCCAGGTGCCCGGACCCACGCCGTTGTTCGGCGGGGGGCTCACCCAACGCCCTCCCCTCCAGATAACTTCTACCTGCGCAACCTGCCTGCCCAATCCGCCCTGCTCCCCACCAGCCATGGCTTCCCCGGCATCGCCCGCGCCGCCCCCGGGCCCCCTGCCGGCTCCTGCAGCCGGGAGAGGGAGGTCGGACCCCTGCCCAAGACCCCCAAGGACTACGACCGCTTCCTGGCGGGCAAGGAGAAGGCGGGCAAGGGGGACCCCAAGGAGCGGCCACCTGAGGAGGACCCCAAGGAGCGGCACAAGGCGGTGCTGCCGGTGCCACCGGAGGGGCACTGCAAGGAGGGGCTGCCCCCCCGGGGGGCCAGCGATGGCCGCCCCAAGCACCTTGCCTCCTGCCTGCTGGGTGCCAAGGGGCTGGAGGGTGACGCCGCCCGCGCTGTGCTGCCCAGCTGCGCCGGTAGCACCCTGCCCCGCGCCGGCCGCTGCAGTGCCAAGGAGCCGTGCCGGGGCGAGCGGGAGCCGGGTGCCCCCGAGGCACCCCAGCCTTACGGCGAGTGCGTGGAGCGGCGGCAGATGCTGCATCATGCCGTTTCCTACGCGGTGCCTGCTGGGCCGGCCCCGCTCGGCCCCGCCGCCGGCTCCTTCCCCTGCCTGCAGCTGCACGCCGGCTCCGAGGTGCTGTGCCCACTGCCGGAGCCAGGCAGCCGGGAGCTGAAGCTGAGCGGGGCCACGCTGGTGCCCTCGGTGGGACACCTGACGGACAAGAGCCGCTCCTTCCAGGTGGCGGCGGAGGCCGGCGGGCTGGAGCGCGCCGAGGGCAAGGAGCGGCACGCCGAGGTGGGGGCTGAGCCCCCGGCCGCTTACGGTGGCCCCTTCCACCACCCACTGAAAGCGGAGGGCCCGGCGGAGCGGCGGCTGGAGTGGGGGGCTCCCGGTGCCCGGCTGAAGGGGCTGGAGTACCTGGGTGGGGGGGCGGCTGAGGGGCCCCCCTTCGCTAGCCGGGGCCCTGCACCCAAGGGTGCTCTGGAGAAGGGCTACTTCGAGGTGCCGCCAGCGCCTGACTGCTCCCGCGCCACTCGCCCCGACCCGCTGGGCGTCCGGGTCGGCCCCTCCTGCTGCACTTTAGAGAAGGGCCCCCCCAAGGACCCCCCTCCTGGGCCTGGTCCCCAGAAAGTGGCACGGATCCGGCACCAGCAGCACCCTGAGGTGGAGGCAGCTGGCACCGGCCCCGAGGGCAAGCGCAAGCCCCTGGAGCTGAGCGCCCTGGGCTACGGTGGGCCCCCCCTGCCCCCCTGGGGTGTGCAGGGCCAGGGGCCCTCCCTGGCTGTGGCGGAGGAGCGGAAGGGTCCCTACCTGGACCCCTTCGGCACGAGTCTGCAGCAGGCTGCGTTGATGACTCAGGGTCCGGTGCTGGGCCAGGAGGTGCCGGCCGCCCCGGACGAGGTCTCGGCCATGAAGAACCTGCTGAAATACAGCAACCAGGCGCTGCTGGGGGGGCAGAAGGGCCCCCCCTTCGTGGGGCTGGGTGGCGTCAAGGGCAGCTGCGCCCACCAGGATGCCAAGTTCCCCCCGGGGAAGGGGCAGCCGGAGCTGGAGCGGCCGGACTGTGCCCGCGGCCGGGAGCACGATGGGCTGGCCTCTGGCGAGGGTGAGGTGCGGCAGCCGCCCGTCGGCATCGCCGTGGCCGTGGCGCGGCAGAAGGACACGCTCGGACGCCCCGAACCCTCCTACGGCGGCGGTGGCTCCGGACGGCAGGGCCGGGCGGCTGCTGGCATCAAAGGTAGGGCCCGGGGAGGGGGCCGGGGACTGGCGGGGGTCCGGCGGTGCAGCACTAACACCACCGTCCTGTTCCCGGCACAGCGGGCACCGCGCGGCCCATGCACCTCATCGACCTGGAGGCAGAAGAGGAGCGGGGCCGGCTCTGCGAGGAGCGCCTGGGGCTGCCGGCGCGAGAGCTCCTTCTCCAGTAAGTGCTGTGGCGGGGGGATGGGGGGGTCCCTGCCCACGGGGGCTGGTCCCCACGGTGCCACGCTGCCCCACGCCCTGTGTCCCCCCTCTGCCCGCAGGGACAACAAGGACCTGGTGGAGTTTGCCCGGATGCACCCATCGGGGGGGTGTCCCGGGGAGCTGACCCCCCACCTGATGATCGCCGGGGGCTCCTCGCTGCCGGCGGGGCAGCTCGGGGGGGACCCCACCACCCACGCCCACCCCGCGCACGCGCACTGGCTGCCCCGCACCCGCAGCCCCTCCATCTGGATGGGGGGACACTCCTACGGTCAGTGCGGCTGGCAAACGGGGGGGCTGTGGGAGCAGGACTGGCTGGGTGCTGACCCCCCCAGCAGTGGGGTGCTGCACCCCCCGTGCTGACGGCCTCCCCTCCGGCCCCGCAGGCATCGGCCACCCCGCACTGCACCAGAACCTGCCGCCCGCCTTCCCTGCCTCCATGCCCAGCACCATGCAGCCCGTCTTCCCCCTCTCCCAGGACCCCCCTGCCCAGCTCGTCATCCTGCCGACCGAGCCCCCCACCCACGGCACCCCCCACACGCTGGGTGAGGCTGGGTCAGGGCATGGGGGGGGGAATGGGGTCCCTGTGGGTGCTTTTGGGGGTGCAGGGGTGGGAGATGGGGTCCCTTTTGGGCACTGCTGTGGAACTAGGGGTGCAAGGGTAGGAGATGGGGGACCTTGCAGGTGCTGCCGGGGGTGCAAGGGTGGGAGATGGGGTCTCTGTGGGTGCTGCTGGAGCTGCAGGGGGGGAGATGGGGTCCCTCTGTGTTCTTTTGGGGGTGCCGGAGTGAGAGATGGGGGTTCCTGTGGGTGCTGCTGGGTGTGCAGGAGTGGGAGATGGGGGTCCCTGCAGCTGCTGGAGGTGCAGGGGTGGGAATGGGTCCCTGTGGGTGCTGCTGGAGGGGCAGGGGTGGGGGATGGGGTCCCTGGGGGTGCAGAGGTGGGAGATGGGGTCTCTGTGGGTGCTGCTGGGGGTGCAGGGGTGGGAGATGGGGTCCCTGCGGGTGCTGCCAGGGTTGCAGGGCTGGGGAGGGCACTGCTGGGGTCTGCAGGGTGACCACAAGGCGGGTCCCTGGTTGACCCCCCCCTCCACCGGCAGCCGACGTGATGGACCAGGCATCGCTGTGGCCCCCGATGTACCCAGGCCGGGGCCCCGGCGCCCACCTACAGCACACGGGGCAGCTGCCTGTGTACTCGCGATCGCAGTTCCTGCGGCAGCAGGAGCTCTACGCCCTGCAGCAGCAGCAGCGGGCGGCCCAGGCCCTCGAGATCCAGCGCCAGGCGCACGTCCAGGTGCCCGCGGGGCTGGGGGTGAGGGGGACTGCGGTGCGGGGTTGCGGGGCCGAGGGTGAGACTGGCTTGAGGATGCAGGGCTGGCTTGAGTGTGGGGTGTAGGGTGGGGATATGGGGCTGGGGTGGGAGATGCAGGGCTGGATGTGGGGCTGGGGTCTGAGATGCTGCTGTGTGAGATGTGGGGCAGGGAAGGGGGATGCGGGGCAGGGGCTGGGCCGTGGGGCTGGGCAGGGCTGTAGGGTGCAGAGTCGGGGTGTGGGGCAGGGTTGTAGGGTGCTGGGCAGGGCTGTGGGGCAGGGGCCGGGCGGTGGGACTGGTGTGTGCCAACCTCAGTGTCCCCTGCAGCGGAAGCCAGAGGAGCAGCCCCTGGAGCTGGAGGATGGGGGTCCCGACAAGCCCCTCAAACCCTCCCACAAAGCAGTTGCCTTAAACCCCCCGGCCAAGGGCCTCTCCTCGGCGGCCCCCGGGCCCCCCAAGCTGTCCCCTTGCTGCCACTCTCCAGCCCTGCGGCACCCGGCCAAGTGCCCCGTGGCCCTCCCCGCGGCCCCCTGCACTTTACCCATCTGCCCAGCCGCCAGCTCCGCCGTGGCCCCCCGCTCCCCAGCTGACAGCCCCCTGCCCGTCCAGAGCAAGGGCAGCGATGGCGAGGACAAGCGCGGAGAGGGGCAGCCGCCCCGCGACTACCCCAAGTCCCTGGAGCCAGGTAGGACCAGGGCGGTGAGGAGGAGGAGGGTGGCCGTGGTGTTGGGGGTGCTGGGGGGTCCCCACTGAGCATTGCCCGCTTCCCCACAGACCTGCCCCCCGGCTACAGCTACCCAGCTGCTGGCATGGGCTTCTCCGAGGCGCACTCCGCCGAGCCGGCTGACCCCGACACTATGCACGCTGGCTCCCCGCCGGCTGAGCCCGAGCAGTCCCGGACCTTCAGCCCTGCCGGGGAGGTGCTCCGGGAGCCAGGACCCCTGCGGGAGCCGCCGGCCGGGGGGGCGATGGCCGAAGGTCCCGGGTCACTGCTGCACCGTCACCACCTCCTCCTCACCCCGGGGCCCCTCTGCGGGGAGCGGGGGCCGGCACCGGCCGCGGGGGCCACCGAGGAGCGGGTACCGGTGCCCTTCGGGGTGCACCGGGAAGCGGCTCAGGGAGCACCGGAGCAGATCCCGGCAGAGCAGCAGTGCCCGGTGCCCGTGGTGGGAGCCTCCCCGCTGCCCCCCACGGTGGAGGAGGAGGAGGAGGAGGAGGGCGACAGCGATGGCTCAGAGCCGGAAGGCAGCTGCGATGAGGAGGATGGCGACGGCCCTGGTGGGCGACAAGGCTGCCTGGGTGGGCTGGAGGCACTGATTGCCGCTGGCATCGACCTGGGGGAGCTGCCGGCACTGGGCTCACCCGGGGAGCCCCCCCCGGCCCCCCCCTCGCCCGCCCCCCACACCTCAGGGATTCCTGGCATTGCCCTGCTCAGCGAGCTCGCCGACCTGGAGCTGCGCCAGCGCCGCTGCGACCTGGCCCTGGAAGGTGAGCGGCCCCCGCTGCCCCCCAGCACCCCCTGCCCCATAGCACCCGGTCCTCCCAGTGCCCCACAGCAGCCCCTGCCCCACAGCGCCCGGTCCTCCCGCTGCCCCCCAGCACCCCCTGCCCCATGGCGCCCGGTCCTCCCGCTGCCCCTTGCCCCCCCGTGCCTCCTGTCCCGCAGTTGCGTGCCCTGGTGCCCCTGCCCAGGGTGCTGCCTGCACGCTGGGGTGCGTGTGGGTGCTCTGTGCAGGGTGTGCAACAGAGGGGTGGTGCAGTGCGTGTGCGACGGAGAGGCTGTGTGGGGTGTGCGCAGCGGAGAGGCTGTGCGGTGCATGCAGGAGCGGGGCTGCTCTTATGTGAGTTCTTGCACAAGCAGGGCTGAGCAGCGCATGTGTTGTGCAGCAGAGAAGGGGCTGTATGCCTGTTTGCAGCGTGGGGCTGCATGCACGCTGGCTGCATGTGTGCTGGTGGTGCAGTGCAATGCCCGGCGGCCGGGCCCTGCTCGCAGCCTGGGGCCATCTCCGGGGCTCTGCTCCAGCGCTGGCTCCAGGCAGGCGCCGGGATTCCCTCCCGGCTCGTCTTCCCCAGGGAATCCCGGGGGCCCCGGCGGGGAAGGCCGTCCTGGCGCGTCCCCAGCGCTGCCGCAGGCGGGTGGCTCAGGGCAGGCGCGTGATGGCGGGGCCCCGCGTGCTCGGTGCTGCCCGTGGCCGAGCGCAGCATGGGGCCATGATGCTGTGGGGTGGAGGGGTGACCGTGGGGCCCCGCTCCCCGCCGCTTGCCCCGCCACAGATGGGGCGGCCGGATGGGGCGCGTTGCTGCGTCCCTCCCAGCCCCGGCCTTGGCTTTGCTCGCTGATGAGTTCATCGCTGGCCGCTGCTGCGCACCCGGCCCCGGCCCCCCCAGCCCCATGGCCGCCCGGGGACGCTGTCCATGCTGCGCACGCAGCGCCCTGTGCACCGTCCCCCTGCCCGCCGCCACCCCCTGCGTGGCCCCACGGCCACCCCGGGGCACCCCACTTGTGCATGGCACCCCGTGGCATGGCACCCTGTGCCCCACGGCACCTCCTGCCCCACAGATGCCCCTCCTCGCCCCGCACGACCCCAGTAGCGGTCCTGGTGCCACTGTGGCGTGTGCACACGTGCGTGGGCCGTTGCACAAGAGCACATGTGGGGCAGCGCGGGGCACATCCTGCGCTGGCCCCGCTGACCTTCCGTCCCGGCAGGAGAAGACGAGGACCTGCTGGCCTTCAACCTGCAGAACCTGGCCACGGTGGCGGCCGCCTGGTCGCTGGTGGAGGCAGCCAGCCGGGAGGGCAGCCCCCCTGCGCTCAGCCCCCTGCCTGCCTCCCCACCGCCCCGTGCCCGCATCCCCCGCCGCAAGTACACCTGGACGCCCAAAACCAAGGCCGTGAGTGTCTCCTGCGTGCAGCTGGGGGTGGGAGGTGGGATGAGTTGTGCCTGGTCTCAGCCCTGGGGCCAAGGCTGCCGACACTGCGAGCTGCCCGCCTCCCCGGCCCCCAGGTTTGCCCCCTGAAGGCGGCCATCGAGCAGCTTAACACGCAGGAGGTGGAGGTGCGGATGCGGCTGGCAGAGCTCCAGCGCCGCTACAAGGAGAAGCAACGGGAGCTGGTGAAGCTGCAGAGGCGGCATGACCACGAGTACGTCCCCATCCCCATCCCCATCCCTGTCCCTCTTGGGTCCCGGGGGGGAGGCGGGGAGGCAGCCTGCGGGAAGGGGGGAGGCCGGGGAGGGAGCGCCCTCCGCCGAGTGGGACAGCAGTGGCAGTCACCGGTGCAATGAGTTTGGGGCCGTCCTCAGCCCGGCTCGGCGGAGGGGCACCGCCTGCGGCGGCCGCGCAGCTCAGGGTGCCCCCGGTCTTGCCGCGGCTGCAGGCGTGATGAGAGCTCCCGGAGCCCGGCACGGCGTGGTCCGGGGCGGCCGAGGAAGCGCAAGCACTCCAGCACGCTGGGCAGGGCTGAGAGCCGCAAGGTCAAGTGAGTGACCAGCGCCGCGTGCCCTCCTTGTCCCCGGGGATGGGCCACCAGCCCTGCTGCCGGGGGGTCTGGCCATCCCGCCGCAGGGGTGGCGGTGCTCAGGGGCTGCCCCATCACGTCCCCCACATCGGCGGCAGCCGCATTTTGGGGGGTCCGGCCGCTCGCTCCGGCGCGCTCCCGCTCGCATCCCACTTGTGGCGAGGGGGGCTCGGCTGGGCGGCAGCACCGTGTGTCCCTCCCCCCCCCCGCCGGCCGCGGGAGCAGCATTGCATAAAAGCCTCTTTATCTGCGCCGTATAAAGCCATTGGTCACGCTGCAGCGGCGTTCATCGCTGCCGGCGCTTTATTATTACCCATTAGCCGCCCGGCGCAGCCGTTTCCCCACTCCCGGGCCCTGTATAATTGTCCTTCTCCGCTACAAATTGCCTCTCCCGACAGGCCCATTTGCATAAATCCTCCGAGCGAGTCCAAACACGCTTGGAGCGCGTGTGCGCGCGCGGCCCCCGGCCCCCCCGTTCAGTAATAACAGTTAAATCTGCGCTAAATGGTTCCTTCAATTAAGACGGAGGGGAAAGAGGAAAAAAAAAAATTAATCTCTAGGTTTTATGTCACAAAACATTAGTGAGCGAGTGAAGGTTATGGGGGGGGGGGTAAGAAGGGGGGGAACCGGCAGCTGGCGGTGGCTGGGGGGGTGCAGGATCCATCGGTGAGGTGCAGGGTCCATCCGGGGGGTCCGGTGGGCACTGTGCCCACGCCACGGTCCCCGCCAGGGCGGTGAAGACCAGCCTGTCCCTGCTGTGCGCCGAGCTGCGGGGGGACCCCGAACCCAAGAAGAAGAGGAGCAAGCTGGCTGAGGCGGCGTTCGGCAGCCTGAAGGGCTCCCCGGTGAGTCTGGCCCCGCCGCCGGCAAACGCCGCCCCGGGGCTGGGGGGGTGCCGGCCCCTTCCCAAGCCTCCCTGTGCCCCCCAGGAGAAGGTGCGGTGCAAGAAGAGCAGCTCACAGGGCAAGCTGGCCTGCAAGGTGGCTCACAAGGTGTCGCAGCTGAAGCAGAAGGTGAAGAGCAAAGGGCTGCCCGCCGGCATCAGCCCCTTCCGCCGGAAAGACCCCAACCCCAGCGGCCGCATCCAGAAGAAGCTGTCCCGTCCCAAGAGCTCCAAGGCTGCCAAGTACCAGCCGCAGGACCCCGACCCCCGCCAGCCGGCGGGCTTCAAAGGCAAGACCAGCACAGGGCTGGGCGTGCTGGGTCCAGCATGGGGCTGGGGGTGCAGAGCGGGTGTCGGGGGCCAGGACAAGGTGGGTGGCTTGTGCCAGGGGGTGACGCGGGGGCCCCAGCTCCCCCCGTCCTGCACGGGGAAGCAGCATCTCCCTGGGCATGGGTGGGGGGTGCAGGGGCCACCCCTCAGTGCACAGGGTCCCTCATCGCTGCCCCCTCGTCTTGCAGATGAGCACGACGGGGACACAGACAGCGAGGATGGTGATGATGAGCCGGGCTTGTCCCTGCTGCCCTCGGTGCCCGTGGCCGTGCTCGGACCCTCCCCGTCCTCCGTGGTGAAGATGGAGGCCAACGAAAAGGCGAAGAAGAAGAAGGAAAGGCAGGGACTGCTAGGTAACGGGATCGCCCCGTGGGGATGCCAGGGGGACACAGGGGACGGGGACCTCCCAGGTGCACATGCTGGGGCTGGGTGGGCACCCAGGGGGTGCCCTGAACCCTGTCCCCCCCCAGCAGGGCCCTGCCGCCTCGGGAGCCCCGAGGGCGAGGTGAAGATCAAGCGGCGGCCAGTGAAGCCGGGGACGGGCAAGCTGGAGAAGGTGCCGGCACGGCGGAAGGCGGGTGGCTGCGAGGAGGGTGGCAAGAAGAAGCTGAAAGCCAAGCCCAAGGAGAGCCTCCGGCCGCCGGCCCCCAGTGGCCCCAGCACCCCGGCCCCCGCCAGCAGCCTCTTCGCTGGCGCTGACCCCCGGCACTTTGGTCCGAGGGACGAGGGGGCTCGCCTGGCCAGCGAGAGGCTGAAGAAGGCCACGCGCAAGAGCAAGGTGCTGCAGTCGGCCCTGAGGGTGAGTGTGGGGGCACCCATGGGACCGTGGGGTGCAGAGGGATGGGTGCAGGGTTTGCATGAGCTGGGGGTGCTGGTGGGGCTGGGGGGGGCGCCAGTGCACAGGTCGGGGGTGCTGAGATGGTTGGAAGCACTGATGGGCACCTGGGGTGCAGGGGCTGGGGTGGTTGGGAGCCACTGGTGGGCCCCGGAGGGCTGGGGTCGCCGTGGGGGGGCCATCAGCCGGCTCTGACCCCATTCCTGCAGCGGAAGAACGGGGCGCTCTCGCTGGCCCTCTCCCCCCGGAGCGCCAAGACCATCCTGAGCAAGGGCAAGAAGCTGGCCAAGGTGAAGAGCAAAGTGGCCACCAAGCAGGTGAGAGGCAGCGACCGGACCCCCGTCCCGGCATGGCTCCCTCCCTGTGCCCCCCGCCCACCCCCAGCTCCCTCTCCCGCAGTGCAAGGGCCGGGCGGTCAGCAAGCTGCTGGAGAGCTTCACCGTGGAGGACGACTTCGATTTCGACGACAACAGCAGCTTCTCGGAGGAGGAGGAGGAGGGGGGCTGCCTGGCGGGGGTGGCGCGGGGGGGACGCCGCTCCCCCCTGCCCCACGCCTGCGCCATCCAGAAGGAGGATCTGCGGGATGGGCTGCACATCCTCATCCCCAAGGAGGACAGCCTGCTCTACGCTGGCAGCGTCCGCACCATCCAGCCCCCCGACATGTGAGTAGGGGCTGGGGTGGGGGTCCCTGCCGTGGGTGGGGATGCTGGGGCGGCTGGGCGGGCGCTGAGCCCCCCTCCGTGCCCCCTCCCCAGCTACAGCATCATCATCGAGGGCGAGCGGGGGAACCGGCAGCGCATCTACTCGCAGGAGCAGCTGCTGCAGGAGGCGGTGAGCGGGGCGGGGGGCCGGGGTGGGGGTCCCGGCGGGCAGCACGCTTCACAGAGCCCAGCACGCCGCTTCCTCGCAGGTCCTTGACGTCCGACCCCAGTCGCGACGCAGCCTCCCGCCGGGCACCCGTGTCTGCGCCTACTGGAGCCAGAAATCCCGGTGCCTCTACCCGGGGAATGTGGTGCGAGGTGAGGAGCAGCCACGGGCGGCTGGTGGGATGGGGGGCAGCCGGTGGGGCAGGGGGGTGTCAGGGACCCCTGCCCCATCCTGACAGCCCTCCCCATGCCGCAGGCTCCTCCAGCGACGAGGAGGAGGATGACCCCGAGGCGGTGATGGTGGAGTTTGACGACGGGGACACGGGGCACATCGCCGTCTCCAATATCCGCCTGCTGCCCCCCGACTTCAAGATCCAGTGTGAGTGGGCCGGGACGGGGGCCGCGGGCAGGGGACGGGCAGGGGGGCAGCGGGGCTGGCCCTGACCCCACGTTCTGCCCGCAGGCACCGAGCCGTCCCCTGCGCTGCTGGTCTCCAGCTCCTGCCGACGAACGAAGCGGTCGTGCGGCGACGTGCCTCCCCCCGGCGAGCTGCCCCCCAGCCTCTGTCCAGACCGCCATGACGGCCCCGAGCCCCCCAAGAACTCGGGCAAGAAAGCGGCCGGCAAGGAGAAAAGCGGTATGGGACGGGGCTGCCACCTGCGGACCACCTTCGCCTGGGGTGCCCAAGGGAGGCGGCACTGGCAGCGCTGGTGTGAGGGATGGTGGGATGTGGGGAAGGATGCTGGGATGCAGGGGAGGATGCTGGGAGGCAGGTGGGGGGGGATGCAAGGAAGGATGCTGGGATGCAGGCAGGGGAGGGGATAGAGGAAGGATGCAAGGGTGCAGGCATGGGAAAGGGATGGCAGGACACAGGGAAGCAGACAAGGGAGGGGATACAGGCAAGGATGCTGGGATGCAGGCATGGGGGAGGATAGGAGGCAGGGAAGCAGGCAGGGATGCAGGTAGGGAGAGGGGATGCAGGGAAAGATGGGGTGCAGAGGGTTGGGATGCAGGGAGGGGTGCAGGGACGGGGATGGAGGAAGGCGGTGGCGCAGGGCGCTGCAGCGATGGAATCGAGACCAGGCTGCAGGGAGGGATGTGCAGGGACCGGGGCAGTCCCGGAGCATCCCTGCCTCCCTCCGTCTGTCCGTCTGTCCTCCCTTGTGGCCACCAGCCCCTCCTGACCCCCGTCTCCCACCAGGCAAAGCTGCAGAGGTGCTGTCAGGCGGCAAGGCGCCGGTGCTGAGCGACCCCTTCTTGGGGCGGCGTGGCGGGCCGCTGCTGAGCTGGTCAGCGGTGGCGCAGACGAAGCGGAAGGCGGCGAGCAAGGGCACAGCCGTGCTGCAGAACCTCTTCCAGGTCAACGGCAGCGCCAAGAAGCTGCGGGCCAAAGAGGCCATCTTCCCCGTGCACCACCATCACCACCACCTCGCCACCCCCGTCTTCGGCAACGGCTTTGGGGCCGATTCCTTCAGCCGCATTGCCAGCTCCTACGCCTCTTTCGGGGCCGGGGCTGGGCTGGTGCTGCCGGCTGCCCAGAAACTCCTGCGCTCCAAGAAAGCCGAGCGGCTGGAGGCAGAAATGGGCAAAAGCAGCCGGAGAAAGGCAGGCAGCGAGTACCTGGTCAAGCTGGACCACGAAGGGGTGACGTCCCCCAAGAACAAGAACTGCAAGGCCCTGCTGCTGGCTGAGAAGGACTTTGGGGCCAAGCTGGAGCGGCCGCTGGCCAGCCACGGCTATGCCCACGCGGCCCTGGCGGGCAAGGATAGGAAGGGGCGGGCGCCCGTGCACCAGCTGCCCGTGGGGCTGGCGCTGCGGAAATACTCGGGTCAGGCCGAGTTCACCCTGAACTGCGACAGCGACTGCCACAGCTCCTACTCGGACATGGACGAGGACGAGGAGGCGGGCGGGCTGGGTGCCGACGTGCCCTCGCGCTTTATGACCCGCCTCTCGGTTTCCTCCTCTTCCTCGGGCTCTTCCACCTCCTCCAGCTCCGGCTCCATCTCCACCTCCAGCCTCTGCTCCTCTGACAATGAGGATTCCTCCTACAGCTCCGAGGACGAGGACTCCACGCTGCTGCTCCAGACCTGCCTCTCCCACCCGGTGCCGGCGCTGCTGGCGCAGCCGGAGGCCCTGCGCTCCAAGAGCGGCGCGCCGCAGCGCTGCTTCCTCACCAAGGCCGCCGCCGCTGGCCCCAAGGCCAAGCTGAAGCGCAAGGAGGCCCTCAGCTTCTCCAAAGCCAAAGAGTTCTCCCGGAGGCAGCGCCTGCCCTCGGTGGAAAACCGGCCAAAGATCTCTGCCTTCCTGCCCGCGCGCCAGCTCTGGAGGTGGTCGGGGAACCCCACGCAGGTACGGCCGGCGCCCGCCGCAGGCACCCGCTGCTCGGCACGGCCGGGAGGAAGGAGCGGGCACGGCAGCTGGGGGGATTGGGCAGGGGGCACGGGTGGAGGTGTATGGGTGCGTGGGAGGGTGCATGTGTGCAGGTGTATGGGTGCTTGGGGCGGGGTGCATGGGGCATGGCCATGGGTGCAGTATATGGTGCAGGATATGCATGGGTGCACAGCAAGGTGCATGGGGATACAGGGCAGGGTGCATGGCAGTGTGCCTGGGTGCAGGTGTATGGCAAGGTGCATGGGTGCATGGGGTGGGGTGCAGGGTGCGTCAGGTGGGGTGCACGGGTGCCTGGCAGGGTGCCTGTGTGCACGGGGCAAGGTGCATGGGGCATGGGCGTGGGTGCAGCTGCATGGTACAGGGTGCATGGGTACAGCAGAGAGCCTGGGGATACAGGGCAGGGTGCATGTGTGCATGGGGCAGGGTGCCTGGGTGCACCAGCCATGCGCACAAGGCTGGGTAGCTGCATGCATGGGGGGCATCGGCATGGGTTCACCGGGCACGGTGCCTGGGCGCACAGCACAGGGTGCTGGTTCCAGCGGCTGCGGCACTTGGGTGCGTGGGGCAGGATGGCTGCGGGGTGCACAGGGCTGGATGGGTGCTGTGGGAGCATCCCGCCCCGGCTCAGCGCTGCTTTCCCCGGGTGCCTGGGGTCTGGCCGGGCGGGCGCGTGCAGGGTCGTGGGTCCACGCGCCACCCCTGACCCCCTGCTCCCCCCCGCAGCGGCGGGGCATGAAGGGCAAGGCGCGGAAGCTGTTCTACAAGGCCATCGTGCGGGGCAAGGAGACGCTGCGCATCGGGGACTGCGCCGTCTTCCTCTCGGCCGGGCGGCCCAACCTGCCCTACATCGGGCGCATCGAGAGCATGTGGGAGTCCTGGGGCAGCAACATGGTGGTCAAGGTCAAGTGGTTCTACCACCCCGAGGAGACCAAGCTGGGCAAGCGGCAGAGCGACGGCAAGGTGAGGGGTGGGCCGGGGCGGGGATGTGGCACGGCGGCGAGGGGGGCAGCCGGTGACGCCGTGTCGTCCCCCTGCAGAACGCCCTGTACCAGTCGTGCCACGAGGACGAGAACGACGTGCAGACCATCTCCCACAAGTGCCAGGTGGTGGGACGGGAGCACTACGAGCAGATGACCCGCAGCAAGAAGTACCAGGACCGCCAGGACCTCTACTACCTGGCGGGCACCTACGACCCCACCACGGGCCGGCTGGTGACTGCTGACGGGGTGCCCATCCTCTGCTGACGCCCCGTGCCCACCCCGGGCGCAGGGAGGGGGACAGGGATGGGCAGCCCACCCCACGCACCCTCTCCGTTGCGGGGCTTCTTCCCGGCCATTATGCAAAGCCCGGGGTGGCCGGGAAGGGGGCACGGGGGCACCATCATCATCGTCGTCGTCGTCACAGGGGGCGCAGGGGGGGAGCTCCCCTACAAGCCATACTTTCCCTAGTACCTCTGACTGTTTGCCAGCAGGTAAAGCAGAAATCAGGTGTGTTGTTCTATTTATTTTGCGTGTAAATATTGTATTTCTTCCGGGAAGTTTTATGGAAAACAGACAAACCAACAACAAAAAAAACCAACAAAAAACCATACAAAAAAAAAATTAATAATAATATGGGGCGGGGGGGGGGTCGCGTTTCCGTTTCAGTGCACTGTTTCCCCCAGCCTGGCTGGGACGAGGACAGCGGGGGAGCTCTGTATATAGGGGGGACGCGGCGGCGGGGCAGGGGGCTCGGCCCCCGGCGCAGCTCGGGCACGGAGGCGGGCGAGGGGCTGGCGGGGCGGCCCCCCCCTCCCGCCCCCCCGGGGGTCCCGCTTGCCGTCCGGCCCCAGTGCAATAGCGGGGTGGCCGCGGTGCCGGCGGACGCTGGCCCGTCCCGCCGAGCCCTGCCCGCCGCTGCCCGCCGCTGCCCGCCGCCGCCCCGCGCTGTAAATGTGTACAGGCCGCGCGGCGGCGGGGGCTTTTTCCAGTGTAAACACTAAAAAAAACCCACAAAACAAGACAAAAAAAAAAAAAAAAAAAAAAAAAAAAAAAAAAAAGAAAAAAAAAAAAAAAAAAAAGAAAAAAAAGAATAAAAAAAAAAAAGTTTTATGAACAGCAAACTCTATGTAAAGGCCTTTTAGTATGGAACTTTTTTATTGATAACTTGGCTTATGAATAAATATATGAACCGTTGCTGGCTCTGCTCTGCCTCAGTTTCCCTCCTGGCACGGCCAACCCCAGCTGCACCCCCGGCTGCGGGCACCCTCCTGGGCACCCGCAGAGGCCTCCCCAGCTCGGTGCATGCGGGAGACGGGCAGGGTGCTGGGGCCGCAGGGCAACGGGGCGATGGTGAAACCCCGGGGCACCCTGTGCTGGGGGCACCCTGTGCTGGGGTAGGGACTGTGCCTGGCAGGGGGTGCGGGAACGCCGGGACGGAGGGGTGCAGGCAGGGATGGGAGGGTGCAGGCAGGGATGGGAGGATGCGGGCAGGCATGGGAGGGTGCGGGCAGGCATGGGAGGGTGCAGGCAGGGACAGAAGGGTGCAGGCAGGCATGGGAGGGTGCAGGCAGGGACGGAGGGGTGCAGGCAGGGATGGGAGGATGCGGGCAGGCATGGGAGGGTGCAGGCAGAGACAGAAGGGTGCAGGCAGGGACAGAGGGAGGGACCCAGAGCTGTGGGGATGGGGGACACAGGGCTGCAGCGGGGATGAGGGTGCAGGGGGGCTGCAGGCAGGACAGATGTGGGGCTGGGGGGGATGCAGGAGGGAGGAGGCGGAGGAGGGAGGAAGGGGCTGCAGGAGCGATGCAGGAGAGGGGAGAGAGGCTGCGGGAGGGTGGAAGGAAGGTGCAGGCAGGATGCAGGCAGGAGGAGGCCACCGATGGGGGAAGGGAGGCTGCAGGAGGGATGCAGGCAGGATGCAGGAAGCTGCAGGCAAGAGGGGTGCAGGCAGGAGGAAGCTGAGGGCAGTGCAGGCAGGAGGGGTCCAGGCAGAAGGGTGCAGGCAGCATGGGTGCAAGCAGGAGGATGCTGGCAGGAGGGGTGCAGGCAGGAGGAATACAGGCAGGAGGAAGGAGCAGGCAGGAGGAAGATGCAGGCAGGAAGGTGCAGGCAGGAGGGATCCAGGCAGCAGGGTGCAGGCAGGAGGAAGGTGCAGGCAGGAGGAAGGAGCAGGCAGGAAGGTGCAGGCAGGAGGGATCCAGGCAGCAGGGTGCAGGCAGGAGGGTGCAGGCAGGAGGGTGCAGGCAGCGCTCCGGGCCCGTCCCCAGCAGCCTGGGGGGGGGCGGGGAGAGCGGGCAGCGCGCTCCCACCCCACGTGGGCACAGACGGACAGGCAGAGCTCGCACGCCATTGGCCGCGCCGCAGCCAACCAGAGGGTGTCGGGATGCCGAACCCGTCGCCCATTGGCTGGCGGGGAGCCCTTTTGTTCTCACCACCCGGGGGCCGTTAACCCTTTCCCTCCCGTCGGCAGCTGCGGGGGGGCGGGGGGGATGGGGGGCCCATGAGGGCGGGGGGGCAGCGGGGGATGGGGGGGGTCCATGGGGGCGGGGGGCCCGGGCGGGGCCCTTCTGCCCCCCCCCCGGGCCCGGGGCGCTCCGGACCCCCCCGCCCCCCCCGGGCCCCGCGGAGCTGAGACCGCGCAAACTCGCGTCGTGCGGCGGAGCGGCGGGGCCCTGCTGCCCCCTGGCGGCCGCCGCGGGCCAGGGCGCGACCGACGGACGGACAAACGGAGGGCAGGACGGACGGACGGACGGACAAACGGAGGGCAGGACGGACAGACGGACAAACGGAGGGCCGGGCTGGCGGGTGGGCGGCTGGGGAAAGGGAGGGACAGACAGGTGGAGGCAGGGAGGGATTGACAGACGGACGGAGGTAAGGAGGCTGGACAGACTGGTGCAGGGATGGCTGGACAGACAGACGGATGCAGGGAGGGAGGGATGGAGAGAAGGAGGTGAGTGGCGAGATGGAAGGGTGGACAGACAGGACGGACAGATGGACGGGCAGCCAGGTGCAGGGAGGGACGGGCAGACAGATGGGCGCACAGAGGGCTGGACGGATGGACAGGCAGACGGGCAGACAGCTGGGGGGTGCTGGGCGGGGGGTGCTGGCCAGTTGGTGAGCGCAGGTGCCGCAGAGTGGGTGGCCCCCGGGGGACTCATCCTGCACCGGCCCCGGGGCCACGGCTCCGCTTCCCCTGTGCCCCCAAACCACGAGCCAGGGCCACGCGGTGCCCCCGGCACGGAGGCGACGGCGATGCTGGCCCCCAGCACCGCGGCCACTGCTCGCCCCCCCCGCCGTGCCACCCCACCGCGGGGCTGCAGCTCAGCCAGGGCCCGGCCACGTCTGCCGCTCCTGGTGCCAAAGCGGCTCTGATGGCCTGGGCGCGGGCAAGGACAAACGGGGACACTTTGGGGACAGCCGGGCAGCGGTGTCACCGTGAGACGCGCCGGGAGGCCGCCTGGGACCATGTGGCGGGGAGCAACACAGCGCGACACGGCCCGGTGCGACACAACACGCCGCGGTACCGTGGAGCCGGCACAGCACCCCGAGGCTCACCACGCCGCGGTGCCGTGCAGCGCTCGCCAGCGAGCAGCGGGGCCTCGGTCACCCGCTCTCCTGGGGACGCTGAGCGCGGGCAGGCAGGTGCGGATCCGCGCTAGCCTGTGGCCACCCCAAGCACCCTTACAGTTTCGACGCCGGCCAGGTGACACTGGAGCGGCTCCCACGCGCCATGATGGACGCCAGGTGCCTCGGTCCTGCTTCGTGCCGGTGAAGAGGAGGGGAGGAAGAGCGTGGGCCTGGCCCAAGACGCCTGCGCAGAGGCTGGGCTGGCGGCAGCGTCCCCGGGGACCCGGCTGGGCAAGAGGAGCCCGGCCTCCGGTGAAGAACGGGCCTGGCACCGGGAGGACGCGGCAGCCCGTGCCCGGCTGTGCCACACGGCCGATGGCCAGGGTCCGGCTGATGGCCGGGATTGGGCTCCAGCGCATCTCCCCAGCTCCGCGGTGCAGGATGGCGGTGAGCGGGGCTGTGCTCGCGGCAGGCCCGGCGAGCGCCTAACCGCAGCAGCACTGCCCGAGCTTGGGTATTTAATTAATTAGGAGGTTTCTCTCTCCCCTCAGAAACGAGAGCAGCGCCCAGCAGCGCCGCAGCCGAAACACCGGGCTCGAGGGGCCCGCTCCCGTCCCTGCTGGCAGGGCACGCTCCGGGCAGCTCCCCGGGGGTCCCCAGGTCCAGCGCAGGGGTTGGGGGGTCCCACAGAGCCCAGCTGGAGCCCCCAGCAAGCCCTGCTCCAGCTCCACACCAGGCTGGGGGGCTCCCACACCGCCCACGCCCGGCACTGCAGCCACCACACTGGAGGCAGCACCAGGACCAGGCAAAGGCCAAGGGCAGCGCTTGATCCCCACCCCTCCAACACCTCTTTGGCCCCTAACCAGCTCTTTTTAACCCCAAAATGGTTGAATAGCACCATCACCTCCCAGTTGTCACCCACCGGCACCGGCCCCGCAGCACACACAGCCCCCGGTAGACTTTACTGCAGCGCTTTTTTTTATTTTCCTTACACAATGATGTGCTGTTGGGCATTACAATTTCTCAACTTTAGGATGACTTACAAATTTTGGTTTCCTACCGTCATGTGAGAACATTAAGGCAACGTACAAAAATCTTACATAAATTAAACGATGCATAAATTTACAGGTGTAAATGGAAAGTTTCAGCAACTCAAAAGTTGAGTAACTTCAGCCCCGTGATGGCGACTGGGATACGGGTGGGGAGGAGAATGAAGACTGGTTCATAAGGCTCGGATGCGATATGTTTTTCCCAACCTTGCTAGAACGGCAGCGACAGAAGTGAATTCTCGATGGACTCCTACCAGCCTCTACAGGAAATCTGGAATACTCCACACTGGATGTACGGCAAGTCTGACTCCAAATACCCTGTACGCACCGGTCCCAGCCCGGGGCGCGGGGAGAGGGGCCACTGTCAGTGTAGCGAGCTGCGGGAGCCCCGGTCAGGCGTGGGCTCCCCTCGGCGGCAAGATGCCGCGCCAGCCCCGCGGCCGGGAGCGGATCGGTACAGGGTATTTCGCTCAGGCGTACACCGAGGGAACGGCTAACTCGAATAACAAGGTCAAATCAAGTGACAGCTCGACCATCCAGTGCTGACATTTGTCTAACATCAGGTAGAGACTTTCCAAGGGCAAGTTTCTTTTGAAAGAAGGCTTATTCCAGTTTTATGAGGCTAGCATGAGGTGTATAGATTTGCCTGGGCAAACATACACTAGTGAGACAACTCATGCAGCAGGCGCGGGGCGCCTGCCAGCAGTCCGTTTAGAAGCATTTACGGTGGACGATGGAGGGGCCGGACTCGTCGTACTCCTGCTTGCTGATCCACATCTGCTGGAAGGTGGATAGCGAGGCCAGGATGGAGCCGCCGATCCAGACGGAGTATTTGCGCTCAGGCGGGGCGATGATCTGCAAGAGGAGAGCAGTGGCGGCGGTCAGAGCGGCCCGGCCTTCTCCCCCCTCCCCCCGTGAGGCCTGGCGGTGAGGAAGAGTTTTCTTACCTTGATCTTCATCGTGCTGGGCGCCAGGGCTGTGATCTCCTTCTGCATCCTGTCGGCGATGCCAGGGTACATGGTGGTGCCTCCGGACAGCACCGTGTTGGCATACAGGTCCTTCCTGATGTCCACGTCACACTTCATGATGGAGTTGAAAGTGGTCTCGTGAATGCCGCAAGACTCCATGCCTGGGGAGAGAAAAAAGAAGTTGCCAGCTCGTTAGTAGCCGCACAGCGCCTTGTTTTGGTCACCCCAACCCCACAGCAGGGAGGCAAGCCCGGCGGTACGGCGCTGGCCCACACCTACCCAGGAAGGAGGGCTGGAAGAGGGCTTCTGGACACCTGAACCTCTCGTTGCCGATGGTGATCACCTGGCCATCAGGCAGCTCGTAGCTCTTCTCCAGGGAGGAGGAAGAGGCAGCGGTGGCCATCTCCTGCTCGAAGTCCAGGGCGACGTAGCACAGCTTTTCCTTAATGTCACGGACAATTTCCCTTTCGGCTGTGGTGGTGAAGCTGTAGCCTCTTTCTGTCAGGATCTTCATGAGGTAGTCTGTCAGGTCACGGCCAGCCAAGTCCAGGCGCAGGATGGCGTGGGGCAGAGCATAACCCTCGTAGATGGGCACAGTGTGGGTGACACCGTCCCCGGAGTCCATAACAATACCAGTGGTACGACCGGAGGCGTACAGGGACAGCACGGCCTGGATAGCCACGTACATGGCCGGGGTGTTGAAGGTCTCAAACATGATCTGCAAGAGAAAAGAAAATGAAATAAATCAATTAGCACCCGAGTAATGAGCTGGGTCACTCGCACCAGTGTTAGAACACACATGCTGACATGCAGAAAAAAAAAAAAAACAAACAAGTGTGTGAAGGAAAAGGCAAAGAATGCAGGCAGAAACACAAATGAAAGAAACCTGAGGCGTCAGGGAAGAAATGCCAGGAGTACAGAACCCTGAAGATGTCGGGAGAGAAAAAAAACAAAACAAACTCAGGTTTTAAAATGCCGTAACAAAAGGAGGTTTGTGAATAGGATGGAGAGCGAGGGGCGGCCACTGGGCGAGGGACGGTACCTGCGTCATCTTCTCTCTGTTGGCCTTGGGGTTGAGGGGAGCCTCTGTGAGCAGCACGGGGTGCTCCTCGGGGGCCACGCGCAGCTCGTTGTAGAAGGTGTGGTGCCAGATTTTCTCCATGTCATCCCAGTTGGTGACGATGCCGTGCTCGATGGGGTACTTCAGGGTGAGGATCCCCCTCTTGCTCTGGGCCTCGTCCCCCACGTAGCTGTCCTTCTGCCCCATGCCCACCATCACGCCCTGGGAAGCCGAAGCTGAGTCAGCGCCCGCCCGGCGGCGGCAGCACCGCCCCGGCCCGCCCTCCCCTCCCCTCCTCTCCCCTCCCGCCTACCTGATGCCGGGGGCGACCGACGATGGAGGGGAACACGGCGCGGGGGGCGTCGTCCCCGGCGAAGCCGGCCTTGCACATGCCGGAGCCGTTGTCGATGACGAGGGCGGCGATCTCCTCTTCCATGGCGGAGGCTCTGCGGCGGAGGGGGGGGCGGCCCGGTCAGCGCAGCCGCCCCGGGAGGCCGCGCTGGCGGCAGGCCCGGTCCGTCCCCCCCTCCGTGTCCCCCCCCCCCCCCATTCCCGCCCCTCGCCGTTTGAATCTCCCGCGCCCTGACGTCACCCGCCGCCTCCGCCAATCGCGCCGCACACCCCCCCCCCAACGGCCCGTTCAGACGGGCGAGACCATTCCACCACAGCGGGGGGGAAGGGGGGGAAAACACGGCCACAGCCCAGCTCAGAGCCGGCCGGGACGGAGCCCCCCACCCCTCGGAGACTGCAGGGCAAAGGGGCGGCAGGGGCGCCGGCCACGCCCCACGGCCGCCAGTGCCGTACCGGTACCTGTGCGGGGGAAGCTGCTCTGGGCGCTGAGGAGACGCTGCCGCCTGGTCTGCTGCCGCCGGCTGAGTGAGGCCGTCCAGCTGCCAGCCCCGCGCTTTTATACGCAGGGGGCGACGGCCCCGCCCACCCGGCCGAGAACATCGCCATATATGGAGATCTTTCAGAAACACGCGTTCTCATTGGTTGGCTCCGTCCCGGCCACGTGGGGTGGCTGCCGGGCTGCCCCCGCCCCGCGGCACCCCGGAACCTGCATGGGGGGGGGGGGGGCGGCGGCGGCGACCCCCGGCCCCGGCGGGGACCTCCCGGCCGGGACCCCCCGGCGGCACCGGGCACACCCCCCCCCCCCCCCCCGCGCCGAGCACCGGGCGCCCCCGCCCCGCTTCCCCTCCCGTAGCTCCGGGCCCCCCCGCGGGCCTTGCCGGGCCTGGCCCCGCACCCCGAAGGTGGCACCGCACCCCCCGCCCCGGGCAGCAGCGGGCACCCCCCCGCCGCCCCGGGCAGCACGTGCCCAGCCGCCGGCAGCACGTGCACCCCTCGGGCAGCACGCACACCCCACCCGCTCGCTGTGCGCACCCCCGGCCAGCGCTGGGAACCCCCACCCGCTGCACCGGGCACCCACTGGCAGCACCGGCGGCACCGCGCACGCAGGCACCCTCGGTGCCCACCGCCCCGCTGGCGGCACCGCCCAGCCCGCGGGCAGCGCCGGGCGCCCCGGCTCGCCGCCGGCTGCACCCAAACTCTGCCCATCGGCCCCCCGTAGGTAGCACCGCGTACCCTATAGGTGATGCACCGCGTGCCGGCGCGGGCACCCCGCGGCTGCGAGCACCCCCCGACCATCCGTGCTCCTGCCGGCGCCGGCAGGCCGGCCGTGCCTCGGGCGCAGCACCCTGCAGGCAGCACCTGCACCCCGCAGGCAGCACCCAGCACCCTGGCAGCACCCACCCACCCACAGCACCGTGCGGGCAGCGCCGGGCACCCCAAAACGCTCTGCCTCGGCTCCAGCGCTGCCGCGCAGCCGCTGACGGTGCTGGCGATGCCCCTCGGTGCCGTGTGCCCCACGGACGGCGCCCTGCCCAAGGACAGCATCCCCCACGGGCACCCCCCGCCGCACCCGGCTGGCACCCCGGCTCCGGCAGCCCCCGCCCGCCCGGGGCCCTCCTGGTGTCTGAGCCCCCCTGCTTCGTCAGGGGGTGCCGCGGGCCGCACGCCCCACAACTGCTGCTGGGTGTCATGGGCATGGCTCGCACCAGCACACCGTGCCGGAGACCCGTGTGCCGTGCCGAAGACCCCTGCGCCATGCCGGATAGCCCCGCGCTACGCCGGAGACCCCTGCGCCGTGGTGACAGCCCCCGCGCTCGCTGTCCTGCTCGGCTCCCGCGCCCCCAGCCCCTCCGCGCCGGTCAGGTGCATGGAGGTGGCGGCTGCCGGCCTTGCCATCGCCAGCGTCTGTGCCAGGAGCAGCCGGCGGCAGAAGCTCGCCGTCTTCCAAGGGATTCCCAGCACCGCCTGGGGACAAAACACCGCAGGCTCAGGCCTTCCCCGGCAGGCCCTGGTGCCGCCGGCGGCTGAGCCTGGACGGGCGTTGCGGAGGGGCGTCAGCGGTGCAGCGGGAGCAGACTGGGGGTGCTGGGGCGCGGGGCAGGGCGATGCTGGCGCTGGGTGGGTGGCAGAGGGACGGGATGGGATGGGGTGTCCTGCACAGGTCCCGGCACGGCTTGAGGGGTCTCACTTCCCCGTGCCAGCGCCGAGCGGGCGGCCTGGCCCTGCGTCCCTGCAGGCCACGGAGGGCTCAGGCCGGTGGCCGGGTGGGCACCGGCACCTCGGGCCGGGGGTCCAGCTCAGGGGGGCTGCGCAGGCGCCAGCCGCATCCCGCGGCTCCCCATCTCCCGTCCCGGGGCGGGGACCGGCCGGACCCCCGGTGCGGGCCCCTGCCCGTGAGTCAGGACCCCCCCCCCCCAGGGGGCCACGGACACTGGGGGGGGGGCTCCCGGGCAGGAGGCACCGGGGGGCGAATGCGATGCCGGGGGCTCCGGGGGGGGCCCGGGGCGGTGCCGGCTCCCGGTGCTGGCGCTTCCTTCTGCCCAAACAAGGCAGCCCCGGTGAGTAAGGGCCGGGCAGGGCCGGGCAGGGCCGGGGCGGCCCCGGGGGTGCCCCCGCCATGCGGGGCGGGCGCAGGCAGCGCGTCCCGGCCGTATTAGGAGCGATCGGGCCCGGTGGCAGCGGGACGCCCGGCCCCGACACCGCCCTGCGCCGCCGCGGGGACCTTGGCCCGGGCCGGGAGAGGAGGAGGAGGAGGAGGAGGAGGAGGAGGAGGAGGAGGAGGAGGAGGAGGAGGAGGAAGGCGCCGCGCCCCGCCCCGGCCCGGCCCGTGGCGGCGGCGATGCGGGTGTGCCCCGGTCCCCCCCCCCGCCGCCTGTGCGCAGCCTCCGTCGCCGCGGTGACACACAGTCATCGTCCCCTCCCGTCGCCGTGGTGACGGCCGGGTGTTGGCGCGGGGAGGGGTGAGGATGGGGTGACGGGGTGGGGTCCCCAGGGGGAAGCGGCCGGGGACCGCCACCCCGCTGCCCCTCCTGACCCCGACCCCGACCCCAGCCCTGACCCCCCGGAGCCCCCCGCCCACCAGGGCTGGGACCGCGCTGTCTTGAGGCTGGGGGCTGCGGGACCCCCCCGGCCGGGCAGCCCAGCACCCCCCACCCCTCCCAGGAAGAGATGGGAACCGGGGGGGGGGCGTCACCCACCCCGCTCCCCTGCAATGTCATGAGCACGTCGGGTCTCAGAAGCCACCCCACCGGGGAGCGGGGCGGGGAGGGGTCCGGCTGTCCCCAAGCCAGGGGGATGCAGGGACGAGCTGCGGCTGTGGGGCAGGGCCCAGGCGGGCCCCCCCCGATGGGAACCTGACCCCCGCCGGGGGGGCTGGGGGAGCCGGCACCTATAAATACAGCTCCCGGCTGCTCTGCCAGGCAGGTGCCGGTGTGCACCCGCCGAGAGCCGGCGCTGCCGCCCTGCCAGACCCCGGGGAGCCCACGTCCCCCCCAGCCCCTGCAGGACCCTGACCCACTTATCCCCCCCCCCAGCCCGAAAGCCGACCCGTATCCGTTTCGGTGTGGGTTGGTTACACCGTGCTGGGCAGCGCAGCCGCGGCTCGGGTAACGCAGCGGCTGGGGGGCCATGGCACCCCCTGGCCCGGCCATGAAAAAGTCATGAGGCAACCAATCCCCGGGACCTATTTTCGGGAACAATAACTGGGCGTCGCGCTGATACCGGAGCCGCGAGGCCAGGGGGAAGGCGGCAGCGGGAGCCATCGCGGCTGGGGCCTCGCTGCGGCACAGCGGCATCACCGGTGCACAGCCAGTCCCCGGCACAGGGACTGGCAGCGGGTGTCCGAGCGCTTTGGGGCGCAGGTGGTGGCAGGGCCCGGTGCCAGCGCAGAGCCCATCCCTGCCCGTCCCCAAGTCCCTGTGGTGGAGCATGGCCGAGGCCGGGGGTCCCTGCGGCTGTGCCTGCCCCGGCTGGGGGGTCCCAGCTGGGTTGGGGGGAAGGTGCCTACAGGGCAGGAGTGGGGACTGTCCTCTGCACCCCTGTCCCCTCTTGTCCCCTGCCAAGGCAGCACACCCATACTGCTGTCATGAGCTTCAGGCGGTCTCAGCCCCATGGAACCGAGGACCCCGCACCCCGGGTGATGGGGGGTCCCAGCCATCGCCCCAGTGGGCCGGGGTGGGAGGGCGGCCATGACCTCGATCCACAGCTGCAGGAGGGATTTGGGGCCACAGGACAGATGGAGGCCAAGGGCCCCAAAGCAGGATAAAAGGTTTAAACTAATCAAAATGCCTGGCTAATTGGTAAGGCGCTTAGGGGCTGGCCAGGAGGCAGCGCGGCTGGAGGTGACCTGCTGCTGAATCAGAGGGGCCGGTAACCTTAGCCCGCCGGGAACGGATACGCCGGCCCGCGCCCGGATCGGGTTCCCACCCAAGTTTTCCACCCGCGGCTCCGCGGCAGGACAGGCAAGAGCCAGGGCTGCGGTGACGGAGGGTGGCCGTCCACCCCGAGGAGCCGGCTGGGCGCTGCTGCGGTCCCCCCTCGCCCGGCATCTCGGCGAAAGCCCCGCTGTAGGTTACGGCTGCCCCGGTGCCCGCCACAATCTGGCCGGACTTTGTAATCCTACCTGCGGCTAATTAAACGGGCTGTGGCCCCCAGCCCACCCCTGGCACCCCCCCGCTGTGCCACACTGTGCCGAGCTGTGCCGAGCCGCCCCGCGGGGCCAGTGCGGCAGCAGCGCCGGGGCAGTGCAGACGTCCCCGTGAGTGGGCAGCCGGCCGGCCCCGCCGCGACGCCCGGGCTCGGTAGGGCTGGGGAGCCCCCGCCAGCCCCCCGGGGGCCGCCCTGCGCCGGCGGAAGATGCCAACGAATGGGATCCACCAGGTCCTGAAGATCCAGTTTGGGTTGATCAACTGCGAGAGCCGGTACCTGACGGCAGAGAGCTTCGGCTACAAGGTGAACGCCTCGGCGCCCAGCCTGAAGCGCAAGCAGATCTGGACGCTGGAGCAGGATGAAGCCGACAGCTCCGTTGTCTTCCTCAAGAGCCACCTGGGCCGGTACCTGGGTGCCGATAAGGACGGGAAGGTGCGGTGCGAGGCCGAGCAGCCGGGCCGGGATGAACGCTTCAGCATCATCACCCAGTCGGACGGGCGCTGGGCGCTGCAGTCGGCCCCGCACCGGCGTTTCTTTGGGGGCCGGGAGGATCGGCTCTCCTGCTTCGCCCCCAGCGTGACGGAGGGCGAGCTCTGGACCGTGCACTTGGCCATGCACCCCCAGGCCAACCTGCTGAGCGTCAGCCGCCGCCGCTACGCCCACCTCAGCGCCCACGAGGACGAAATCGCCACTGACAGCAACCTGCCCTGGGGGGTGGACGCCCTCATCACCCTCTGCTTCCAGGACAAGAAGTACAGCCTGCGCACCGCCGACGAGCGCTACCTGCGCTGCGACGGCACGCTGGTGCCCGAGCCTGGCGCCCGCACTGGCTACACCCTCGAGTTCAAGGCGGGCAAGTTGGCTTTTAAGGACTGCGATGGCAAATACCTGGCACCCACGGGGCCCACCGGCACCCTCAAGTCCGGCCGCAGCTCCAAGCCGGGCAAAGACGAACTCTTCGATCTGGAGGAGAGCCACCCCCAGGTGGTCTTCACGGCGGCCAACGGCAGATACGTCTCTATACGGCAGGGTAAGGGCTGCCCGCACCCCGCTGCCTGCTCCCTGCCCGCCTTGGGAGCCTCAGCTGCCCCAAGGGGATCCCTGGGGATCGGCTCAGCCGAAAGCACCCCGAGCCATGAAGGGCTCCGTGGGAGCACCCCTGGGACCCCCGCCACGGAAGGAGACCCTACAATAACAACAAAGGGAGGCTGCGGCCCGTGGGGCCAGGGTGGGAGCAGCAGTGGGGCTGTGCGGGGCTCTATGGGTGTGTATAGGGATGCATATGGGGGGGGGGGGGGGGGCCTCCGTGGGGGTGTATGGGGGGGTGTGTGTGTACGGGGCTCTGTGGGTGTGTATAGAGGTGTGTGTGTATGTACGGGGCTTTGTAGGTGTGTATAGGGGTGTATATAGGGGTGTGTGCGTGTGTGCGGGGCTCTGTGGGTGTGTATAGGGGGGGTGTGTGTGCAAGGCTCCATGGATGCATATAGGGGTGTGTGTGTGTATGGGGTTCCGTGGGTGTGTATAGGGGTGTGTATAGGGGTGTGTATGGGGGGGGGGGTGTACGGGGCTCCGTGGGTGTGTATGAGGGTGTGTGTGTGTGTGTATGGGGCTCCGTGGGTGTGTATAGGGGTGTGTATAGGGGTGTGTATGGGGGGGGGGTGTGTACGGGGCTCCGTGGGTGCGTATGACGGGGGTGTGTGTGTGCAAGGCTCCATGGGTGCGTATAGGGGTGGGTGTGTGTGTACGGGGCTCCGTGGGTGTGTATCGGGGGTGTGTGTGCATACACACGTGTGTGTGTGTGGGCAGGGCTCTGCGCAGCGCCTGCAGGTGCGTGCATTTGCGTGCGCAGCCCATACATGTTTGTGTGCGGACGATGCTGCATGTGCACATGTGTGCACAGCTCTGTGCAGCCCATACGTGTGTGCATACGTGTGCAGGGCTCTTCCCAGCATGGTGCGTGCACGCGTGTTTGTGTGTGCACAGCTCCGCAGCGCTGCGCGCCCGCACGTACGCGTAGGGCTCAGCTCAGCGCCGCGGGCAGGCGCGGGACTGTGGTGCCACGCGTGTGCAGGGCTCTGCGCAGCCGTGGGGGTACGTCTGGTTGTTTGCACACGCAGCTCTGTGCGTGCCCTGTGCGTGGGGCTGAGCCTGGCAGCCCAGGGCAGGCAGCTGCAGGCAGGAGAGGCTGGGCAGAGCCGTGCCCACAGCCAGACCCCGCGGCAGGGAGCTGGGCACGGGCTGTCGGATGGGACCACAGCCTCCAGAGCCCGTGGGGGTCCCCGAGGGCCCTGGCTCACCCGGGCAGCGGTGGCTGTGCCGTGCCCCCGCCGGCCTCACCGGCACCAGGAGCACGCCTGCCCCTGTGCCAAGCAGCTTAGGGCCGGGTGACGGTGGCCGGCAGGCTATAAATAGGGGGTTTGTGCGCCACGGCACTAACCAGATGGACGCAGCAGCAATCAGATTAACCAGCTCAATTAGCACGATTGTTCGCAGAAGGATTTACCGCTGCCAGGGAGGGGCCAGGGGAGGGAAAGCGCAGCCGCAGCTCATCAGCGCACATGGCCGGAGCGGGGCCGGTGCTGACAGCCGCTCCCACCCGCAGGCGTCAACGTCTCGGCGAACCAGGACGAGGAGCTGAACCACGAGACCTTCCAGCTCCAGATCGACCGCGACACCAACAAGTGCAGCCTGCACACCAACACTGGCAGCTACTGGACCCTCGTGGCCCACGGGGGCATCCAGGCCGTGGCCACCGAAGTGTGAGTGTGGCCGTGCCACAGTGTGGGGCTGTGGGGAAAGGGGTCTGCGGGGGACAGGCTGCCCCAGCTCACGCTCTCCCTCTGCCGCCAGCGCTGCCAACACCATGTTCGACATCGAGTGGCGTGGGCGGCGGGTGGCCCTGCGTGCCAGCAACGGCCGGTATGTCTGCACCAAGAGGAACGGGCAGCTGGCGGCCGTCAGCGACGCCGTGGGTAAGTGCCAGGGGCAGGCGGGGGGTCCCGGCGTTGACCCCCCACCCTGGGGTGCTCAGGGCCAGGCTCCCGCGCAGGGGAGGATGAGGAATTCACCCTGAAGCTGATCAACCGCCCGATGCTGGTGCTGCGGGGTGAGCACGGCTTCGTCTGCTACCACCGCGGCTCCAACCTGCTCGACTCCAACCGCTCCGTCTACGACGTCTTCCACATCAGCTTCAGCGATGGCGCCTACCAGATCCGAGGTGGGCGACGTGGTGGGGGGCTACCAGGGTGGGGGGCTACCAGGGGTCCGGCCGGACCCTGCTGATGGCCCCCGGGGACTCTCCACAGGCCAGGGGGGCAAGTTCTGGTACGTGGCAAGCAGCGGGTCAGTGTGCAGCGACGGGGACCTATCCGAGGATTTCTTCTTCGAGTTCCGTGAGCGGGGACGTGTCGCCATCAAAGGGAAGAACGGCCGGTACCTGCGCGGGGACCCGGCCGGCACCCTGCGTGCCGACAGTGAGTCCGTGCTGCGGGCCACGCTCTGGGAGTACTGACCCAACTGGCGCTGGCCCCCCTGCCGCAGCGTCCCCCAGCCCACCCCGCTCACCGGTGGGCCGGGGGCACTAGCTTGTCCCCAGGCAAAGGATGGCGGTGGGGCTGGCGGTGGCACCATCCGTGGCAACTGTGTCGCCAACCCCCCGCGACTCACGGCATTAAAGTCAGTTTGGATCACACGGAGGCAGCGCCTCGTCTTCCTTCACCTCCCGCAGCGCCCAAGGGCAGGGGTGCTTGCGCCCCGGGATCCCCCCGCCATGCCTGTAACCCCAGATGGAGAGGGCTGCCCCGTGGGAGCCCCCACACCCCGGGAAGGGGCTAATCCTGCCTGTGCATCCCGGCTCTGCCACTGCTCTGGGATGCAGGGACCCCCGGGCTGCCGCAGGGGCTGGGGGTGCCACTCAGGCAGGGCTCGGCAAAGCAAACCCACTGCAGGCAGGACCCTGAGGGGCTCCATGGGGAGCTGGAGCGCAGCGGGGCTGGGATGCCCGTGGCCCCTCTGCTGGGCTGGGGGAGCAGGAGGGGGCTGCAGCTGCCGGCGCTGGCAGCCCCCCAGGGAGCTGGCGGGGCCCTGCTGGGAGATGGAAAGGAAAAGAGACGGGCACTCGCTGAGCGGCACGATCGTTTTCATGGCAGACGACAGATTTACAGACACTGGAGCGGTGCGGGGAAGCACTGGGCCAAAACACGCTGCACCACCACAGAAATACAAGATCATTTATAGAAACAACGGGGGAGCGGAAAACCCCCTCCCCTGCCCAGCAGAAAACGGGGCTCCCCCGGGCGGGCGCCCGCTGGGCACCCTGGCACAGCACCCTGTTTGTCCTGATCCTGAAAGGCAAGGCGGCACCGGGGCACAGCCCACAGCCGGCACGGCGCGGCAGCCGCCGGGAGAGCACTAAACTACCACGGCTAGAACGATCCACAAGACAGCACGGCTCTGGAGGCTGCCCACCGGCGTGGCCGGGATGGGGGGCGGCAGGGCCGGGCCGGGCCAGCCCAGAAGCCCCCGCTCTGCCACCGGACGACTCTTGGGGAGACGCCGCCGGAGCCCCGCGACCCTCCGGTGCTGCCGACAACACGACCACGAAACACGCACACACACATACACCCCACCCGGACCACCGCCACGGCCTCCCTGCCCTCGCCGCCAGCCCTCCCGCCCGGGCCCGCTCCTCCTCCGGTGGGGGTCTCTCCCCACCGCTGGCCCGGCAGGCACCCACCCCGGCCGGCGGGGCTTGGGGCCCCCGGGGTGCGCTGGCCGCCCCCCTGCTCACAGCAGAACAAGGCTGGGGTTGCGCAGCTGCCTGTAGATGTGCAGGAGCTTCTCCGCTGTCGCGGCTCCCTCCTCGCCGAGGGCCGGCCGGTCACGCAGGGTCTGCGCCTCCTTCAGCAGCATCTGCGCAAGAGAGATGGAGATTGAGATATGCGTGATGGCTCGGGGCTGCGGTGGGGGGTCCCGACAGCGTGCACCCCACGGGGAGGAGACCAGGGCACAGTGGGCACCTGTCAGCCCCGGCGTGGGCTCGTGGCTCACCTCATGGTTGGCCTGGATCTGGCGCAGGTACTGCATACGGAGGTCGGGGGGCCCCGAGCCCTGTGCTGCCTGCTCCAGCACCAGCGCCTGTGGGGAGCGGAGAGCTCTGCTGGGGCGGGTGCCGGGAGAGCCAGCTGCAGCAGCACCCAGCCCCGGGGAGCCCGGACCACAGCTCCGGGCAGGAGGCAGGTCTCCACCTGGCAGCTGCGCTGCCCTGCTCTCCCCAGGCCTGGCACCGTGCTTGCCGGCACCGAAGCACCTCCAGGAAGGCTGCCAGCCCCCATGTGCCGCAGGGGCCCCACTCCATTTAGCTGCCAAACCGACCACGGCCCGTTCCCGGGGCAGAGAGCAGGCACCACCCGGGGCTCCACGGCCCAAACACCCAGAGCTGAGGCCGTGGCTCGGGAAGGGAGCGGGGTCCGCAATGGTCGCCTTCCCCAGCCCTGCCAGAGGCCAGGCCTTGCCGGGTTGTCTGCCACACGGTGGTGCCAGAGAAACCCTCCCGGAGCGCCCAACTGTGCCCCCAGGCTTTGGCCCCGGGGGTTTGGCTTGCTTAGGGCCCCCCCCCCCCCTGCCCCGGGACAGATCTGCTGGGCCCAGCAGCACAGCCCCGCGGCAGCGGCCGAGCATACCTGGATGCGCCGGATGACGGCGTGGTGCGTCCTGCACATGTCAGCCAGGGACGGGCTCTCCATCAGGATCTCCACAGCCTGGATGGGGCCCGCCGGGCTGAGGTCGTTCATGGCCACCTGGGACAGCGAGCACATCCTTGCTGCAATCATCGCCGGGCAGGGGAGGGGGTGAGGGCAGCCCCAGGACCCCTCCCCATGGGCACCGGGCTCCCCGAGAGGCTCTGCTCCCCACTTCCTACTCCCTGCACCCCCAACCCATTTGTTCTCCAGCCTGGTACAGGCAAAGGCAGCAGAGACACTGCCAGCCCAGCTGGGCACATCAGACCACTTGCCCAGCCCCTCTGAGGGGCATTTGCCCCTGGCCTGGCCTCAGTGGCCATCAGGCCCCAGGAGAGCCCTCGCCCGCTCCTCCAACCCTGGCCGGGTGCGGCGAGTACCACAGCCAGGAGAGCGGCCACTGGTCTCACCCAGCGCTGCTGGGGACGAGGGGATGCCCGTTCCCTGAGGAGATCCAGGCTGCCACCCCAGCGGATTTAACTGGGCAGGCTTAGCCCAAGGAGAATTAATGCTGTCACTAATCACATTGGCGATATTAGTGCTCTCAAGCGTGAATCAACCTGAGCCAGGTCATTGCCAGCACACAGGCAGCTGGGCCCCTCGGCACGGGGTCAACTAGCCACGGCAGGAGAGCTGGGCAACAATTAGTATTTTACCTTTGCGCTTAGAGTGGGATTTTTGCATTACGGGGGGACAAGCTGCAGCAGGTCTGATTTACACCCCAAATCCAGCCACGTTTTCCCCTCGCTTTGCAGAGCCAGCAAAGCGCAGCCAGCCAAAGCAGCAGGGAAAGCCAATTTCTTCCTGCAGCCGAGCCTGACGCCAGGTCGGGGCACGGTGTCTGAGGTTATTGCATCTCAGCGGGGCTGGGCAAGAGATGGGCAGGAGCAGGAGCCACACTGCTCCAGTGGAAAGGCAGCAGCAAAGAGGGCCTGCAAGGATCCTGCGGATCAGTAAAGGGATGCTGGGAGGGGGCATTCGCCTTTGCCCTCACAAGGCCAGGCTGCTGCGCAGGGGCAGCCGCCCACTGCCCTTCCTGGCAGGGAAATGCGGACATCTGGGGGACACACACCAGCTCGGAGAGGGAGGGAAGTGGCCACAGCCTTTGGGAAGTCCCAGGTTGGGAGAAAGGGGACCGGGAACGCCGCCTGCCCAGCCCGGCATCCAATCCCCAGCCCCACGGCGTCGGCAGCCAGCAAGGCCATACATCACCCAGCTCCCCGGCATGGGCGAGGGGCTGCGGGACGGAGCCAGCTCCATGGGATGGGGGCGCGGGGAGTTTCTCTGCAGGGCTAACCCATTCCTTGCCTCTCGGACAAGCAGCTGCACCTCGCCTCCGTCTGGTGCCGCGCCGCGCACCGATGCCACCTCCCCGCTGCTCAGCGCCTCAGCCCCGGCGTTCTCAGCCAGCAGCCAGCGCAGCGTGGCACAGCTCAGCGGGACATCTGGGGACGAAAGGAGAGAAAGCAGAGCTTGTTACGCTGGTGAACGCCATCCCTGCAGCTCAGCAGCCCCGCTCAGGCCAGAGCTATGGAGGATGGAGTGGTGTGCGCCTGGTGCAGCCCCTGCGAGGCCAGGGCTGACGCTGGGGCCATTCCCCTCCGCACTGAGACAAGCCGAGCTTGGCCATGCAACTGTTGTCACGTCCACGAGCGGACACATGCTGGGGTGGTGACTGCTGGGGGTCACGCAGCCCTCCTCGCCCAAGGAAGGGGCTGGTGACTGCCCCAGCCTGCATGCACGGGCTGTGACAGCGCCATCCTGGCCTCTCCTGGGATGGCCACAAGCCGGGATGCAAGTGCCTCTCCCCAAGGATACCCCAGGAGCTCCTGGGATGCTCCTCTCTAGGGACCCACCTGAGCCAGAGGTTTTCAGCGCGTTTTTGAGCAGCTCCGAGGACACCCTGATGGACGCCGCCGAGGGGGGAAGGTTTCCCTCTCCCAGGGCGTGTGGCAGCTCGCCAGCTTTCTCCCCCTCGGGTTCAGTCTGCTCCCGAGATACTTTGAGGAAGGTCTCCACAGGGTCTGGGGGGGCAGGGGGGGCAGCTGCCGGCGGGGAGGCATCCGGCCCGGGGGGGCTGCTCTCGAAACGGAGGCACTGGAGCATGTCAATGGTGCATTCGCTGAGGGGCAGGCAGATCCCCTCTCTGTCCGGGGAGAGGATGGGCGAGTCATCCGGCAGGAGGTCATCCAGGGCCTCGGAGGAGTCGGAGCCGCTGCCCAAAATATCCCGTAAACTGTAGTAGAGGGCACAGGAGATGGTCAGAGGCAGGTCCAGCTTGGTGTCTGCAGCGGAGCCGAGGGGCAGCGTCAGCTCCCTCTTGTTCCCGGGCAGGAGCTGGTCGATGGGGAAGGTGAAGGTGGTGGCCGAATCCACAGACTCCTCCTCTAAGGCACAGGGGCTGGCCAGGAGCTGAACACAGAGGGTCCAGCCCTCCTCCAGGCTGTACTCGCTGCAGTTTTCCAGCAGACAGGAGATGGTGACGGTATCTTGGAGCAGGAGGCAGCTCCAGTTGGCAGTGACGGTGCAAGCAATGGGCTTCTGGCCTTCTTGGCTGGACAGTAAAGCCGCGCTCACGTTCATCACCTGGTTCAGGCTGGCCAGGGCTCGGTTCTTCTGGTCCACCGCCTTCTTCAGGAAGGAAACTCTGCAAGGATAAAGCATTGGTGTTGAAATAGCAGGCGGAACAGCAGCCGGGACGCTGGGTCAGCAACAGGAGCGTGGCAGAGGCCAGCGCCAAAGGCTGCTGCACGAAGGGCACTGCACCACTGCGGCAGACAAGCCGAGCAGCCCCTGGCACGAGCCCGGCGCCCTGAGCCACCCCAGGAACTCCCCAGCTCCCTCTCCAAGGCAGCCAGGATCCACGCTGCCTGCAGGGCCGCTCTGCCCGCGAGCCCTCATCAGCAGAGCTGACCCTGAGGAGTGGCTCCGGCCAGCCAGACCCAGGGAATCCCCCCCGTGAAGAGAGGGGGGACTCGTCCCCGTCCCCTCCCCACACACAGATGGCCGCAGAGGCCGGAGGCACGCGCCTGCCCTGCCTGTTACCACGGACTTGGCAAGCGTGGCGGGGCGTCTGGGAGCGCCTGGCACCCTGCCTCTCCCACCTTCTGCCGCCGAGGCTGTAAACACCAGCCCGCCTGCAGCGCTGGAGCCGGCTGCGCCCAGGCGAGGGGGGCAGGTGGCAGGGCTGCCCTTAAACACTATTTTTATCCTACTGAGGTTGGGGGGGCTTCCCAGCCAGGCTCCTGCACTCCGGAAAGGTAAACGTTCCAGCGGTTACTGTCAGAGAACTCACGGCTGATGCACAAAAACCCAGTTCGGCGCCCGTAAAGCCGGCAGTTCGCAGAGTAAGAGCACGAGTGCGCAGCGCCGAGCAGCCCTGCCCTTTACCTCTCCGAGGTGTTGCCTATCCCAGACAGCAGCTCCTTAATCCTCCGGCCGGCCTCGGCGGGCGTCAGCTCCACATCAGTGTCCTCAGGGCTGCATAAGCCGCAGGTCATGAGGCGGCCTTTGGCAGACAAGGCCAGCAGCTCCGATTCACCTGCAGGCAGAGACGGGGGCAGGTCAGGCAACAAGGGGTGGCGGGGGGATGCCGGGAAGGCAGCCAGGGCTTCCCTGATGGCTGGGGGCGGTGGATGCAGGGGGACGGGGGAGCACAGGATGGCACGGCCTGCCCCAAGGCAGCGGGAGCCAGAGGTACAGCCTCTGTCTGCAGAGGGGTACGACAGAGACAGGACACAGACCATGACAGCACGTCCACCTCGCATGCAGCTCCCCAGGAAGGGGCCACCCCATGGAAGGGAAACGTCCCCCTCCTGCCTGTCCTGTCCCTGTGGCTCCTGCTCGCCGACAGCCCTGCTGCCCCAGCCATGCTTCCCGGAGCTGGCCGCCCCCAAGCCAAGGCCAGCAGCAGCTGGGGAAAGCGCCGGGGGGGGCTGCAGTGCCCCGGGAGCCAGTGCTGCCATGCAGGGTCCCCGGCAGCGAGATGCATGCAGCTCTGCGGGCAGTGAGTGGGGCCAGGTGCGGGCAGGGCTGACTGCCTTGCTCTCGCCTGGGTGCCCCAGGAGCCTCTCTTCATTCGCCTGCCTGTTCTGGTCCCATTTGCTCCTCATGCTGCCCTGTGCAAAGGGCTCAGCTATGGCTACAAGATGCTTTCCCCCCGTCTAGACCCTCTGCTCCCTTCCTCCACTCCCGAGGGTGAGCACCACACCTTGCTCTGCGCCCAGGCCGTGGTCAGGCACCGCATGCTGCCCTCGCCGGAGCGGGGAGGTTAGCACCCAAGCTGTGGGGCTGGAGAGCGCAGTGCGTGCAGGCTCTGAGCGGCCGCACAGGAGCCCCCGGTCCAGACAGCGGCACGCCTGAACCCCCTTTGTGGAGCGAGCCTTGTCCCAGCTCACTCGCGGCTCCCCACAGGCTGCCCTCCATGCGGGGAGCCTGAGGGGACAGGCAGAGCTGCTGTGAGCATCCCGTGGGAACCTGCACGGACCGGCCGCTTCCTGCGACGCCGAACAGAGACGAACCGTGAGCGGGCGGGGAAGAGCCGGAGCTGCGAGCACACCTGACGTTCAGCCCGAGTCGGCATGCTCGACAGAAACGACTTACAAAAACGAGGGGAGTCAACAAGAACAGATGGAGGACGGAGCCCAATCTGGACCGTAAGGAGGGGTGGAGACGTACGGGCCGGAATAGGCAGCTATCCTGCCCCGCTCCACCCCAAGACCCAGCACACGCCCCGCTGCCGGCAGTACCTTCTGATGCCCGAGAAGACAAGGAAAGAGCCACAACGCTACAGATACTTAAACTGGCCGGAGACAGGACGGGAGGCAGGACGCCGGCGCAGCTCTCCGCGTCCTCTGGGTCAGAGGAATCGCCAACCCAGTCCAGGTCGACGGCGGAGATGTCCGAGTGCGTGCTGTAATACATCCGGCTGCCGCTGCCGCAGGCGGCACAGAGAATGGGCCCGCGCAAGTAGTACTCCCTGAGCTCCGGCACCGTCACCTCCTCCCTCTGATCCGCCTTGACGGCTACCATCTTCCCGTAGTGGCCCACGGCCACTACGCAGTCACAGCCAGCATCTCCAAAGAGCTGCTCGTCCTCGGCATCCTCTGCTGCCCTCCGCTCCGTTCTCAAGGCCCCGATGAAGACAATGGGCTCTTCCAAATGATGGAGGATCTTCACGGGGGGGTCTTGGTTCGAAACATCATGGCAGCCGTCGACAGGCGGTGAAGAACTGAGGGCCTTCAGCGGCACGGAGCAGAGCTGTCCGTCCGGGAAGCCGCAGAGGATCATAGGAGACTCCAGCATGGCAGCGTCGATCCCGAAGAGCAGGCTGAAGAGGGGCTCTTCCAGCACAAAGCCCCCCGAGCACCACAGCCCCTCCCCGGACCCCACGGTGCCTGGGGAGGATGCGCAGCACAGGACGGGCAGGAAGCGGGAGGGTGGGACGTCCCCCTCATCCTCGGGCTGGGGGCCGGGGCAGAAGCCCACCTCGCTGACCTGTCGGTACGGGGGATTCTCCTGCTCGGGGCACGGAAGCTCGTGCAGTTTCATCCACCATTTGCCGTGAGCCTGGGACAAGGTGATGACGAAGTTGTTGAGCAGAGTGAACATGCACAGGCTGGAGTCTGGGAAGATGCAGGCGTCCGAATCCACGGGGAAGACGCCGGAAGGGCAATTGCTTTCTTGGCCGTCGCCATCCGTCTGCTCCATTAACCTTCAAGCAAACAGGGAAGAGCTGTCAGCCAAGCCGTGGGGCGAAGCCAGAGCTTCCCTTGGCCGCCTCTTACCCTGGCCCTCAGAAACAAGCTCCCTGCAGCACAGCTTTTAGCATCTGCTGCAAGAGCGGCGATCTGGAGAGAGCCAGAGCTTCAAACCGCGTAATGCTTCCCGTGCATGCGGGAGGATGGGCAGGGAGAGGGCAGCGGCAGAAGCCAGAGGCTGGGCAAGGCCCAATGTGCCACCCCGGCCCCGAGAAGTGGCCCAGGGACTCCAGGACTGATGGCACAGGGCTGGCAGAGGCCAGGCTCGCATCCCCGGGGGTGACAGCCAGCTCACCTGCTCTGCTGGTCCAGGGAGACGCAGTAAATGCCACTGTGGGCACAGAGGATGTAAAGCTGCCGGGGCTGGGGCAGCAGCTCCACGTGCCACACCTGGTCAGGGCACCGGTACACGGCCTGGGTGGAAAAGCAGAAAGAAACGTCACCTTCCCACGGCACCCAGAGGGGCAGCGGGGACGGGGCCGCTCGGCGCAGGTGCAAGCACCGAGGGAGCCACGGTGCCCACGCTGCCAGGCTGGGCAGAGCCCTGCTCACCCGCACCCCTGCGGGGTAAAGAAAGAAGCGGTTCACTAGGCAATGCTCCCTCCCGGGCAACCCCAAGGCAACTGCAAATTAAAGCGGTTATTTCCTGCAAATGCAGATTCCAAGCAGTTTCCAGGGATAAATCTATCCCTGGACAGCACCACGGCTTGTGGACCTGGCTGGGCTTTCCTGGGCAAGGGGCAGCTGCTGTCGGTGAAGAGCAGCAGGGAGCTGGGAGAAGGCCTGCAGGTAAGGAGGCAGCCCGTCACTCACAGTCCCCGAGGGGAAGGAAAATAGCGATCAGAAAGCCGGTACATGATCTACTTTCCTGAGAAGGAGCGCAGTGTAGGAGGCAAATCCTGATACTACAGTGATGGCTTTCTTAGAAATGATAATAAGAACAAATTAAAAAAAGAAGCCGTGTATAACTCAACACGACGACTGCTGTTAGTCACAGCAAAGACAATAGCGAAACCCTTTGTAGGTGAGAAACGAAAGAGACGTCACTTCGCTTGAGGAGGGAAAAAGCCCTTTCTAGTTTAATTAAATGTTTGTCTCGCGAGTTCAAGAGAGGGGCCAGACGGCAGCACCCCCCACCCCCAGAAGGGGCCTCGGAGCCGGGCGAGGGGCTCTGGCGCTGCTCGTGAGGTTTGTTTGTGGATGGGGGACCCCAAGGGAAGGACACCAGGAAGGACCCTGGCCCCAGACTGGGTGACCAGCGAAGGGGGACACAACTGGTGTCCCCGTCACCTTCGCCCTGTGCCAGGACACTGGCCCCAGAGCACCCTCCCGGCGTGGGGGACGCGGGACGAAGCCCCTCGCCCTGCCAGGACGCTCACCTTCAGCACCTTCCCCTCCTGGTCGTAGACGTAGACGAACTCGCTGCCGTTGGAGAGGTAGATCTCGTTCTCGTGGCACAGCACCCGGGGCTTGCCCGCCACCAGCCCCCCCACCGGGCAGCAGAAGCCGGCCAGGTAGTCCACCCTGTGGCCCACGTGTGCCATGGTGCCGGGAGGGGCGCGGTGCCAGCCTGGGGGGCGCGGGGACGGGGGTCAGCGCTGGGGGGGCCGCCCACGCTCCGGTGGGCAGCGAGGGGGAAGGGGATAGGGCCCCTCTGCCAGCAGCACCCTGGGGTGCAGGCTGAGCCCAGCCAAACCCCCCCAAGACCACTGACAGCTCCAGGCGTGCGGCAACCCGGCCCCACAGCCCCCCCAGACCCCCGGCTGAACCCCACAGCCCTGACTAGGCCCCACAGCCCCGACTAGACCCCACAGCCCCCCAGGCCGCCGGCAGAGCCCCACAGCCACCCCCAGACCCCTGACTGGACCCCACAGCCCCCCCAGACCACCGGCTGACCCCCACAGCCCCGACTGAGCCCCTCAGACCCCCCCCCCCAGGCCCAGCCCCACAGCCCCATCGCCCCCAGGCATCACCCCCAGCCCCCCATTCCCCACCCCAGGCCCCCCTGCCTCAGCCCCACAGCCCCGACCCCCCCCCCCCCCCAAGCCCTCCCCTCAGCCTCAGCTCCCCCCCCCCATCGCCTCCCGGTGGGGCTGCGGGTACCGGGCGGGGGGCGCGGGCGGCTCCGCTTTACGGCTGCGCGGCGGCGGCCGCCGCAATGGGCGGGGAGTTTGCGACAAGGCCGTAAAGCCGCGATGGGCCGGGCCTCGGCGGGGGGTGGTAGCACCCCCGGTACCGGTACCGGTGGGGGGATGACCCCCCCTCGGCGTGGCAGGGGCGCAGAGAGGAACGAGGCGATGCTGGCGACAGCGGCTTTATTAATGGCGAGCGGGGGAGCCGGGTTAGCGCCCCCCCGGGGGGGCAGGGGCCCGCCCCACAGCGCGGGCCCGATCCTGACCCACGGCCGCCCCCCCCGCCCCCCGGTTTGGCCAGTGCTGGGGCCCGGGGTGGCTACTGCGGGGGGCCCGGGGCGGGCTGGGGGAGCCCCCGGCGGCGTGGGGGGGCTCGGTGGCCACGGGCCCGGCTCAGCTGGTCCACGAAGGCCTCCACCTCGGCGAAGCGTGCTGACAGCCGCCCCAGCTGCTCCTTCAGGGCGCTGAAATCCCGGTACAGATCATCCAGGGCCCCCGACAGCGACCGGATCCTGGGCCGGGGGAGAGGGGTGAGGGCGCGGGACCCCCGCCAGCACCCGCACCCCGCCGGAGGGGCACGGCCAGCCCCGCGGCCCCTCACCTCCCGTAGTCGGGCAGCACGGTCTGGTGGTCAAACAGCAGCAGGTTCCTCATCTGGGAGGTGATGGCGAACTTCCAGTTATCCAGGACCAGCGTCAGGTTGGCGCAACCCTTCGCCGGTGCCCTCTCGGCTGCGGGGACCGGAGGGGACGGGATGGTCAGGGCTGGCCCCAGGAGCCCCTCACCGGACCCCTGGCCCCAGCACCCCTCCGGCTGCACGTCCGGGTGCAGCTGCCCGCCGTCAGGCAGGGGTCAGGCAGGGAAGCTTTGGCCCTGCCTGTACCCAAGCACCGGCAGCCCCTGCATGGCAGGGAGGGGGTCCCGAGCGGCAGGGTGTTACCGTCCGCTTCATCGTCCCACGCTGCCGGCCGCCGCTTCAGCTTGACGGCGCAGCCCAGAGCCGCGAGGAGCAGGAGGGGGAGAAATCGTGACATGGCGCTGCCAGGGGAGAGCGCGGTGAGAAGGGTCCCAGCCCCGGCCAGCTCCGCGAGCCGGAGCACCTCATCCCCAACCGGCCCCAGGACAGGGACCCCGAGGCTGGGTGGCCATGGGGCGTCATGTCCCCGAGGGCCAGGCTGGGCACGTGGGACCCGGTGCCATCAGAGCCCTTTCTGCCTCCTACCTGCGCTGAGGTCCCGGCCGGTGCGGACGCGGCAGCCGCTCGCTGGGCTCGGCTCCCCCCGCTCTGGCTCCGCGCGGCTCCTGCCTTCCCTTTTCAACGCGCTGGGCTGGCGTGGGGCCCGGCCGCACGCGGCTCCGGCACTGATTGCAAACAGACCGCCCGGCCGCGGCAGAGCCATGGGCAGGGGAACAGGGCGCTGAGTGGCCGGTGATGGGGCGCAGCCCCCACGCGGGTAACAGAGCGCAGGAGGCATAGCGCTGGCTCTCATTTCAGGTGCTTTTATTCAACGTTACTTGCAGACCCTGCACCCGGGTCAGTCCAGTCCAGGCCCCACACACCACTGCAACCCCAAACACCAACAAACCCAGGGGAAAAAGCAAACCACAGCCCGCGAGCCCCGCGGCAGGGCCGGGCGGCCGCTCTGCTAACGCCGGCGGGACGAAGCCTTTGGCAGAGCCCGGGCCCGCGCTCGCCGGCAGCAGCGAGGGGTAGGGGAGGCCGTCAGACACGGGGGTCCCTGCCACACTGCCCACCCTGGGACACACACGGAGGGTCCCTGCCTGCGCCGCTGCCCAGCTGGAGAAGGCAGGGGTGATGCTGTCCTGGCGCAGGATGGGGCCTCGAGGGCACGGGGCACTGCTGGAACCGGTGCCCCAGGGATTTAACGAAGGCCTGAACCTGCAGCACCAGGGCAGGGGGTCTCCAGGAGGGGGCAGGGGGTCAGAGACCCTGCGAGAAGAGAGCTGAGCCCCCGGGGCACTGCAAGCATCTGACTGCCCCCTCCCCAGCACCCGGGCACAGGGCAGCCTCTGCAGGGTGATGCAGCACATGGTGGGGAAATGACAGCCTCCCGCAGCCCCCGCGGTGGACAGGCAGGACAGGGGTACGCTCAGCCAGCACCCGAGCACACACCAGCCCCAGCGCGCGCAGCCCGGTGCCAAAGCGTCTCTGCCGCACGAGAGGGAGCGAGCACGGCTCGGTGCCGTGCGTGCCGCGGGAGCGATGCCAAGCCCGGAGCTGGCGCATGCCCACCCCTTGCCCGGTGCCAAGGGGGGGCCCGTCCTGCTCTGGGAGCGCTGCCAGCACGCAGGGCCCAGCCTGGCAGAGCTGCCGTCTGGCCCAGCGCTGTTAACAGTCGTCTGCTCACCCTGCCTGGGCCGTTAAGCGCGAAAGCTGTCAGGACCCGGGCACTCGAGGCTGGCGGCAGCAACCCAGGCGGGCAGGGAAAGGGCAGCAAAGCTGCGGGCGGGGAGATGCCAAAGCCTCCCCGTCACCTCCGCTATGCCGGGAGGCTGCTTTGGGCAGGCGAGTGGGCAGGGAGGGAGGTGCCCTGGCTGGCTGCAGCCCCCCCGAGCCCCCAGCGCTCACCCAGGAGCAGGCCAGGACAGCAGTTGGGGGTGGCAGGGGGGACAGTCCGACCCTGCGGGGCGAAGGTTGAGGTTAAGCATTCATTTCCCAGGCCCGGGGACAGCGTCAAGATAAAGCCGGGGCGCCCGGCTCCTGCTGCGACTACGGGGCTGCCCCTGAAAGGGAGCGAGGAGTAACTGAGGAGGGCCAGAGCCACCCCCTGCCCAGCTCTGCACCCTGGGGTGCCTGATGGCGGGAGGTGGAAGGGAGGACGGGGAAGGGAGAAGCACCACTCCTGCTGCTCGAGGGTTTGCTCTGTATTGGAGTCTGCTGCCGCGTCGGCGTGGCTAGGACCGGGGCAGGCTGCACATCTCACAGTGGTCCGTGCCCGGCTGGTTCATGAAGGTGCAGTGCTGGCAGGCCCACATGGCTGCCGACACGGCGTGCGTCGAGCCGCCCATGGCACCGTACTCCTGCAGTCCTGAGATCTGGACACCGACTGTGCCTGCGAGAGAAAGAGCCTAGTCAGAGCAGGGAGGATGTGCTGGGACCAGGCAGGGCCCTTGCCTAAACCCAGAGCAATTTTCCTGTCCCAACCCAGGCAGCAGTGTCCCTGCCGAGACGCTGCCTTTACCCCCAAGGCTGGCGCCCTGGGGAGGCTCCCGGATGGTGGCAGATCTCGGCACCCCACAGCTGAGCACTGCAGATCCCACACTGCAGCCCTGAAGCCCAGTCCCGCTCTCCGCTCGGTGCAGCGGGGAATGCTCGGGACCAAGGAACAGCTCTCCTCCCACCCGAGCCTCCAGCAGCCTCCGTGGTGGCCACCGGCCAGCTCGGCCCAGCCCTGGCCCGAGGGACAAGGGACCCCCTCCCAGAGGGACCCCCTTTCTTACTGCAGAGCTGCTCGATGGTGGCCCACTGCTCTGATTTTTTCCAGGTCTGTGCAAGCTCCTCATTCTTGGTCCTCACAGCTTCCAGCAACAAGCTGATGCTGTCCTGGAAGGCATAAGAGGGAAATCAGCGCTGGACACTCCTCCGGCACCCAGGCTGGAGCTGTGACCAGGGAAGTGCCTCCCTGCCCTCCTCCACCAGTTGCAGCGAGATGGAGCTGCGAGTCTGAGCTGCTGCCCCTTTGGGTTGCACCAGTGACGTTCACCGGCAGGGAACAAGATGCAGTTTATCCCTTCTGCTCCCCCCAGCATTCAGACATAGCGCTAAAACCCAAACGCTTCCTCATCCTCTGCATGGAGGAGGAGATTGTCACCTAACCAGGCGGCAGCCAACCACCGCGCTGCCCCGTGTGGGAGAGCCTGCCGGTGCCGTGGGCTGAGCCTGACTCCTGGGGGTGCAAACCCGCTGTGCCGGAGTGTGCCGGTGCCCGGCCCCAGCCACGCACGCAGCCGCAGCCTGATCTCCAGCTGCCCAGGATCAGTCCGGCTGCCCTGCACATGCGCAGTCCTCGGCGCTCTCAAAACCTCTGGCAAACACATGCCCCTTTTCGCTGGCGTGCTGCTTACCCCAGGAAGGTCTGGTGGTGCAGATGTGAACCAGGGCCCTGAGCAGCTGCCAAGGTCCCGGTGCCCGGCCAAGAGCGGCAGAGCTGCACAGCCAGGAAGTTGTTTGCCTCACCGAGATTTGGGGGCTCTGATCTCGTTATCGTTACGACAGGAATTTCTGATTCTGAGATATTTTTTAAAATGTTTCCAGCTCTCAGAGCCGCAGCCAAGTTGGCTCTGTCCGGTCTGCGACCGTGCTAACAACCACCACCCCCTCACTGCTCTGAGCAGCGTGTTGAGAGCTCTTGGTCTAGTCAGGGGCTTTGGTTTCACTTTTTAAATCTTCTGCCAACAGCTCAGCCTGGAAGGAGAGGCGTTGGGCCAGCTGCATGGCCTGCCCTGCACAGGCACCCAGCCAGGGGCCGTGCCTGGGGGTGGCAGGCTGGGTCGGTGTCCTCCACACACACAAGTGACACCCCGCAAGGAGCTCAGGGCCCTGGGGACGGCCATGCCGACACGACCCTTTCCTCCTCGTTACATACCTGCAGAGGCATGACTTCATTCGTGACCAGGAAGAGGAGCAGATGGAAATCAGAAATGATGTCTAGGAAAACGGAGGAAGTATTTTGGGACAGGTATGTGGCCAAGCTGTGGAAGTCCTAGAGAGAGAGGACAATAATAAAGAGAAGTCACTTCCTGCCACGTGATAACTTTATTTTCCTATTTGGATCCACTAACAGACATTGTAACATTCCTGTCTCTTTTGGGCATCGGCTGCAATGTGGAGAGATTCTCCCAAAATCAGATCCCAGGCTGGCTGACCGAGTTGCAGCTAAAAACTTCCAGAGAAAAGGACCTTTGGGCCCACACTAGCTCTCCTATCCAAACACCGGAGCACCCCCAGCGCATACAGAGCGGATCCCAGACCCAGGAGATGCTGAGCAGAGGCCAGTCAGCTCAGCTCAAAGCCCAGTCCCTAAGGAAAAGAGGCAGATGAGGACAAAGCAGCCACTTCTTCCCCAGCTCCCTTTTTTTCTCTGCTCTTGAACCCAGGGCATCCTCAGAAATGAGGACCAAAGCTGTCGTTGAACAGCCGACTTCTCCTCCTCTGCTGACAGAGCCACAACAGGCAGCAGCCCTTCTCTTGTGATGACTTTTGGAGGATGCCTTTGACATCTTTGGCATGGCCTCCTTAGAGGAACGAGCTGTTGCTGCTTTAAAGCAACTTGAGCCTTCTGTGCGCTGCCAAAACCCAGCAAGAGCCTCGAGCTGTCCGGCAGCTGCCTCTGCTCAACGCTACAGGCCTCTTGCAGTAAATGGCCTCTGCGTTTTAAAAATCTGTCCAGGAAGAGAAATCGGTGCTCTCGGAGCTGGAGCAACAGCCCCTGGTCCCACTCCTGTCCGCAGGGAGAAGCGGTCCCATCTGTCACTGTGGGGCTGGGGTCCCCCAACCTCTTTGGTGCTGTCTGGGAGGCGCCAGCCCTGGCACAGAGCGAGGAGCCCTGGTCCCCATCACTGAGCAGGCGGGGAGCAAGGCATCCAGCCGGCTGATCGGCATGCAGATGCTGCTCTGTGCCCGAAGGTGTTTGGCAAGCGCTGGACTGAACCGTGGAGGGGTGATTTAAGGGCACAACTGCAGCCGTCCCTTCGCAGATATTAGTAAGTGCAAGGGAGACAGACGACCTATCTGTGCTAAACATAGCTTTGTTGAATCACTCCTTACCTGAGTTTCTCCCAGCACATCACGGTTCTCGATGGGGAATGGGTTTTGAGAAATAGAAAAAGTGTAGACTGGATCCTTGGGAAAAGTTGTAGTAATCTAAAAATCCAAGAAAGGATGATCAGAGCGCTGACAGCAGGAGAGGCAAGTGGGATATGGGAAGCAAGGCTTCTGATAGCTGAGAGCAGCCACAGCTACACATTAGAGCTCAGCCAGGAAGACAGCAAGGCAATTACAGCAGGGATCTTCTGATGGCTTTTAACATTTAAAGCGATATTCCAATCAGCACACCCCTTAGCTCCTGGCAATTGTTTCTAACGAAGCTGGAGGGAGACGTACTGGGCTCGGTCCTGACAAGAGCACAGCACGATGCCGTGGAGAGCATCGCTCTCTGCAAAGGTCACCGGGACGCAGCGGCTCCCAGCACAGCTCTGCCCCGTGCTGGGCAGCTGCTGCCGGGGGTGTCACCCTGGGGGCCACCTAAACACCAAGGGGTGACAGGGGAGAGCGTGGCCCCTGCGTCTGGCCACGGGGTAGCCAGGGGACCGTGCTGCTCCATTCGGGGCTGGAACGGGTGCCAAGAAAACACCTTTGCACTTCATTGAACAGCGTCACCCCATGCTCTGGGTGCACTCACCCTGCCTCCTGCCTGCACCCTGTGCCAAAGGGACGGGGAACGGGGTAATACAACAATGCACCCACATTACTGAGCTCAGGAGCCAATGTTTGGGCCAGCTTCTGACGTTGAAACTAGTTCTGATTCTGGGGACTTTAAAGCTTTCGTGTCAGTTACCGACTGCTGGGCCCTGCCAGCAAGGCCCTTTGTAAACAGAGATGCAGAAATACCTGCCAGGACAGCATTAACTGGAAGAATGCCTTCTATGATTCTGTTTGTTTTTTTGTTTTGTTTTGTTTTGTTTTTTTAAAAAGAGAGACAAAAAAAGTTGCTTCAGAAATGCAGCTTTTCCTAAATGTATGTTTCATCAATCTGTTTTCATCTTAATTACACCCCACGTAGCCCGGAAACAGATGCCTTTACTACTTTAGTAATAAATATGCTCCAGCACTGCCGACTGGCATGGGGCGTCCGAGGGTCTCGCACAATGGGCCCGTTGTTCCGGACACGACATTTCTCTGTGTGAGTCACACGTCCCAGTGTCAGCTCGAGTGCCGCCCTGATAAGCGACACACACAGCAGGTAGTGAACGGGGAAGAAGGACAAGGCAGCGGAAGCCTCCAGGCTGCCAGCTTCCCTGTGCCCACAGGACACTGCCTGTGCCAGGGGCAGCTGGACCAGACCAGTTGCTCCGGTGGATTTAATCGTTATTGGCACCACCTCTAACTCCAGCAATATCATCTGTCATCCAAATGATTTGCTTTCCTGCCTTCCACACCGTAACAGTTTCCTTTCAAGCCAAAGGGCAGAGCTGTGCCCCAGTGCCTGCCAGCGCTTGCTCACGGGCAGGCAGCAGCCCGGCTCCAGCCAAGCTGTGCTGTAGCGTGAACTCCCTCCCCCAAGAAAAGTAATTTCTGTACCACCAACCTGGTCTGCTGAGTCACTAAAAGGAGCTGGATTCTTAATTGCTGCTAAGAGACAGACAACTGGAGCTCTCTAATTAGCTCCCCGTGAGGTAGTGCCCGGCACATGTATCCGTGGGGCTGGCTGCTTCCCCTGCTGCGTGGCTACATGCCAATTCGGAGCCGCGATAAGACACCAAGGCAGGGCCTTCCCAGAAAGCAAGTGTGTTCCCTGGCACCGCACTGATCCCAAGGAGCACTGCGGCTACCCCAGAGCATGCCAGCCTCTGCGCTAGAAATGCCTGGCAGCAGAGGGTAAAGGAGAAAGAAGGAAAATCTGTCCTATGAATCACCTCCAATGTGAATTTCAGAGGTGGGTTAAGAACTTCACTCCGCCCTGACCATCTCCTGCTGCAAGCAAACAAGTGCAACAAGTACTTACATCTATGATTAGGTACTCAACCGGGAGCGGGCGAGCCAGCTGAGTGATCTCGTTGCCAAACTTGTCTATGTCCTGAAAGAAGAAGAGTCTTATTATTCCTCAGCACGGAAGCGGTGTGAAGCCTAAGGGATCCTGCCCACGCAGGAGCCCGGGGATCCTCAGCTCTGGCAGATCACTAAGGGTGTAGAAAAGAACCTGCTCGTATGTGGCTGGGTGCTGCAGAGCTGCCCGATTACCTGCAGCTCCTCGGGGCTAGAGACCTCTGTAACTCCATAAGCCAGGCCCTCTGTTTCCTCATGAGCCAAGGCCGTGCGTGGTCACAAATGACCTTGGTCTTGTTTGCCTCAGTCATCACCACCAGAGAGGCGCCTGGCATTATCTAAGAAGTGTAAATGTCATTTAAGGAGCAGTACTGTCTTAAAAGGGAGGGACAGCACCACATCTGCGTTCTCAGCCAAGGCAAACCTGACTTTCTGCAAAACCGGCCACAAGTCTCTCATCCAGCTCTCGCTTGGGAATTGGAAATCCAGGCACTTTCTCATACACAGACCTGGAGAGCCAGCATATGACAACGCGTAAACTTGTTTTGCTTTGCCAGACGAATTGAACATAAAGTTTAATTATGGAGAAAAACAGCCAGCATATGTTCATTAATCATAAAATGACAATTAGACGTGATTTATGTCAAACATGCCGAGTTCAAACACAGCTTCAGAAATAAATTCATGAGAACTGACACTTTTCATTAAAGATTCTGTAAGAGGGGGTTGTGTTTTCTACCTAAATCATCACTTAACATGTTATAAATCATTCATTGAGCCCCATATAAATCATACACCCATAATTTGCAATCAGGGACCTTACATTAAAGTTCACATTTACTGAGCTCTCAGAAGTCCCCAGTGGCTGGAGGCAGACCCAGAGCCACCGCACGCCGGCGGAGCCGTCACCCCGACACCTCGGTGGTTTGGGGCAGCTCGGCAAGAGGCCGTGAGCCCCGCAGGGTTTTGGGCGGCATTCCTCAGGCTGAGCACCGTGCATCAGGATGAGCTGCCCACGGCCGACACCCTCCTCTCCCGAGCCATATTTTCTCCCAGAGTACGCCACTCCCCCGCTATCAGCATTTCTCGGTTACGCTAGTATTTACACAGCACAAATATGCGGTGCGGCAGCCAGCACCCCGCTCTCACGCTCTGCTCTCCCGGTACACCCAGACGGACATCGCCTGAGCAGGCTCCGGCACGCTGCTCCCCTCCAGGCAACAGCCCCCCTTCCCAAGCCCCCTCCCCAAGCATCCTCTGTCCCTAGGAACAGCTCCCTTTGTAAAAAAAAAAAATCTACCTTCCAGTCTTTGAAGCTCCTTTTAAAAGCAATTCTGATAAGGATCTTTTCTCCTTGAACATGACAGGTTGTTGGCCCTGTGGTTATTTCAGCAACAAGCCTAGTGGCTCGTGGCCTCAGATCTCTCTGGGGCTCTGACAGGAGCAGGAGGAGATGTGGAGCCTTTTCAGGGAGATCACAGGACCTGAAAGCTAACCTGCTTCTAGATCTCGGTGATACCGCAAGAGTCAGGAATCAAATCCAATCAGACCGAATCAGCTTCCCAAACACAATCCTGCCCCTGCAAGAAAGAACCTGCAACAACTCACACATAATTAGCCCATCTGGAATTCATTTTCAAATCTAATTAAGTTCTAATATGCAGAAACATTTTTCCAGCACCTGTTCACTTTAATCTCCGCCTCTGGGGATTTCCATGTTAAATGCCTTCTTTTTAATGTCACGCTGCTGAGGCCTTCAAGACATGCACTAGACTGTTACTACCAAACTGGAACCTCGCTCTCCCCGAGTCGAGGACATGTCCCGACACTGCCCCTCCCCAGAGAGAAAAGCCCCCCCCCCACGCCAGCACTCTTCTCCAACCCCTGTGCACCATTTTATTAGGCAATTACGTTTTAAAGGCCTTAACAAACGTCAAGCTGGGAGAATTGTTGGGAGAAAGACATCTTCATCCTGAGCTCGGCAGTCTCTGGGGCCCCAGCAGCGCCTCTCAGCACGTTATTGCTGCAGCCCCGGAGCCCGAGACCCCCAAAGCCACGAACGCCCAGCGGCAACCACTCCAAAGGGAGACCAGGAAGGGGTTAATGAAGGCGCAAGTATTTGGCTCCTGGACAAAAAATTCAAGCAGCAAGGCCTGGAGGATTTGGACAATGAATCATCCTGAAGACAGGAGCAAACTGGAGATTGAATCAGGCGCTGCGATTAGAGCCTTTCAAACCACTGTTTGGAGGCAGAAGCTGCAAACGGCTGAGGTCAAACGGGGAAAAGGATGGGTGCGCCCGCAGGGAGCGCGGCTGGCCGCGTCGCACACCTCTGCGGCGCTGCAGGACGGCTGCAGTTGGAAAGGCTGCCGGGTGGCTTCAAGATTTCCCAGACAAGGGTGATGGGAGCAGCCAAGCGAGGAGCCCGGGCGGCTGCCAGCCAGGAGGGAGGCTCCAGCTCCGTGTCCCAGGGCTGGCCGGCCGTTAGCATCCCATGCCGTTAGCATCCCACGCCGTTAGCCTTCCCCACGGGTTCACTCTGCTGAAGGTACGGTGGAGCTGGGCAGCTGTCTGTCCTCTCTGTGTGTTAATAAAGCCCAGCCTTGCTCTTCCCTCTGCTGATTTCCAAGAGCTTTACCGGGCAGTCCTGCCCCCTTGCACAGATAGAGCAGCTGATGCACAGAAATGAAGCGACTTTTCTAAGAGCAAGCAATAGGTCAGTGAGAGTTGAAACCCTTCTCAGGAGACTCCTTGTGAGCTAATCAAGCATCCTCCTCCCCAGAGCAGCTGGAACATTTAAGGCTAAGAAGGCTTTTCCAGTCCAACGCGAACCATTGGTAGGAGGCCAGGCAGGGGAAGTCCTTTGCTGCTAGTGAAAACTCCCCGCAGAAGCCTCCACGCAGCCTGGCTATCGTGTTTTCCCTGGGAAGAGGATTTCAAAGTGAACAGGTGGAAGCGACACGTGCCACACCGGGGACAGCCTGGCTCAGAGGTCCCGTTCGGCTCTAATCAAAACAGTGCCCTGGCTCAGGGCTCTCCCCGGGCCAGATGGGACCACGTTTGACAGATGACAAGCCAAGGCCCAGACACCGTCTCAGCTGTTGTAAATGCAAAAAGCATGCGCAGGACTCTACGGGGGCAAAGGGCTCTTTCACAACACCGGTGCCATTGTAAAGGACTTTCGTCTTACACCATCCCAAAGAAACTCGGAGGAATATTAAGGCAGCTGTAAAATGCAATTCATTGCAAGGATGACATCTTCATGTTTGCACTGTGCTGAGGCAAATACTGTGATAAGAGACAAAGCCAGCCAGTCCCAAAATCCAATTATTTAAGTGTTTCAAAGGGTCTGTAAAACGCAGCGATCTTCTTCCCCTATTCGGTGGGAGGCTGAGATGCCCATGAAGCTAACCGGGGAGCAGAGCACGCAGGTCTGTGGGGAGCAGAGTCAGGCAATGTTGCAGCACTGCAAAGTTACGGGCTCGGCAGACCGACTGCAGGGAGCTGGGAGCACACAGACGGCGGGCACGGGGCGCAGGCAGCCCAGCGGGAGGGATTGCACCCAGCTGGGGCACTGAGCACCACTCGCAAGTAACTTCAGCTCTGAATAACCTACCCATGGCTTGGAAGGTACATTCTTAGTGAAATCAAAATCAATATGGGTGTTTTCTAGAACCAGAGGGATAAAGGAGGAGGCTGCTCAAGGGCAGAAGACAGGGAATGGAAAAAGCCCATATGTAATATTCAGCTGGGCTCTCCCTCACCCAGCTGAAAAACAGGGTGAAGCGGCCATTGCAACATCGTCATCTTGACTGAAAAAGAGAGCGGCCACCCCGACTTGTGCGTCTGTGTCTTGACAAGAGCGACTCCTTCATGAGTTTCGTTGCACTGAACTCGCCAAGAAGCGTGTGCCGGTTGTGCAAGATTCGAATTGGAAACAGCAGTGCGCTGTGACGCTTCACAGACAACCCGGGAGGCAAAGGGGGATGTTTTCTTCCTTCTGGCTAATCTTACCTGGAAAGGCATCTCAGAGCAAAGTAACTTGCACTCACGGTCCCGAAAGCCCTCAACTTTCACGCTAGAGCAGAACTCAAGCCTTCACGAGCCAGGAAAGCAACGGCCGCCGCATGTAGAAAGCGCATACTGCCAATTCCACTGGGGTGGTTCCTCTGAGCAGCAGGGCTAGTGGCCAACATAAAGAGAATGGTAAAGAAATACAGAAATCACAAGGCTAGAGGCTCAGGAAAAACACCTCGCCTCCTGAGGCAGGACAACGCTGGTGCCATCAGTTTTCCTATTTCCATGGAAGAAAAGCCCATCTATGCTAACGCACCATTGAGGTGACTCACGTTCAGGCAGGAACAGCTGCAGCCCTAGGGGACACGGCGGCCCCTGCTCCCACTCCACAAACACAAAACACGGTGAAAACCATGGAAAACCAGCTTGCTGACCAACGACAGCCGTTCCTCTCTTTCCAGGCACCTCTTGGCCTGTGCAGCGAGGTCCCTGAAGCTGCAGCTCTCCCGCCTGCAGCGCGGGTGCTCGCACCCTTCCTGCGCCTGCAGCGTGACCAACCCAGATGCGTTTTTTAAGTCACCGCTGAAGTACCAGCACCTACTGCGAGCGGAGGTACAAGACATCTTCTTTGAACAACGTGACTGAAGTACAGCTGTTGGCTTACATTTTGTTATAGATGCAAACAGCAGCACCTTTTCCTATTTGCAAAGCCAAAGGTGAATCTACTGCGTTACCCTGCTGTAGACAGATACGAGAATTGAATAGATTTTTGCCCTGCATCTGGATGCATAGTTGTTCTATAAATACATCCACACTACACAAACATTGGCCTTCTGGTTCTCATCCAATTAGAATAAGTTTGTATAGCTCCTCTCATCCTAAAGGGCTTTTCAAATGAGTACTTGCATATTACATAGAAATATATATATACGGACTTTTCCCTCTACCAGTCATAGCTTCTCAATCCGAGACAAAATGCAGCAACTACTCAAAAGTGCAGCTTTCTGCCCAAAGCTAGCTGGGGGGCAGCACAGAGGGGAACCCCCACATTGAGGACTGGAGACAAAGCTGCTCAGCTCCTGAAGTTTCAGCAGAGAAAGGGGGAGCAGGGCGCTGCGCCACGAAGCAGCTGCCCTCTGCCGCAAGGCCAAGCACCGGACTCTTGCTCCTCATACTGTATTTAACCAACGCTTTGACACCATTGTTGTCACCAACCCAGTAACTATGAGGTAGTGTCTCTGACCTCAAGCCTCACACATTTAATGAGACCCCAAAGGTTTTCAAAGCCAGGAGTGACTAAGCTTTCCATCGATTTAAGAACATTCAAAAAAAATTAAGAGATCCTACAGCCAAACACGTTTAAGGCTGAAGGACAATTACACCCGCCAGAGCAGTCCTCAAGCCTTCCTTCAGCACATCATGAAAAAGGCAATTACGGATAGAAGTTATAAAACATATGAAATAAGCTGCAGCCCGACCCAGTGAATCAGTGGTTCATGGAAATTTCCACAAAAGGCTGGAGCCATCAGTTAGCATTTTGTTTATCTCCCTGCTTCGGATTACAAATGGGAGTGAAGACCTTATGGGAACACCCACTGGCTTCCTGCTACTCCGAACACCCAGGGTGGCCCACATGTGGGACACAGACCTACGGGACCTCCTGCAAGGCTGCACCCTGACTGTGGCACAGCACGGGCTCCTCCAGAGCAGGACCGAAGCACGCCAAGAGATGAGATCATCTTCACATTCAGGGCCAACCCTTGCACAATCAAACTCCGCTGTATCTAAATCGGACCTGGCTTATCAGCTCCTAAGAGCGAGCTGTCTGCATGCTAAAGAAAAAGGCACAGATTCTATCTACCTTTCCTCTCAAGCACTGAATTTAGCCAAGCGGTGTTCCTCATTTTCAGGTGGTGTCAAGACAAGCCATCAGCTCAGCATTAAGCGGTGGAGGGGGAAGATGGAGTCTCACAGGCTAATTCACCCAGGCCAGCATTTCCCGGTCTCGGGTTCAGGGCATACAAGAGCATTTCGACCAGCTCCATTTCTGTTGCTGGTGTGCAATCCGCTCATTTCAGTCGTCCCAAATGAAGGTAGCTTTGCTTATCCTATAATCCTTAACGGACAGCTTTAATACAGGCGGCAGGAGCGCTGCAGGCTGAGTGGGCTGTGAATAGCAGACACAGACAAGAATGAGATAACTAACTTGGGTGATGGATGGCTAATTAGTTGGCAAGCAGCGCCATTAATTAATTCCTCTGTCCTTGCTTGCGGGGCACCAACATACACAAGTTTGAGAAGCAGTGCTATTAGCCTCTGCAGAGATCCTGTCCCCAAGTTTCTAACTCGGCCCTGCCGACGCAGGGGGGCTGAGGATCTCCAGAAACAACTGTCAAGGGGAATAATGACAGCCCATTCATCACTAAAACTGTACCAACAACTGCAGCACACAGGTTACCAGCAGTGCTCTTGCATTACGCTTCAATAAGAGTATTTTGGATCCGCTCTGGATGCATGTATCTCCCGCTGCTCCTCAGGACCAGTTTTTGGAGTTTACTGTCTGACCCGAGAACAGGACCAGGGCACGGGCAGGAACGCCGGTATTAGAGAGGAAAACCAGGGGCACACCCCGGTCCTGCCCTTGCTCTGAAAGCCTTCGCACCTTCCTTTTGTTGCAGAGACGCACGCACAGGGCTGTCTCTCTTCTTGCTGCATGAACTACACTACCTTTTGTTGCATCTGCTGCCCAGTTGGTGCCTGTAAGCGTGTCATACATGAGCAAATCCCTGGCATCGCATAAGGAACCCACTGCTTTCACCGCACCATTTGTGCTAGCACACATCATATTGCTGTGCAGTGGAGGAAGCTGAACTCAGCTGGGGATTAAAATCAACAGAGCAGCATGGCAAATACTGCCAACAAATACGGAAGAGGAGGTGAATTCAGAGCACTTGCTATGGGCTCTCAGTGGATCACTGCAGACCTCATTTAGAAGCCGGATAGCCAATGGCTACCGCTGCACTGGAAACCATAACAGCACGTTTACGAGGGGGAAATGGAGCTTATGCAATTACTTTGCAGACATGTGGTGAACGGTTACTACTGAAAATAGTTCAGACCTCAAAGACATCCTTTCCTGAGCTGGCCATGCTGATTTCCAGACACGCGGCAGAGCTGTTTTTGCAGCTCCCCCCACCCACAAGCACGCAGCCCTTACCTTATAGAACACATCAGGCACATACTGCTCACTGCTGGACTCCTTGGCGTAGCCCAGCTCCGGTGCATCTCGGCAGGGCAGCAAACACTCATCTCGAACCAGCGCCATGCACTGATTCGAGACCTGGTACCCCTCAAAGTGGACCTGGTTGTCGGGACCACCTGGAAGAGAAGGGGCTGGTTAAAAATCCCGCACGAGAGCGATCTGCCCAGCATAATCCAGAGAGGCACGACCCAAAGAGCGACATCAAACATGACAGTCTGGCTAACAGCGAAGAATGGCGAGATGAAATGGCTGGTGCTGCTGCATGGGAAGTACTTCTAGGCAAGAATCCCCTCTAGGCTCTACACTTATTTAGTAACACACATTTTCACAGCTAGCCTAACAGGACAGACCCCTGGAGTGACAGCAAGAGTGCTTTGCCAGGAGCTTAAAGGAGGCGAAGCTGCCCTTTCGGAAGGCTCCTGATAGCATCACCCTCCCGCTACCCCGCAGGTATCTTTTCTCTTTCAAAACAAAAACCAGGCACACAGCTCCTGCAAGCCTCTTTCATTTCCAAGGAGCCATGAGCTGCAGATTCAGGGTTGGTCACCTAGTAATGTCAAGCATAAGAAGAAAAAGTGTTTTCTCAGCCTGTAATGGATGGCTTTGTGGAAATCTGACATGGAAAGTGGAAATTAAGACCCTGGCTCACTGATAGATCACATGCTTGGCGCTTTAATTTGGATAATGTAAGCAACATCAGGTCATATGTCATTAGAATACAACTGGAAAGAGAAGATACAGACAGATGGTAGGAAAACGTTACTATTTCCAAACCTAGGAATTCAGGAGGGGATAGGAGTTAATCCGTGTAGAGGATTTAAAGGCAAAGTTGATGCAAACTATCCAAATATATTTATAAGGCACAAAAGGAAGGAATCAAGTGTTTAAATAGAAACCTGATGGGCTGATTTAACAGAAGAGAATGAAATTATCTGGAACAGAAAAAAGGAAATATTCGTTTTCTACCCTTTGATCTCTAACCTCAATCACTCACTGCTCCAGAACAAACACTTCTAGAAATTAAACATACACTGAGACACGGGGAAGGCCCGAACAAAGCTAGTCATCATTTTCTCAGTAAAACACCTTGTTTAAAAAAAAATAGAAATAAATAATAAAAAAAAAGAGTGAGCGAGATACGCATCTATCTTTAATGAAAGATGGATGCGTTTAGCAGTCTGGAATGTACGGGCAGCTGTCTGATTGCACGGGCCTGTTAACTGAAAGAGAGCGTTTTCACCGAAAAAGGCTCCGGGAACACTTACAAAACCTGGGCTCAGAGGAGGCAATATAATATCACACTTTCAGTTTTTACATTGGATGCTATTTGGAAGTCATGCGGTTTTTTCATTGTGTTAAATAGACCCAGAACCAAGCGTATCTGCTCCAGGGAAATTTTAAATGAATACATGTGTCATCCCGTGGAGAACAGCAGATTGAACTTCTAATGCTACAACTCTCCCAGCACATGCCAACGTCTCCCCTCGCAGCCCGGGCAGCGCAGACTATTCCACAGCGCCTCTGGAGACTTGCTGTGAAAACGGCTAAAATCAGAGGTGACAAAGCAAAGCATTTTGCAGGCTTCTCTGTTTTATTCAGGCAAACAAAAAATGCTTCCATGCACGGAAGAGCACAGCATCCTACGTAAGGGTTTCCCTGACAGCGACACAAGGGAGATAAAGGTCCCTCCTTTATGCTGAACCAGCCAGAGTAACTTTCAGGATCCGGACTGCCGTGGTTCTGCACTGCCGCTTTCAGGCAACAGAATTTGGAGCTTAAAGGTTCGAAACAGAAAAGCGAGCGACAGTTATTCCCCTGGCTGCAGGCAAAAAATGCTTTCTGGATCAGAGAGGTGGATGCTCCAGGTCTGAGCCTCAATTCAGTTTCCTGCAGGGGACAGGGTAAATAATTGCAGAGGAGATAGCACAAAGAACGAAAAAGTATTTTACTTGATAGAGCAAGGCAAAACCCTTGTTAAATAGGACAGATGGGGACCAGGATGTCTGACGACTTCTGGCAGAGCTGCATATTCTTCTTCTATTAACAAGAGATAATTCATGTGTAACCAAGAGAGCCGGGGCAAGCTGAGGCCAGTTTATACCTGTAGCCACAACTGTGACAAACTTGGATCCAAAATGACCATCTGGAGAAAGGCGACAGATGTTGGGCTGCTGGTTCTGAAAGTTTCCAGCTGTGATGCACTCTTCTGCACTTAGATAATACGTGTCCTGAGGGAAGAGCAGAAATGTCAATAAAAAGGACAACGTGATGTAGCCTAGACCTATTTCTCTGGTCTGCAGCCAAGGAAAGCTACCAACACCCTAATAAAACATGCTTTCGTAGAAAGTTGCTGCACAGACTGGGAAAAGAATGCGACATGTCAGCTCTCCAGCCCTGAGCCTGGCTCTCGCCCGAAGGACTGTCCCACATCTAGTTCCACCCAACTTTACACACCTTTTTTTTAAATGGGGTTTCATTTTCCAAATAAGAACATAACTGATTTTAGAATTACAGGAAGCAGAGAAGGTCAAGGTTTGAGCCACGTATATCTCACAAAGCCCAGCCCATAGAAACATCCTCTGACTCAGTCACTTTTGCTCACCGAGTTTGCACCTCACACAACCCCGTTCCCTCCACTCTACTAAATTTCTTAAACCACGAGCACCGTTTTCTTAAAGCAGAGTGGGTGAAGGACTGCGGGCAGCTTTGCATGTTATCCAAAAAGCTTCAAACCCCTAACAGTGCTCTTCGAGCTCAAGCTCCTTTTCCTTCAGAAGCTTCTGAAAAATCCCATTTCACAAGAACTCCAGTCCCAGCGTCACCTCCGGCCCTGCGCTGCCCTGGCTCAGTACTCTGCTTGGCACAGCCAGCGTTTATGCGACTACACAAACCCTCAGTACCAGCAGCTGTAATTAGCTGCACACTTGAATCTCACCTTGTTTCTGCTGTATCGAACAGTCCCTTTCCGTGTGTCTTCAGAGACCAGATCAGTAAATATCCAGCCAACCTATAAAGAAGTGTTATGGAGAAAGCTGCTTAAAGAAAAAAAAAAAAAACAAAAAAACAACCCCAAACCAGAAGAGAGCTTATACATTTTCTCCTAGCAGGACAAGATGTTCTTGGCTCCTCGCACGGCCCTGCTGTATGCTGCCTCAAGGAAATGGCTCTCCCAGCTGTGCTGGGCTCATTTGAATCCGATTTCCAGGAGCAGCATGCCAGCTGGCCGGCCGGGGGCACCTGCAGCTTTATGTTTCACTATGGAATATTTTTTCATGGAAAGATCTGGAGGCTGCAAGAGGCCTCTCAGCCGCTACCTCCTCCCACCCACAGCAAAAAGCATTTCCTATTGAGCATTCAGAGCAAAGGGAGCGCCAGCAGATGACAAAGCAGCTCACATGATCTCATTTTGAAGCTCGCAGTCACTAGTTAAGATAAAGCTCATATGTTCCCACTGGAGTATGATTCATTCCAAATCAGCCTGCTCCGATCCAAAAAACACATTCCTGCTTTCCGCATTGTTTGCACATAGGAGTATAGATGTGTACACACACACCGCTGGGTGAACCCTTCTACACACATGTGCTAAAAACAGCTCTGATCAGCCCCCCGGCGACCAACTCCCACAGCATTAACCCTTCCGAGGAAGAACTGCTGATTCAGATCCCTAGCAGAGGCCAGGCAGACAAAAATCTGCAACTAGCAGTAAGTTACGTGTTAAGTCATATTGATTAAAAATATCTGATGTGAGAAGCAGAGGAAAAGCATGGAAATAAATAACACACACAGAAGCTTTGCTTCAGACACTGGCAAAAGGCTAAAGATCTTATCTTCAGAGAACAAAAGACCTCACCACAGATGTTTATAGTCTACTGTACTGAGCCTTTTCTGATTTGTGTTTTCTTTCGCAAGTCAAATCTTGTTTGTGTACATCTCATTCCTGGCACTCACACGACACCAAAAGATTTCCCAAACCGGAAAATATCAGTACAGGTTTGAGAGATGTCAGCAAACCAGTGGATCCCGATACCCATACGTCCTGATCGGATGACTGGCAGGCTGCGGGCACAGGGGGAAACAGAGGACTGAGGCTCAGCTGTTGGGGGACCCACACCTCTAAACCAACGTACAGATTAACCACAGCCTGCCTGAGCAGCACCAAGGGGCAGGACCCCACAGAGGAGAATAAAAAACAAGCAGGAGCCTCTGCTCCTGAAGCGGAGCACCGATTCTGTCAAAAGGAAGAACAAACTCGGAAGGCAACTCTGGCTACATCTGTGTCAAATTAGCACTCACCAGGGAGATGCTACCAGGAATGGCTCCTCTCTAAGGAGAAATAAAGGGAAAATCGTGTTTCTGCTTCTTTGCTACTCCCTTTGATGTCATTCATGACAGAGGACTGCTGACTTCAGCTGCACAGCCCTGCTAGATGCTTGTGCTCAGGAAAATGCTCTCATTTTGTTTTTTCATACCTAAAAGCGTCAGAGCTACCGACACTTAAGCTAGATTTCAGATGTGCCCAAATGGTCTTGAATAAACCCGTGGAGCTGAAGAGAACTGCCGACGACTTTCTTCATTGCCAAACAAAGACGCATGAGATCCGCAACATCCTAACCTTTCTCAGTCCAAGCTTTGCAGCGATCTCATCCACAACCTCAGCTTTTGGATCTTCCAGGATCTCCAGGCTGTTCTGTGTACCAATCTGCAGCAAAGAAAAACTCACTAGTAAGACAGAACAGGAAAAATCACAGTGCACTTAGTCATTGTCAGGAGCGAGGCAGAGGATGGAAGCAGAGGATGGAAGCAGAGGTCTGGGTTTCCCCTTCAGCGTTACCACTGACCGGTTTCACCCCAGAGACCTCCTCTACTCACAGACCCATCCTGTCAGAGCTCTTCGGCTTAGTTTGCAAACTATGTCAGGGTTTATGAATGAAAGACTCATCATTTACAAACAGGCCATTGCTGTTTCTGAGCACTTTGGAAAAGGCAAGAGATTATGTAATTTTTCCAAAGCTCTGTGTTCAAACTGCCAGTTTTGTACCGCCGTTCCGTTTGTTTGACTCTTCGAGCAGCAGAGAGGCAGAAATCCAGTGAATTCAAGAGCCCGCGCCCAGGCCTTCCCCCCCCCCGTGCTCTGGAAAACACAGCTCCATCTGGGTGCGTTTCAGAAGCAAGCTTTCTTGTGTGGGGAGATGCCGTGCCAAGAAGCACAGCAGAGACTGCTTGCCAGGAAAGCAAAAGCTTCTTTGCTTTTACCGTGTACAACTAGAAGCATACGAATTTCCAAAGCAGGGGCTTAACAACGATACTGAAACAATAGAGGGCATGGCTCTGCTCAGATTGGAAAGAAAGGGAAGAACTTATAAAAGGCTTGCAATTCTGCTCTCACACACACACTCACAAAGATCTATTTGTTCTTTTTCCACTGACAAATCTGTGGCGTTTTACTCTAGCAACCCTGCAGAAATCATCAGAGGAAGAAAACGTATGACCCACCACGATATGTTTGTATACTTAGTGTCTGCACTCAGAAAAGTGACTTTGATCAGCAGTGAAGAAGCCAGTAGGCAAACTCAGCTTCAAGCCGAGCCTTGTGTTGTGGGCAGAGTGGCTTTTTGTAGTTGCCACCTCCATTTTCAGCTCTCGGAGAGTGAATTCAGCTCTTGGGTTCCCCGGGAGGCCAGGCTCGGCGGGACCCGCTCCGGCTGCAGCCTCCCGGGAGGACTCGGCGGTGCTGAGCACGGCGCCGTGCGGTGCCGTGCACCATCTAGCGGGGACTCCCGGCTGCTCTGAGGCATCAAACCTCATCCTTGGCCTCTCCATCAAGGCAGCAGACTTCATTTTTCTCTAATTAAGCTGCCTAAATTTTCCCAGAGAGCTGATAAGAAACTGAAGCAAGGACCGCAACTTTTTTTTCCTAGTACAGAATTTGTTTTCAAGCTGTTCTGTACCACAGCCTTGGAAACCCAGTGACCAAGGAAACATGGAAAGTGAAATCCACTGTTACGAAGCCACCCTAGCTTTAAATCATCGGAGCAAAGAGTAATGTGAAAGAAAGTGTGAAAATAACAAAAAGCAAATCTGAGTGTTAAAATTCTTTCAGTGGCAATAACACAAAGACACAAATCACATCTCTTTCATGGGACCATTTTCCTTATGGAGCTGCAGTCCGAAATACTGCATGAGGTTTCCCAAACAAAAAAGTGTTTCCTTGTTCCCTGATTATCTTTACGAGTTGACACTGACGCCACGGCACCCAGCTTTTACCTGTGGGGGTTCATAGATGGCAGCAACCTCCGCCCGGATCCCCAGAGGGATGTCTTTGTGCTCTGTGTACCGGCCATACAGATACCCAAGATGTTGGTTCCCTGTCTTCCGCCAGAAGTCTAGGAAGCGATCTGCAATTGTGTGGTTCTCAAACATGATGTTGTCAACATGCCTGTATTTCTGTTTGACAAAGTTCAAGCGTCAGGCCATCCTCGACTAGGTCCGTTTAGTTTGCCTATCGCCAATACCTTCCCAGCTGCTAGGACGCACACCACCCCTTACGGCTGAATGCTGCCAGAGCAGGGACAGGGAAAGCTAGCTGGCTCCCTCCCTCTCCCCTCTGCTGCCTTCAGCACCACTCTCCTGCCCAGCAAGCAGAACTCACCACGGGCTGGGCCATGGGAAAGCGCTGAGCACCCCCAGCACCCCGTTAGCTTGGCTTCTTCACTAGGGCCCTTATCCCAAAACCCTTTGCAACTAAAAAAGAGACAGTGAAATTTAAGAGGAAACAAGAAGAAATAGTGGGTGGCCTTTTGGATCCCATGAGGAAAAAGAGTGGAGATTCATCGCTAGCGGTGCCAGCTCAGATGTCCTCCACATTAAGAGGAAACTGCTGAACCAGATGCATTTTGGAGTCCTTTTCTGCAAGGACATTTCTGCAACAGCCATTTCCCCAACAACTGCCAATACGCAAAGGCTTCTTGCTCCAAATTGGCTGTTCTTGAAGTCATCTCTCCAAAAATAAAAGTCAAGTCCCTTCTCAGCTTTAAGCAGGAGGGCTCCTGCGAGCTCTGTCTCACCTGCCTATTGAGAGTGATGGCACTTGGCTGACACTTTGTGCAAATGCCTTCTGGCCAAGGAGGGTGCCCTTCGCAGCCCGATTTGATCTTACAGCTGATGTTTTCCAGGGCAACAAATTTCCCCCTGCAAGAAGGAAGAGAGACAGCTGCTGTTACCACAGTAAATGCTTTTGGGTATCAAAAAAAGCAAGTGGCTAGAAATATCACAGAGGAAGCAGGGCAGAGGAGACACGGGGGCACAAATGCTTTGCATCTTCAGAGGATCTCAAAGTGCCCTGCAAACTCCCACTGGGGAATGCTCCTCTCCTGCGGTCCCCAAGTAACCTCTGCTGCCCACTTAGCGAGGGAGGTCAAGAGGCCGACATGTGGTCACTGACTCAGCTCCTAAGCAGATATTCGAGCAAGAGGTGGAGAGAGAAAACTCACGGGACCCTGCTTAAATAATTTATGCAGCACGTGGGAAGGAATAGATTATACCACTAGGGCAAATTAGAGCTCCTTTCATGTGCACAAGGCTTCCTGCAAAGGGAAGTTCCCTTCAAATGAAAGTATTATGGACTTGAGCTGCATCTCACAAAGACATTAAAAAAATCCCAACGGCACTCAGGAATAGGAGGGAGAAGGTTACACCGCTGCAAAACTTATTTGAAGGAGCTGCATTTCAGAACACAGTGGGTTCCCCGACATCACTGAAGGGGACTTCAGATCCTTCACTGAACACATGTGCCACAGCAAGATATAAAGAAATAAATACTTCTTTCAGCGCTTCCTCTCGGCTCAGCAGTTATCTGGCCTGTGTCACCACGGCATCCTCCACCCCATCAAGGGGCAGGACGCCTTATTTTCCAGTTACCGGGCAGTGAACCACGGCACTGTGACAAGAAAAGGTTTCACTAAGAACACATGGAGCATGGGACAGAGCAGAATCAGGCCCCGAGGAACATTAGGCTCATCTTTCTGTCCTATTCACATTTTTAGGTAAGAAAAGCCGTTGGTGAATAAAAGCTCCCCAGGTCCACCGCAGTTTCAGGGCCTCTCCACAAGGTTTGAGACCCAGGCTCGGAGCTTGGTATAATTAGGGAACCTCTTTCCTTCCATCTGGCCTTCTCCCCCCATCGGTAGTGTTTCCTGGAAGCAATTACATTGCCGCAGAAAAAGAAAAAAAAAAGAAAAGAAAAAGACTTAATTTTTCTTTCCCTGTCTTTTTTTTTTTTGCTTTCCTCTCTTCTTTTTTTTTTTTTAACGTGTCGTTTTCTCCTCAGTTTGCCATTCGATAGTTGTATCCAACACTACTCTGGTGAGATCTGTCTGTACTTTCATTTGTATTTTAAAAAAGAAGCTACAACTAGATTCCCTTAAACACAGAGATTTTCTTACTTGTCTGCCCCTCCGGTCAGCTTCCTGATGTATGCGTGGAAGGACATATGCTTCACAGGAGGTTCCAGATGGTTTAAATAATCCTCATCAAAAGGCTGCCAAAAACACCACACAAAGAAAAGCCAGGTCAGACACCTGTCTGATAATACATTGATCACTAAACAAATGGATGTTCTAGAGTCAACTCCACTCACTCTCAATGTGGAAACAATCAAGAAAATTTAGGCTCATTTTCAAGGCAGCTACTACTGCGATAGAAACAGTGGGGCTTTACAACAGCCAGTTTTATTATCGCCTCCTACTTTTATAACAGATTGGCTCCACAAATCAGAACGAGCCTCAAAGGCAAAATGCTTTTTTCCTTTCAATATCTAACGACAAACAAAAAGCCCAGCTGCTCAAACAAGGCCAAAGAACTTCCAGAGCACATGGCAGGGAAGCGGGGGAACAGCCATCCTGGCTCGCAGCGACTTTTGAGGGATCACTGCTTCATGCCATAAATTATACAGTTTAGCACATTTGTAGGCGTTACTAAAGCTGCCTTCAACCTGAATAATACGTGGTTAAACTGGAAAGTGCTGGGATCCATGAGAGAGGGGATGAAACAAGAAGATCCAGGCAAGAGTGAAGAGGGAGGAAAACTGGAGCTTTTCTAAAGCATTTTCTGTTAAACCCATTACTGCAGAAAAACAGAGCATTAACCAGAATAAACCCAGGGTCACGAAGGCCTAGAGCTTTAGTGATCCTGGATGTGAGCCGGCACCTTTGACAGTGCACAGCAGGATTCTGACCCAGAGCTGCCATCTCTACGTGGGCAGCGCTCCGAGAAAAAGCGTTCGTACTGGAAGAAACTGAATCCAAGAGGACATGCTTTCCTGTGACCTTCTAGAGCACTTTCTTGGGGCTCTTACCTCCAGTGGTACACAATGCACACATTTACCCAAGGGGCCGTGGCGACACCTATGCAAAAAGAAAGAGAAGTAGCGTTAAATCTTATTTAATAATGGAAAAGTCAGACTGTAAAAGTTGCTCGAGACTAACAGTTTTGGTGTGGAAGATCTGTGCAATCACATGGCTCTGAGCAACCCTCCAGCCGCTCGGGAATATTACAGAGGGGTCACCACAAGATAATTTCACATAAAGAGACAGCAACAGCTTCGGGTTAAATCTGAGACTCCCAGGTCAAGACCAAACCCTCCTCATGTCTGTGTCGCTGCCAAGCAGCTCTGCTCTCTAAACAGGCACATGAACCAATGTCAGATCACAGCTTCTCAAGTTTTACAACCCCGCGTTGAGTTTGCATTTCAATTCAAAGAATTTTAAATCTACGTCACAGGGCTGGTCTGTGGGGTTTTAACAAAAAGACAACCAAAACATTCATCCTTTATCAGTCACTAGAGGATGGTCTGGAACAAACAGGGAAGCATGTGTTTATCGGACAGATAAAGACCTGCTGGGTAAAGTTACAAAACAGAGGGGAAAACATCTCCTTTTGAGGCAATCGCTTTAAAAAAACCCCAAACAACAAAAAATTCCCCCCACACCTCTGCCCCAGCACTAGGTCAGTGCTAGTTTTCAAAGGAAAGCCTCTAGAGGGGGGCATGGATGTCGGCTCTTGTAAAGGTGAAATGGATGGGATCCAGTTGCAGCGTCGCTTTTAACAAAGTCTCGTGGCAGATAATGTACATAAAGGACCACTAAAGGCTGCTAATGCACTCAGCCGAATGCCAGCATCCCTTCATGTTTAGATTGATATGCACTCACAAATACAGGAACAAGCCCAGACACACTCTTTTTGTCATAAATATCCACCGCTGTGCTTTGGCTCCCTGCTAAGAACAATACCTTCATTTATTCTTTTGAAAAATGTGGTCAAGTTAAAGACAACGTTTTTGCCACGGAGTGGTGGGTTTTGCCTTCATTGTTTCAATAATGTGGCATTTCTCTCATTTATCATCAGCCTGAAAAGGTTAGATAGGATTTTCCACATAAAGGCTACATCTCTCCAAACTTCCTTGCTGCTGCACTGCTAAAGATAAACCACGTGGAAGACAAGACAAGGGGGAAGGGCGAGCTGTTCTGTTTTAGAAAGAATTCCTGGTTGCCTTTAAAATTTTCACTCAAGCCCTTTCAGAAGTTACTTAGCAGAGGGGCCCAGCCCCAAGCTCACAACCAGTACAGACATCAGGCCAGGACCCAACTGGGACGTTGTTAATGATGAGCAATAAAACCCAGCCATCCAGACAGAGGACATTTTAGCAGCATTGGTGTAGATTTATGGTGGTAGTAAGTCACCATTGTATTACTACCTTCACAAAAAATACAAGCTGCTTTGTTTACCTAAGCCTCTTGCAGCTAAGAGTTTTGGCAAAACTAGACTTTGCTGCGTTTCTGTGAGCAAAATGGACTCCCTGGTTTCACAGAAAGGTTAGAAGGCACCCGATGGAAAGGATGCCAAAAACCAAGCAGGCAGAGATCCGAGTGCCACTTCCACGTCTCTGCCATTGGATACTTCTGCTCACTTCTTTGGTTTTCCTTTATAAGGAGTGGCTGGATCTGAAGACACAGAAGTGCTCCTGCTTGGGACATCCTAGCTGAGGTGCCACATGCACCCATGGCAGTGCTGAACACAGCAATGCAGGGTTGTGTCGGCTCTGCCCAAGCAGGGAGAGACTGTACTGAAGCCAGAAAAGGCGACAGAGCTCAGGTCTCCACTCTGACAGAGGAGCCGCCCATGATTTAGAAAACAAATCCGACCTCGATGGTCTCCCACTGCTGGCTGGGTGATGATGAGGCAGCAGCTCCGGCTGAAAGCGCGTTTCCCCGTCTGCGCCTCTCCTGCGAGATGGAGACCTGGCCCTGCCACCCCGCACGGCTGTCACCTCAGGACACAACCAACCAGGAGCTACATATTGAGACCATCTGGAACAGAAGCTACTGCAGACAGCAGGCCCCTGCTTATTAAGCAATATGCCACACACAGAGCATAACCTAGTATTTCTACACAGCACCAGCTGCCAGGACATCCCGGGGAAGAATTCAAAGTATTCATTTTAATCTAGAGAGCTCCAAATGTTTTAGGAGCACAAACTATATGATCACAAGTCCTGTAGCAGGGGCCACCTTGACCAGAACAATAGATGCTCTGAATGAGTCCTTCCTGGCAAAGACCCTGGGATTTTGGTATCTGCTTCCTTCCTCGGCTCACCAGAGCTCGATTTAACCTTGCAGGACAATGGCAAAAGCTGTTTTCCCTTGTGAATGTTTCAAAGGCAGCGAGGGACAGAGCAGTGGCTCAGAGGGCAGTTCCCACAGCACGCTTCCTGGCTGCTGGTTTCAGACAAGACGTTACGAGCTCTGGTGAGGCACAGATGCATCGGCAGAAACAAAGTCCACCCATACTTACAGCTGCTGGTCTCGATTTCGGTAAATCTTCCCATCCTGTTTGATCAGATACTGGTCGATCTCATCTTCCACCACCTGGGGGGCCCCCACAGGCCGCAAGCCTTGGGAGACAGAGGTGTCCATGGTCTCTGAGGAGGAGCCAGCCGGGCTCGAGGGGTAGAGAAACAGCATATCGCCATGCCTATAGGTGTGGAAAAACAACACGGGGGTATCAGCTGAGCAGGAGCTTTGCTTCCAGCTACATTGGGGTGGCAACCCAGGCAATAAGACACACGCTGCTCTCGTACAGCTGGAAAGGCTCAAGGTCTGCCCTCTCCGCCATCCACTTTCACCAGCAACTGAACTACACCGTACCGTCACCCCGACTGCCTGGAGGAACCGGCTCCTTTGCACGCACACAGCGTAGGAAATGCCTGTGCTTGGTTCGTGGCACGTTACAAACCACGTTAATGTTTGTACACTTTTAGTGCACACTTCTGGATAGCAAACCTCCCGGAGCACAGAGGAGCGTGGAATTTATAACAAACTAAACACACTAGCAAACGTGGCAGTCCACAGCCATTCCATTAGCCACCTCTTTCTGCTGCTTTGGTCATTTGCACAATAAATGCAAATCTTTTCATCAGGAGACAAGACCGAGGGAAAAAGATGAAGAAAAAGGCAAAAGGAGCCTATGAAGAGAAGCAACAGCTCCAGCAGGGAAAAGGACTAGTGTGGATCCCGTGCACACCAAGTCACAGCCTTCCCAAGGCAGCTGCCAGCGTTGACACATTCAAGTGACAAGTTGCACGCGGCAGTAACAGCTCTTGTATTTTTAACCAGTTTAACATTATTCTTGACATGAACAGAATGAAGACATTCCCAACCAAACATGAAGCGATTGCCCCATTTGGCACCTCTGATCTCCCCAGGCGCCTAGCTACAGAAGGCAGGAACCCTGGCTCCTGTGCAGGGGACGATCAGACTCTGGCATTGATGCAGAAAAAAAGGATAGCGTGAGTGAGAGCAGGGATGAGGAAGCTTGCTGCAGGCTGTGAAAGAGCAAACAGGAGGCCTGCTGCTGCCTCACTACAACAAGCGAACACAATGCAAGAAGTGACCTGAGAACTAGCTGCCACAGCCTCGCTCATAGTCAATTTGATCACCCCCATTTCGGCATGTCAGTCAAGCTTGCCCCTTCAAGTAGTTGGTGAGTGACAGTGGAAAGCTTAGGACTGCTGTAACGTGATGCCGCCTGCTACTGCCCGGTTCGGAGGGAAGAGTTCAGGCAAGCTCAGAGAAGAGGCACCCCGTCGTACAAAGCACCCCCTCCACCCACAGCGCTCTCTGTCAGGACTCACTTGATTTTCAGTAAGTTGAGGGATTTGTTTTGTGACGCTGTGATCTCTCCTGTTCTGTTTCTATTGGTGTAGACAGAAAACCCATTATTCCTGAAACCAAATTCTTTTGCAACCTGAAAGAGAGAGAAGAATGACAAGGTTAAGATACCTCAGACCTCTGGTCAGATGCTGAAAGCTGCTCGGAGCAAGTGCTAAGTCCAGGGAACGTCTATTGCAAAACTTTAGCTGAACTCATCCCCATTTCTGAAGAGCGCAGGATAACTGAGAAAAATAGAAACGTGTAGTAACACAAGCCATCTATTAAAAAAAGCAACTTAAACAGAACATGTCTCTCGCTCACGCAACACCAATGCAGTATTTTATCTAAATCCAGGCAAGCACTGTCATGACCAGAGGGGGGAAACTATCTTCTCCATTATCCCAGTTCTCTCGCTCCAGCCCGGCCAGCACACACCAGCCAAGTCACGCTCACCTTCCTATGACCAGAATTCCTCAGTCCAGATCTTTCCCTCTGAGGATCTTTTGCCCCCAGCTCCACTCTCGCCTACCAGTTGCTACATGAGTTTCACTCACGCTCTTCCTGCTGTTCTCCTTTCTGTTTTCCTCCATTTGCCTCTTTTCTCCTGATGGAACTTACCCTCACAGTAACCACCTCTCAGTCCCCAGGCAGATTTTTTCCCTGCTCATCCTCTTACCAGTTCAGTTTAAGGCTGCTTTACTCTTTATCAGCCAAATGCCTCTTCACAGCAATAGCAATTTTCACATTTGGCCACTTAAGCGTTACACCTGCCAGAATTAAATGTTAGCTCATCAGGCCACAGACTTCACCAATTTTTTGGCGGGAGAGAAATTCCACAATACATTAAGAAAAGGCTCGAGTTTGTTCCTAACTCGATTCTAACCTGAATGCACCTGAGAGTTTGCTTTTTCAGTACTCTCACCCAGGATGTGCTACAAAAGACAGAGAAGATGACAGAGGCCCTTATCACTCTGCAATGTGCTTTCTCACACACTTCTTTTGCAGCTTCTCTGGAGTCGTCAAGGAGGAGATCTAAGTTAATTGCTAGCATAGAAGCAGCAATCTGATGTCTCTTTAATTACAGCCATCTAGCTAAATACAAAATCCACCATATGGATTAACATTTCAGTGTTAAAATCCACAGCTATTAATACACACAGATCTTAGGTGGTAAAATTGGCAACTTTTCTCTTTCAAATAAACCCTATGTCAGGAAAGAAACCCAAACATTTCCTGTACTCAGCTCAGCAGGAGGATATAGTTTTCCTCAGACCAACAGGCAATTTTTGTGAGGGCTGATGCTTTTGTTCTGACGGTAAGTGCTGCACGATTGTTCCACGCTGCCTCGGGTAATATGAACCCTTGAAACTGAGCAGCTTGTTTTGCACAGGTTCCAGAGATTTTGAAAGCAACGCTTTTTTTCCTTGGGTGAGACTGTTCAGAGACCGCAGCCGGTGTCTCTGACCCAGCCCTGAAATCCAGCAGGATTTTCGCTTGGTCAGGTGGGGATTTGCTGTCAGGGTCTGGGCCCAAGCTTCCAACAAAGCAAATGACTCAAAAACAGCAGCAGGTTTCAGTCTGCTCCCCTTCCCCCTCACAGGGGGAAAGGAAATCTAGCTTACTAAAAGAATGGCCCTTCAGGCACAGGAACACAAAGTACTTCTCTTATGAAGCAAAGAAATCCTAATCTGAGGGTTCCAGGTTACAGCGGAGTTCCAGGAGGGAAGGAAATGGAGAACTGCTCACTCTTAAATAGCAAACTTTAAACATTGAGCAGTTGTATCAGACCAAAGAACAAGCTACAGCCAACTCCAAATGCAACAACTCCAACACTCAGTTCGTTCTCCTCATCCCAGGGTGGAAATCTTTCCCAGGAGACCCTGGAGGCTCTCACATCACCTTAAGATCTCACCTGAATTCCTTCCTTGCTCTCTCCAAAACCATACTGGAAAACCAGCAGCACACAAAGCACACTCAAATGATATTCAAAGCAGCTGAGTTTCAACTGGATTGTGCCTGAACAGGCCAGTCCCTTGCAGCAGGCTTTGACTATCAAACAGCTTTCCTGTGTTGCTGTCAGCCTCTGCTTCCCCAGCTGCCATTTCTTTGGGAGAATGCTAAAAACGCGTCCTCCCCCAGCAAAGCTCCCACCCCAGGAAACTCCAACTGAAAAGCTCAGTAAGCTTTCTTCTTTAATTTTGTTATTTTCCCTCTGGAAGAGCAATGAGAAAACTGGTCTTGGCTACACCAATAAAAATGCCGTTTTCCACAAGGCGCGCCAATCCACGCTGCCGTCAGCACGTTTGCCCGGCGAGGTGAAGCGCGTATCTGCCATGAGAGAGAGCTGCTGCGCAGGCTGAGCCGCAGCAGCCCTGCCTCGTCCCGCAGGCGAGCGGGGAAGGCGCAGCAGAGGCTCGGGGTACCTTCTTGAGGAACGTTGCCACCGTTTCTCGCTTCGTGGCCGTGATGCGCTTCACTCCTTCCGGCGACTGCACGCGGATTATCTGCGGGGTTAAGAGGACAGCCCAAGTTAGTGACGGGGGGACAGAGCCCACCCTGCGCTCACAGCCTGCTGAAACCACGCTGAAGTTTCACACAGACGACGCAGACCATCCCCACCGCTCCTCCCTCCTGCTTTTAACGCTGCTTTTCATAAGGGAGTGCAAATGTACAAGGAAGTAATTTGCTCGCGGTAGGGCAGCGCCGGCCCGATGTTTGCACGCTGCAGGATGAATTACCCTAATGCATGAGGCACGGCAAGAAGCTGGCACTGAGAAAAATGCTAACGCTGCTTTTTTTGTCAAAGCTCTGACCTCAGACGTGGAATTAAACTTTCAGAAGGGGGGTGAATCAGAGCTTCCATGGGAGCAATTTATTCGGTGCCTCCACACGAACACTGGCCTCACTGGTGCTAACGGGCACCTGCGTTGTCGTTATGTTTCAACCCACGTTACTGACGCGCAGCTTCCATCGCTAATGGAAAGACGAGGAGAAAAGCCCCAAGGCTCAGACTGTTCCTGTGCAACACTGAACAGCAGTTTTGCGGCAATCTTGAGTCAGAGATGGGAAAAACTGGCAGATTTGGGGGAAAAAGGCCGGGGACAACTCTCCACATACTGGCAGGGAAGTGGCAAACACAAATGTCGGCGTCTTTGTGCTGCCGGGGACCAGAGAAGTGACTCAAGTTGCTCTGAAGAGCGCGTTCACCTGCCGATACGCAACACAGGGCCACGTTCAGGATGGCAACGTGCGGTGCGAGGAGGGACACGGGAGGACACGAGAGGCTGCCGGCGTCCCGGCGTGACCTCGCAGGAGCCCCTCCACGCTCTCCCAACTTCCCGCAGGGCAGCGAGCCCGGCCTGACGGGAGCGGGAGACCGTGACGGTACCCATCGCCCCTTCTCCGGCGATGTCGGCACCCCGGCCGAGGTCGGGCACCTTCCCCCGAGACATCCCCGCCCGGGGCCGATCGGGACGCCGGGGTCACGGTCCCACACCCCACACGCTCCAAGGGGGCACTTCTCTGGGGCAAAACCACGGGGAATCCGTCCACGGCACCGCCCGGCTCGGACACCGCCAGCCCCCGGCCAGGCCCGGGCCCGGCCCCGGGGGTGCTGCGCTCCCGGCCGGCTCCCGGCGGGCCGCCCCGTCCCTAACCGCCCGGTGCGTTCCCGCCGGCCGGGGTGAGCGCGGCCCGGCCCCGCCGCCCCACAGGAATCTGCTGCCTCATCGCCCCTCCCCCCTGCCGCCGCCGCCCGGCCCCACTCACGATCGTCTCCGCCATGGTGCTGCCCGCCGGGGACCGGGGCTCACCGCGCTGCCCAGCCACCGGCCCGGCCCGGCCCGCTGCCAGCCCGCTCCGCTCCGCTCCGCCTTGCCCGGCCCGGCCCGCTCCGGCCTGCCGCCTCCCGGGCCCGGCCCGCCGCCTGCGCCGCCGCCGCCCGGACCCCGCACCCCGGCGCCCGCGTTCCGCCACGCGAGGGTTCCTAGGCCAGGCGGGGCGGGGCGGGGCGGTACGCCCGCCACAGCCGTCCCCCGCGCTGCCTCGGTGCCACCGCCATAGTTGTCCCCCGCGCTGCCTCGGTGCTGCCGCCACAGCCGTCCCCCGCCGCCACCGCCACGCCCGCTCCTTCGTTCCGCCCACAACCCGGCCCCCCCGGGTGTCCCCGCTGCGGGACCCGGCCCGGGCGTGGAGACCCTCGGTGCCCCCTCGCCCCCTGAACGGGGAGGCTCCCATCGGCCGGGCAGCGGGACATGGGTTCTGCTGGGGCCTGTCCCCCCACTCACCCCAAACCCCCGCGCGTCCCGCCGTGCCCTCATTACCGACCCCGCTAACGGGGCGGCGGGCGTGGGTGCTGCGGCGGGGCTGGACCGGAGCGGGCCCAGCTGTGGGGCCGGCAGCCGCAGCCCTATTTAAGCGCCGGCCGCAGCCCCTCACATGATGGGAGTGTGACTGCCTGGGCCTGAGCACCAGGCTGCGAGCAGGATGGCGCTGAGCAGAACGTGGCTCTCCCGGCCCCGCGGGGTGGCCGGCAGCGGGGAGAGCACCCAGCTGCTGCCCCAGGTAATGGCAGGACCCCCCGGTCCCCTCCCTCGGGACCCTCAGCCCACGCTTCTGCCCCACGCACCCTGGGTGTTGGCTCCACGCCGGAGCCCGCAGCACCCGCATCCCTGGGGGTCTCCATAGGGATGAATCTGGGGGGTCCCTGTTAGGGGCAGGGTCTCTGGGAGAGCACCCACCTGCTCAGACCCCGGGCGTCTCTGTGACAGGCAGGGTTACGGTGTGGGGGGTGGATGTGGGGTGCCCTGCAAAGGTGAGGCATGGTGGCTCCGGGCACGGTGGCTCCTGGCATGGTGGCGTGGGAGCCTGTGACAGCCCCAGGCTGCGGGGATGGGGGTACACAGGCTAAGGGGGGGGCATTCCTGGGGGTCTGCCCCCCTGGCTGCGAGCAGCTCGTCTGTCCATGCAGGCGTCCAGGCTGGTGGAGCTGCCCTACTCCTCCTCCGATGATGATGACACGGATCTCCCTGCGGCCGAGCAGGACCCTGCGGCGTGGTGCCACGTCCCCCCCAAGCCAGGCACATTCAGCCAGTGCGTGCGGTACCTGGCCTTCCTCTGGAACCTCCTCTTCCTCCTGCTGGGCCTGCTGGCCCTGGCCGTGGGGGTGTGGGGGCTGCTGGCCAAAGGCTCGCTGGGGGGGGAGCGCCTGGCCCCACTGGGCTCTGACCCCATGCTGCTCTTCGTGCTGGTGGGGCTGGGGGCCAGCGCCGTCTCCCTGGCCGGCTGCCTGGGCGCCCTCCGCTCCAACCCCTGCCTGCTGCGCTTCTTCGTGGGGGCTGTGCTCGCCTTCGCGGGGCTGGAGTTGCTGGGGGTGCTGCTGCTGCTGGCAGCGCGACACCGGCTGCGGGATGCCCTGCGGGATGCCCTGCTCCTCTGCCTCCTACGCTACCACGAGGAGCCCGACCTGCGGTTCCTGGTGGACGAGGTGCAGCAGAACCTGCGGTGCTGTGGCCTCGGCTCCTATCGTGACTGGGAGAACAACCCGTGAGTCGAGGCGCCGGGAGGTGTAGCGGGGGGGTCTGACCCCACACCGGGGAGGTGCGTGGATCCGGCAGCTCTCCTTGTCTGTCCCTGCAGGTACTTCAACTGCAGCGCCCCGGGAGTGCAGGCATGCAGCGTCCCTGCCTCCTGCTGCCTGGACCCCTGGCAGAACGGCACCGTCGCCAATGCCCAGTGCGCTTTCGGGGCCCTGCGCCTGGGGGACGTGGCGGCCAGCACCGTCGTGCATCTGGGGGGCTGCGTGGCACAGCTCAGCGCCTGGCTCCGCGGCCAGGCGGGCGGCATCGTGGCCACCGTGGCCGTGCTGGTGCTGGTTGAGGCCACTGGTGTGCTCATGGCACTGAAGGTGCTCGGAGACATCGTGCCTGTCGGGGCACGGGATTGAGGGTGTGCTGGCTGCCACCCGCAGTGGGGGACACTGTGGGGTTGGGGATGTGGGGGGACTGATCCAGTCCAAAATAAACCTCATCAGAAGCCTGAACCCCATCCATGTCCTGTCCATCCCACCCTGCGTCTCGGGGAGATGCTTTCCATCCACGTTCCTGCCAACCCCAGACCACGACACCAGGCTCTCGCACTTGTTCTGGGTTTTAATGAGCATTTCTCCAGGCTGAGCCCCGCTACACAGACGGGGCGGCTTCTACCTACGCAGCGCTATGGGGCGGGTGGGCAGCAGTGGCCATGGCCTGCCTAGATGATGCCGTACTGAGCCAGCTCATGCAGCTCCAGGTGGCTGAAGGCTTCCCAGGGACAGATGACGGTGATGTCTGGGGAGAGGAGAGAGGCTGTGTCAGGGTGATTTCCCCCCCAGCCCGGCTGCGGGCGGCTGTGCCTGCAGCGAACCCCGCTCCCCACCCACTGCAAAGGGGGGACAGGACCCCTGTACCTGTTCCCAGCCCCTCCATGCCTGGGATGTCATCGCCAAACCTGCAAGGAGAGAGAGAGAGCGTCTGCCCTGACCCCCGGCCAGCCCTCACCCACCCCAGGCTGGCGCGTACGGCCGTGTCCCCCCGTCACCGGGACCCTGCCCCACTCACCCTTGCACCCCCTTTTTGGGAGGCTTGCTTTTGAACTGCCTCGTCTGCCTTTGCTTGAATTTGGGTGGTCCCTTCCGGGGGGTGGCGGGTCCCCCGGTCACCCTCGTGGCTGATTTGATCTCTGGCTTGGGGGGCTCCAGGCTCATGGCTGTGCCGGGGCCGGCAGCCTGCCCCGGGTCGCGGTTGTCCCTGCGGGTCCGGCGCTGGCACGGTACAGCTCCTCACACCTGATGGAGGGGAGATGTGGGGGCACCAGCTTCTCCTACCACCCACAGGCACCCTGTGCCCCCGCTCCCACCCTGTCCTGCCCCGGGGCCCCTCGGCCGTCACTGATCGGCTTTCCAGACCGGCGCAGAGGAGAGCCCCCTCCCCGCAACCTTGACTTAGCCCAGCTCAGAGCCCGCTAATCCCCTTACCCCAAAGGCAGGGAAGGGCGTCCCCGGGGGCAGCAGAGCTGCTGCCTCCCCTCGGGGCCACTCCTCCAGCCCCGGCGTGGATGTGACACCCGGGGACCCCCTCGCCGGCATTGCCAGGAGCCCCCACCGTGGCTCGCACCGGCGTCTGTGCTGAGCCGTGTGGGTTGGCATCGCTGCGGCCACAGGCATGGGAGCAAGGCATCCCTCAGGGCTCGTTTGCAGCGGGGTGGGTTTCGGGGACGGTGGTCACCCCGGGCTGCAGATCCCTCAGGACCTGCACTGGGATGCGGGGGGAGCAGAGGGTGGCAGCGGAGGCGGACATCGCAGGGTAGCGCATGGGCTCCGTCCCGCTGTGGTTGTGCCTCCTCCGGGCACAAATGTGGGAGTTTTGCGGCACAAAAGATGGCTCTGGCATCGGTGCAAGGGGGTTCGGCCCTGCTGCGGAGCCCAGCAGCTGAGCACGGGCCCCAGGCAAGGGGGACCTGGCCCTGGGAGGTGCCAGAGACGCCGCTCCTGGCTGTGGGTTACAGGAGCGGGAGGCAAGAGCAGGCTCCGGCGTGGAGCAAAGCAACCCCCTGCCCTGGGAGCCCTGGTGCCACTGGGACCAGGTCCCATCCCGCGCATGGAGCAGAGCCCCCGACTTACACAGCCGCTGTGGTCCCCGAAGCCAGAGCTGCTCTGCAAGAGACCCTCCGTCCCACTCCTGCTCTGCCGGCGCGTGTCCTATAGATGCTCTGGGTGGCTTTTAGGTGAGGGCAGATTTATCCTGCTCTGGGGTAATAGGATTATTGATGTCCCTTCTTTTCAAAGGGGTAATCTGATGTCCTTCCCCCGGCTCTGCCGGGGTGGGATGGGGGGTGGGGTGGGGAGGGGTGTCTGGATTAGTGCCGCTGGGACTGACGGTGCCAGGACCGGCAGCAAATCACCCACAGGGGGATCCTGCCTCATCTCCCGAAACCACCAAGCATCTCTCCTGGGGGACCCCCCCACTGCCCAAGAGATCACCCTGGTGCCCCTCGATCCCAGGGGCAGGGACGGCACCCCCAGCCTGTGTGGGACCACAGACCTGCTCTCCATGAGGACCTGCGAGCCGGGAACCAAACACCCTTGGTGGGTTGACCCCAAAAGGGCAAGGCACTAATGCAGGCAGCCGCAGGCAGGCTGTGCTGGGAAATACCGGCAGCAGAGCCCATGTGGCTGAAACCACCGGGACACGCCGGGCTTTCAGCCTGTGCCCTGTGCTTGGTGCTGAGCACCGTTGGGTCCCCAAAGCGAGGGCTGTGGGGTGCTGCCGCCGGGGCTCCTGCCTGCAGGCGCTGCCAGACTCCAACCTGGCCCCGGTGGAGGTCCTGGCACAAGGGCTGCCCTCCAAGCATTGTCCCTGCCGGTGCCACCACGGATGCCTTCACCTGGGGGACAGCCCGAGCTGCTGTGGGCATGGCAGGCCAAAATCTGGCAGAAGAGGCAGAAAATCTGCCCAGCAGCCCCGCTCTCCGTGGGACGGTATCACTCCAAAGCTTCCCTTAATCCCAACACTAAAGCAATTACAAAAGGGAATAATCTCAGTACACTTTAATTGAACTTCAGCCCTTGCCACTAATTGCAATTAGTTGGACTCCAACAAATAGGATTATGGAGCGTTTTCTAGGAAGCCGGCAGAACCAGCTACTTCTCGGGCAAGGAGCAGGGCTCTGGTGTTAATTCCAGCTTGGGTTTTGTTAGCGAGCGCTGCTCAAGGGCTTCGTGGCTCCTTGGGGAGCTCATCCCTGGAGGACGGGGGGGGAATCTGTGGGGGTGCCAACAGCCAGGAGCCTGCGAGTCCCCCAGTCCAGCCGGCCGGGATGGAGGTGGGGATGTGCTGGGCCAAATTTATGGGATTTTAAGATGGAAGCAAAGGCAATCGAGGAAGCAAAGGCACTGTGAAGAACAGCCCGCCAGGCTGTGACCTCGGTGCCGGAGCTGGAGACGGTGTCCTTGCCGGCAGGCTGCTGGGCCCCACGTGCTCAGGGCCGCACGCTGCCTGCACCTCCTGCCTGGGGAAGGGCCCGGCAGCCCCGGGTGCCTCCCCTGAGAGCCCTTCAGGAGAAGCCCCTAAGAGGCTTATGGCGCCGGTGGGGAGGGGGGTCCGGCACGGTGGTGGGGTCCGGCACGGCGCCCCAGCCCTCTCCGATCACCAGGTCACGGCCAAGCCGCTGAAGGTGCTTAACATCCAAGCTGGGGAGCGCAAGGACGAGGCAAGAGCAGTGGCATGGGGAGGGCTGGGTGTGCGGCGGACACGCCAGCCTGCCCTTGGCGGGGATTTTCCATCCCGGGGGAGCGCAGCACCCGGCTGCCGGGAAATCCGGGGCTCAGGACAGGCGTGAGCTGCTGCCTGTCCCCAGGGGCAGGTTCCCCCATAGATGAGACACAACCTCAGCACCACCTGTATTGAAACACATGTGGGATCCCATGCACGGTGCCATGCAGGTCCCCGGGGGTGCTCAGACCACCCCCAGCCCACCACCCCCGGAGCTCAACACACACAAATAAATACTTTAAATAAGCCGAGCCTGGATCCCACCATCCAGCCTGGAGCAGAGGCTCCCGGAGGGTGTCACCCGCTGTTTTTTGGGGGCTGGGGGAGGATCAGTTCTTCTCCATGCGCAGCCGGATCTCCATCTTGAGGATCATTTTAACGCTCTCGTCCTCCACGTGCTCCTCCACGGCCGCCAAGGCGCGTGCGCCGCCATCCCGGTACCGCTCCAGCAGCTCCTCCACATACCCAACCCAGACGCAGTTGGGGCAGCCGGTCCCGCAGCAGTGCGTGGGCGGTGGGGGGATTGGGGCGGTGGCAGGAGGGAGCCCCCCCTCACCCTGGGGGGTCCCTGTCCTGCCATCACTCCCCAGCGTGTCCGAGGTGCCACCAGCCTTTGCCGGGGTGTCCGAAAGTTCCCGAAAACCGGAGACGTTGGTGGGGTGGGGGTGCGGGGCCCCTTCCCTCAGCACCCCCCTGGGGCTGCCGGTGCTGTCTGGGGGCTCCTGAGAACCACGACCCCGCGCTGACGCCAGGCCGGGGGGGGAAACGCAGGGGCAGCCCTGCCTACTGCACCCCCCCCATGGCCAGAGGACCCCCACCTGCCCCACAGCACCCTGCTCCCAGTGTACCCCATCATCCCACCACCATCACCCCCCAGCAGCTCACGCAGCCCCAGCAGCACCCCTCTGTTCCCCATCCCCAGCAACCCCCATACTCCCCCCATCCCCAGCACCCCCTATCCCCCCTCAGCCCCCCCATCCCCAGCAGCCCCCATTCTCCCCCAGTTCCCCCCACCCCTCTATCCCCCCAGTCCCTCACCCCATCCCCAGCACCCCTTGACACCCCCCAAGTCCACCACCCCATCCCCAGCATCCCCCTATCCCCCCCATTCCCAGCACCCCTATCCCCCCCAGCTCTCCCCCATCCCCAGCATCCCCCTATAGTCCCCATCCCCAGCACCTCATCCCCCCAGCTCCCCCCATTCCCAGCACCCCCCTATCCCCCCCAGGTCCCCCCCACCCCCAGCATCCCCCTATCTCCCCCAGCTCCCCCCCAGCACCTCTATACCCCCCAGCTCCCCCCACCCCATCCCCAGCACCCCCCTATACCCCCCCATCCCCATCCCCCCTACCCCCTCAGGCCCCCCCATCCCCAAACCCCCAGCTCCCCCCCTCCCGCGGGGTCCCCCCCGCTCACCCCCCGGCGCGCCCCCGCCAGCCCGCGCGCTCCCCGCAGCAACATCCGTCCGCAGCGCCCCGGCCCAGGCCGCGCCTGAGCGGCAGCTCCTCTCACCAATAGCAACCCGGGGCGGCCGGTTAATGAGGGTTTGGCGGCCGGGCGGGACCAATAGGAAGCGGGGGGTGGGGCCGGAGCGGCGGGGGTCGGAGGGAAGGCGGAAGTGGCGGCGGGGCGGCAGCGTGGGGAGCGGCGGGGCCATGGGCCAGGGGCCGGCACCGGGCCGGGGCCGGGGCCGGGGCCGGGGCCAGGCACCGGCACCGGCACCGGCACCAGGGCGGGGACCGGCCGCCCCGCGCCGCGGCAGGTCAGTGCCCGGGGGATCCCGTCGGGATCGGGCCTGGCTGGCTCCCGGTTTGGAGCGGGATCAGGGGGTCCCCAGGGCCGGCTGGGCCCTGGCGGGGTCCCCGCTTCCGAGAGCTGGGTCTCGATGTCACCCTGTGGGCAGATCCCGGTGTCCCACCGAGCCCTGGTGCTTCACCAGGTCCAGGTGCTCCGGTATCCCGCCGTGCCCGGGTCCCGGTGCTTCAGGGCAGGCCTCACCCCGTGTTCTTTCTCTCCCAGGAAGGAGAAGAAGATGGACAACATGAAGCCCAAGCACCCCGACGAGCAGGAGATCCCTTTCCGCCTGCGGGAGCTCATCAAGAGCCGTGAGGCCATGAAGCGCCCCGACCCCGGGAAGAGGCGGGCGGCAGGTGGGGAGCGGAGCTGGCCCGAGCAGGTTGTGGTGCAGCTGGAGGCAGCCGGATCCTGCAGTGGGGCATCCTGCTCCCCCCGGTGATGTCCCATCCCTGCCCTGCCAGGGGGAGGGAACCCCCAGGTTGTCACTGCTGTAGTAATGTCACCCGTCTCTCCTAGAGAAGAAGCAGCAGCCCAAGTCAAAGGGCCCCGTGGCCCAGGGAGACATCCCCGTGCCCAAATTCAGGAGGGGGAAGGGGGAGTCGGAGCGCTCCTACGTCTGCCGCATGGAGCAGGAGGTGCAGCGCGTCCTGTTCCTCACCAAGAACCAGCTGCAGCGAGAGCCTGAGAAGGAGGCGACGGCACCAGAGAAGTCCAAGAGAAAGAAAGAGTGAGAGCAAGGCCACCGTGGCTGCTGGGGCTGGACGGGGTCAGCCCGGGCCTGTGCCCCAGACCGGTTCTGGGCACGTGGTGGGTGCTTCGCTGGTGCTGCAGCGCAGGTCTGGCATCCGGCAGTGACTTGGGGTGCGGGTGGAGGGCTGCGGGCCTCATCTCCACGGGGCTGGATCTTTGGGACTGGAGCCACAGACCTGCTTCATCCTCCTGCTACTGGGCTGGAGCTGGGGGGAGAGCTGTGGGGCCACAGGTTTTGGGGGGGATCCTGTGGGGTAGGAACTCACTCGCTCCTGTCCGGTCACGAGCCCTGGCCGTAACTCAGCTCTTCAGGTTTCAGAATAAGAAGCTGGAAAAAGCGCGGAAGAAGAAGGAAGAGAAGAAAGAGGCTATGCTGGAGAAGAGCCTGTTCCAAGGTGGGCCTGGTGCAGCGGGGCGGCTGGAGTGACCCCCTGCCCTGGGGGAGATGTGGGGCTGAGCTGGAGCAGCGTGTCCCGGGGAGCTCCTGCCTGACGCCAGTGCCTGCTTCTCTCTTTTAGACACGGTGGCGTTCGGTGAAGTGGTTACGCAGCCGCCCACCATCACCTCGCGGCCCAGGGGCCGGGGCGCCGCAGAGCAGGTGAGCTGCCGGGGGGCGATGCCTCCCGCCCCTCAGCCGTGCCCTCGGGTACCCGCAGGTCTGGGCTGGACCCGGGTCTCACCTCCCTCGGGCTGGAAATCAGGCCTGGAAGGGCAGTGTCATTCCTTGGAGCTTGGTCCTGGCTTTTTCATCCCTCATCCTCCCTGACCTGTCCCATCTCTGCCTGCAGGCTGGACGGAAGCGGCTCCTCCTGACCTCTCGCCTGGGCCAGAGCCAGGCATCCCCTGTGTCCCCAGCAGCGCCGGTGTCGATGGCTCGCCGGCGCATCGTGGAGGAGGAGAGAGCGCGTGTCATCCAGGCCTACAGGGACATCCAGAGGCGCAAACAGCAGCAGCGGGAGGTGGCACGGGGCAGCGCCCGGGCAGGATGCGGGGTACCCCGCTGAGCCCGGCCTGGAGGAGCTGGGCCTCCCTGGTCCCAACAAGGGTGTGCAGGCAGCACAGGACCCCAGGACTCGAGGGGGGTGGTTGTCCTGACCCTGCTCTTCTGTTGCCATTGCTGAGCCCTGGGGCTCCCCACAGCCCCACACCTCAGCTCGGGGCACCCCGTGGGCTCGGTGCCGGAGCTGGGAACCCTGCGGTGCCACGGACCTGCTTGTAGTAAAAGTGCTGATGGCGTGAGCGCGTCTGTGCCTCCCCGACCTGCTCAGCTTTCCTTCCTGTGCGGTGGCTGGGAAGGGACGTCACTGTGCCGGTGTGTGCGCGGCTGTGCCGAGTGGCATGCTGGCAGGCATGCCGGCAGATGGCAGTCCCAGCCCGTAGCAGGCATGTTGTCACTGTCACTCACTGCGGGCTGGCCCTGGCAGGGCTCTGCCTGGGGGCACGACCTCGTTGCTCAGCGTCGAGAGAGACCCCAGTGCCTGGCCATGACCCCTCTGGCTCCCACCCCAGCTCCCGGTTGCAGGAGAGCGTGCCGAGCCCCGGGGATGTGGAGCATCCCACAGGACTCACCTGCACGGTGTCACTTTCCTCCGTTGTCACCGCTCGGAGACGCTGCGTGAGCCCTTCTTCCGCAGCCGTGCCTGCCCGTGGCGTCACCACCCAGTCTGGCACTGCTCACATCCCTGCCTGTCCCCAGCAGACACCCCAGGCCGCGGTGACTGCGGTGCCCTCCCTGCTGCCAGGGATGCTGCCACAGCCCCATTGCTGCACCCACACCAACCCCGCGCCATCCGGCACAGCCGCAAGGCCCCACGCAATCCAGGCCTGGCACACGCCCCACCGGGGCTGACAGCCCCCAGCTCCCGGCCCTCGATGGGGGTGTCCAGGGGGCTGCTCCCGGCACAGCACAGCCCGTGTCTGCTGGTGGGGCCGGCACGGCAGCTTCACCTGCACGGGACAAAGGCAGTGCTGTTCGGCGGCACTGTGCCGCAATGCCTGCACAAAGCGTTGCCTGTTGGAGCGGGGCCGGCCCCGGCTCTGCGGCCACTGCTGACGGCAGCCAGTGGGATCCCGGGCTTCCGGAGGGGCTGGGGCCGGACACGGGGAGCGGAGCCACCGGTAGCTCTCGTGTCCCCTGCCACAGCTGAATGGGGACAATCTTTGCTCCTCATTTTTCAGGTCACTCTGCTGTCCCCAGGACTGTCACCTCCTTCCTTGCCAACTGGGAAGGCAGGGCTCTGCCATACCGCGGCTGGGGACCACGGTGTCCTACGTGCGGGCTGGGGGCAGCTGCTGCATCAGCCCAGCTCAGCCTGGGTTGGGGCTGGGCTTGCAGGTGAACGCGCTGGGGATGGGGCACACGCTGGGGCCCTGCCGCGCCGTGCTGTGCCGTGTGGTGCCAGCAGCCGGGAGGCGGGCGTGCTGTGGTGGCGGCAGCCCTGGGGACCTCAAGTGCCTGGTGCTGCCGGGAGACGTCCCCGCTGCCGACTGACGCCAGGTAAACACAGGTGACGCAGCACAGCCCCAGGGGGCACGGCCAGATCCTGCTGCAAACAGCCGGCCCCCGCAGCCGTCCGTGGCCGCGCCTGCCACGTCCCCACAGCCGGGAGCGTGGGCACGTGCTGGCTGGCAAGGGCATGGTTTGGACGCCGCATGTGCCAAGCTCTTGCTTGTGCATCCCTCATGCGGGTGCCATGGCGCTCGTGCCTGCAGCCACGGGCAGCCCCACTGCCGCCGGCCCAGCTCCGGCTCAAGGAGACCAGGTCACCCATCTGCCCCCATGGAGCCATTTCAACGCCTGAATAATTCATGGCACTACCGGCGGTGGCCGCAGGCTTCCTGCCCGGCAGGAGAAATCGCTGCAGAGGGGAAAGGCAATCTGAGCAGGAGAAACCGCTCCCGACCTTGGCACGTCCTCCACGCCGTGCCACTTCCCGCCAGGCAGCCCATCTGCCCGTGGGCCGCCGGTCCTGCGCTGCCTGCCCTGCTGAGGCTGCCGGCTCCCGGCCCAGCAGCTCCATCTGTGTGCCTGGCCCCAGTGCATGCTGCTGCAGGGGGACAGGGAGCAGGGACTGGGGCTGGGGGATGCCAAGGGCCCTACTCTGAGCCCCCTGCCTTGTTCCCCGCTGTCCCCCAGGAGCAGGTCGTGGGGCTGAGCTTGCCGGCACCATGGCAGAAGCCCTTGGCCGTGGTGGGACCAGGGATGGAGGAGCAGCCGGTGGCACAGCTCAGTATTCCCTCCCCATTATGGGCCGCCTGCTACAGCACCATGTAGGAAAAACCACCTTTATTGGGGCTGACCTGAAAAAAAGGGAGAAGAGGAAGAACGAAAGAGAAAGCCACGAGGAGGGCGAGGGGCCCAGCTCCCTCCCTGCTCCCCGGGAGGGATTCCTGAGCCCCGAGGGGGGAAGGCACCAAGAAGGCAGCCGGAGCCACAGGGGCCGGGTCCCCAGCCCCAGCAAGGCACTGATCCCCGGACTCCGAGCAGCTCCCCCTTCCCCAGCAACGGGAAAACTGAGGCACAGTGGAAGCCAGGGCGGGGGAGAGCCTTCTGTCACCTTGTGCCCTGCGGCGGGACGGTGCCGGCTCGGCTCAGGGCCTGTGACGTCCCCAGGGCTGGCGAGGATCAGCGTCAAACCAGGGGCTCAGCGCCGGGGTGAGCCCTGGGCAGGAGTCCCACTGGCTCCCCAGCTTCTCCACAGAGGATGGTCCCTGGCCCGGAGGGGATGGGGTGTCCGTGTGCCACGATGGCAGCAAGGGGACGACTCGGGGTGGCCCCGCGGGAGCTGGTCCTTGCGGCAGGGACGGCAGCAGGGACACGGGGGTCCAGGCAGAGCTGGCGGCTTGCAGGTGCTGCGGCCAGGCGGGACGGGCAGGCAGGAGCGCTGGCTCCGGGACCACGTCCAGGCGTCCCCTGCACAGGAACCGGCTCTGGCCGCCGGATGGGGTGGGATGTACGCGGCAGGGCAGGATGAGGCTTGGCAAGACCTCAGGAGCGGGACGGTGGGGCCGTGGCTGTGCCAGCGCTGTGGGACCTGTGCCGCTGTGGGGGCTTCACCACCGGTTCCTGCTGTACGGGGACTGCACCTGCGGGCAGAGCGGGACAGTGCTGGGGTGGCGTGGCGGTGGCGGGGCTGTGGCACAGGCCAGCAGACCCAGCTCCGGCACCAGTGGGGAAGTGCAGCCATGCTCGCCCCTGCACTGGCTTGCCCTGGGGCACCGGAGTGCAAGGCAGAGCCATCCCTGTCCCTGCCCTCCCACGGGAGACGCTGTGGTGGGGACAGACTTTGCACCCAGTCGTGGGCTGGACCTCGGTGCCCGCTCCCCCGCCTGCTGCGTTGCACATTAACCCACCTGGCAGCTCCTGCCGTCCCGCTGGGCGCCAGCGTGTCGGGCCTGCGCCGCGAAGGCGTCCTCGGCTCGCAGCGTGGAGCTGGCGCTGCCGGCCGCCGGGCTGGCGGTGGAGGCACGGGGCAGGATCACGTCGTAGGGACCTTCGGTCTGCGGGGCAGAGGAGGGAGGGCTGCAGAGGCACTGGGAGCACCCCCAGCCCCGTGGGGTCCCGGGGGGGTGAACGCAAGGAGTGACCCCCACCAGCACCCTGTTACAGCAGTCCTTGGGACGTGGGGGCCAGGGGAGCCCCCACACACCCTGGCCCCCGTCCCGGCCGCTCTGGTTGAAAGCCCGTCCATCAGGCAGGGTGCGGCCGCCCCCGGAGAGCCCTGCTGGCTGGTGGTGCCGCGCGGCGTCGCACTTACCGGACCCTTGTGCATCAGAGCCATCTCGGTGGGCTGGTAGACGCTGGTCAGGAGCTGCCCGTTGTAGCCGCTGTACGGGGACACTGGCTTCTTGGCTGCAAAGAGATGGGGACGGTAAAAGGGGGGACCCACACAGCCATCCCCACCCCACTGGGGAGCTGCTCCTCGTTAGCAGGTTTAATGAGCTGACTCAGCAACCGGCTGCTCTGCGCCTTTCCCGGGGGACGGGAGGGATGTCCCAAGGGTTTGCATCACCGCGCTCCCGGCACAGCCCCTGCCCAGCCAGGGTTTGTTATTGTAGGGCCTCTTGGGAGGCAGGGTGGTGTGGGTGCTGCTCAGGAGCGCCCACCCTGCCCCATGGGCTGCAGACACCTTTGCTAGGGCAGGGCTGGCGCTCACCCACCAGTCCCTGTTGGGGCAGCCGACACCGCCCCATGTTATTGTAGGGTCTCGCGAGCAGAGTGGCTGCCTGGGGCGGAGGGCCGGGAGCCATGGGCACCCCGCACCGGGGAGGGAACACCCCTGCAGCCACTGAGCTCAGCCCAAACTGGTAGACCCAGCCCAGCGAGTTCTCGGGCGCCACAACAATGGCAGGCGTCAATCCCGGGCGGGTCGCGGCCAGACGTCTCGCCGCCCGCCCACCGCTGCCAGCCCCGGTGCCGGTGCCCGCCGCCAGCCCCACCGTGGGGCAAGAGGGTCCCTGGTGAGCCCTGGCACCTACCGAAGGAGGGCTCGTCCATGGAGAAGGCTTTGTTCTCCACAAACATGCTCTGCGACTTCTGCTCCTTGAGGATGGTCTCATAGCCCACCCCGCGCGTGGGGTAGACGTCGTCCTCGAAGGCCTGCTCGGGGCTCTGCCGCGTCACGTGCGTCACCTCGGGGATGATGTAAAGGAGGAGGAAGGTGCAGGCGTTGGAGACCAACGCGATGGCCAGTGTGGGGTCGTCCCAGCCGGGCTTCTCGCCTGCACTCTGGTTCCCGTAGAGGTACATGGCTGTCCATGCCACCCAGATGGCCATGGAGAGGCCAGTGGTGGCCAGGATGAAGGCGCCATGCTTGCGCCAGCAGCCGTAGCGGCCGCAGAGGGCCGGCCAGGCGGTGCCAAAGGCGGCCACCAGCAGGAACATGACGTAGATGAGCGCCATGACGAAGTCAGCGTCCGCCAGCTGGCAAGGGTCCGGGGAGCCGCCCTCCTGCCGCGCCACCGTGATGATGAGCCACTCGGCGTTGATGATGACCTCCACCAAAGCGAGGAGCAGGGCCACCGCCAGCGTCACCCAGCCCCGCGGGCCCCGGTTCCTCCGCACCAAGAAGTTGAGGGCCACGGCGTGCGCCAGCAAGCAGGAGAAGCAGATACCGAAGAGGACGCCAAAGAGGAAGCGGCGGGAGGTGCAGGTGGAGAAATCCGGCCCTACGATGAAGTCAAATGTCAGGCAGAAGAGCCCGAAGGTGCCCAGAAGAAAGAAGACCTGCGTGGCCACCAGGCTCTTCTTCTGGGGGTCCTGCATGAAGGGCAGGCTGGCCACCAGGACGATGGTAAGCACGAAGCTGGTCACCACGCCGAGGCTGGCCACGGCCTCCAGCACGATGCCCCAGGCTGCTGAGAGGTCGCAGAGGTTGTAGTAGAGGGAGGAGAGGTCCTTGCCGCAGCCCGAGGGAGGGGTGGTCTGTCCGCCGGCCACAGGGAGCAGGGCCAGCAGCACGCAGGCGGCTGCCGGCGGCACCACCGCAGCACCCATCCTGCACCGCGGTGCGGGCGCCGAGCGGGGCGTCCAGGGACCCTGCAGGAGAGAGGGGGCGTTAGGAAGCGGGAACTGGGGCTGCGGCTCAGCTCCTGGTGCTGCCTGTGCTGTCTCCAGGGCTCAGAGCATCCCTGCCCGCAGTCCCCGGCTGGGCATCCCCCCCACCGGGCCACGGTGAGCAACCGGGTCCTGGGCACAGCCGAGCCCACCCCAGTGCAGCCCAAAGCAGCCCCAAACAGCACCGGGCAGACATGCGTCCCCCGTTGGCTCCTCGCCTGGAGGCCGGAGGCAGCCGAGGGGGGCTCAGCCCCCTCTGCGCCCCACATGCTCCCTCCTGACATGGGATTTCTCTGAGCGCGGCCGGCTCTGGGGCTGTGCTGATCCCTTCCTCCGGTGCCGGGAGCGGGCAGCACCGTGTCGCCTGGCTTCCCCAAGAACACCGAATGTGGGCCTGGGCCGGTCGGCAGAGGTAACGCCCGGGGACAGGGCTGTCCCCTCGGCTCGTCTCTGTCCCCTCGGCTCGTCTCCATCCCCTCGGCTCGTCTCTGCGTGCCAGCGTGTTCCCCTTTCCACTTCTCCTGTCCCACTTCCCTCCTCTGGCTCTGGGCACCGACCCAGCGCAGGTCCCGTGTCCGGCGCTGCTGGCCACTGGCACGCAGGCAGCCGCAGCCTGGCACGGCACGGCACGGGCATGGCACGGCACGGGGGTCCCTGTCCCCACTCTTGTGACCCCGGGGAGCACGGGGTGGACACGGGGAAGAGGAGGCAGCGAGGAAGCTGCAGCCCCACTGCTGGGGGGGACGACGGGGACCCGGCTCCGGCAAGGTGACCCCGGGCTGGCACCCGGAGCCGGGACCCCCGCACCCCCCGCGCAGCCCCCGCCCCGCTCCCCGCACGGCCCCCGGCCGGGGCTGCCGGTCCGGGATGGGGACGGGGACCCCCGGGACCGAGCCCCCGCGCCTCCAGGGCCGCACCGGCTCCACCGCGCCCGGCCCGGCCGGTCCCCCCCGCCCCTCCCCGGCAGCTCCGGCCCGGTCCCCCGCATCCCCGGCCCGCTTCCCCCGCACCTCCCGGTCAGTACCGGCCCGCTTCCCCGGCGCTTCCGACCGGTACCGGACCCCAAACTTGGCCAGAGCCGCCGCCAACTCGAGCCCGGCGGGGGCGGACGGGTCCCGGTCCCGGGTCCCGGGTCCCCGATCCGTTCCCGTTACGGTTCCCGGTTCCCGGTTCCCCCCGGCCCCGCTCACCGGCTCCAGCGCCTGGTGCCCGGCCGCTCCGCCGTTCCGTGCCGTTCCGTGCCGGTCCCGCGGCACCGTGCGCGCCTGCCCGGCCCGGCCCCTCCCCGAGGTGCGGCTCTGCCCGGGGAGCGCGGCCGGGGCCGGCCGGGACCTGCCCCGCCACCGCGGCCGGGGGGAACCGAGCCGGGCCGGGGTCCCGCACCGGGCGGGGGTACCTGCCCCGGGGGCACGGAGGGGGCTTGGGGCGGGGAACGGTGCGGGGTGGCCGGGAGCGGGGCCAGAGCCCGGGCTGGGGGTGGGTATCGGCACGGGAGGCCAGCTGGCCATCAGTGGAACGAGTCTGGGGGGTCTCAGCCCGGAGGAGCTGGGTCAGCCCGGCCCTGCTGAGCTGGGGGGGGGGCACTGGGGGTTGGGGGATGGAGCCGGGGGGCTGCGCTGGGGCAGCATCACCCACACACAGGGCCTTGCACCGACCTCCTCTCAGTGCTGGGCCGGCGGCACCCGGCTGGTGGGTGGGCTTCCCGGGTGGGAGCCGGGAGCGGGACCCCGCGGGCGGCCCTGCCGTGTAAGGATACACCGGCTCCCGCCGGGAAGCCCCGAGGCGAAGGCCCGGAGGGGCCTCCCGGAGGAATGTCAGCTGACGGCTAAAGCCGGAGCCCTTGGCATGGCAGCAGGGCCCCAGAAAAGCCCTTCTTGTGAGGGGCCGGGGGGCCAGGGCAGCCCCGGCCCAGGGGCTTGGTGATCCCTGTCCCGGCGGGGGTGGCTGTGCACCCTGGGGCTGGGCACAGGCACCCCGCAGTCACCCCATCCCTTGGGCTCAGGGATGGGGGCAAGCTCCAGGAGACTCGGGGTGCCCTGGGGGACCCAGGGCCCTGCCAGCCCCGGGGGAGGTTTCCAGGCAGGCGTTGCTATTTTGGGAGGGTGAAGCAAGAGGGTGAAGGATGCAGACGAAAGTTCAACGCGCCTCCGGCTGGTCCTCCCCCAGCCCAGGCCGGGATTAAAACAATCCAAGGAGAAAGGGAGGCAGAGCCGGAGCTGGCAGCACCCGCGGCACGAGGACCGGCACCCGCCGGGGCCTGCGAGGAGGAGACGGCGTGCCTGGGCTGGGTGCTGCACCCGCTGCTGCCATCCCTCTGGCGCTGGGGCTGCCCGCTCTCCTGCCCTTCTTCTTCCTAAAGAGCGTTTGCCTTCAGGACGGCGTTTAGGGGAGGATCGTCCCTCCCTGCCAGGGCACGTGCACACGCGTGTGCTCTCGCATGGGCGCCGGAGCAGGGTGGCGCGAACGGAGGGCCTGCAGTGGCCTCCTGTGCCTCAGTTTCCCCAGGGAGTCGGGGTTCAGACTTGCAGGGCCTGGCAGTAGCCCCCACTCTCCGACAAAGGCTCAGCCTTGGATAACCGGTGCCAGGAGCGCGGGCTGGCTGCCCTGCCGCCCCCGCGCTGGCGCTGACCTGGGCCCAGGAGAGGCCGCACTGCATGTGGCTTCCTGCCGGCGGCTTCCTTCCGCCGCACGGGGCCGGCGGGTTTCCCAGCTGCTGACTCAGCATGAGCCCCCCCCTGCGACCCCCACACCCGCTGTGGGGCCGCTGGCGGGCGTCTGTCCCGCCGAGGCTGCGCTGCAGCCGCATGGCTTTCGCCCTCGTGTCCCCTCCACGGCGAGTGATTTCCTCTCCCATTCCTGTGGGGACCCTCCCGGCTTTCCAGCCTTTGCTGCACGCCCCTGGGGTTTTTGTAGGTCCTACAGAAACACCCTGCCAGGGAGGCGGCTGCAGGGTAGGTTGGGTGTGATGCCACCATGTGCTGGCTGCCTTGCAGGGACCAACCATGGGCTGCGAGGGACTGGCTGCCCTTGGTCCCCTCCTGAGGCTGCGTGCCGGGGCGGTTGGTGCCTGGCGCAGCCCTTTTGGCGAGGGCAGAGCGCAGTCCCGGTTCCCTGGTGCCCCAGGGGGGCTGGGGACCACAGTCCCCGTGGTGGGACCGGGCAGAGCCGGTCTCTCCAGCACAGCAGCTGCGGCAAGGGGCTGGGATGCGGCTTGGCACGGCACTGGGACCTGGGCCAGGCTTCCCTGCTGGCTCACTCCGAAAACATCGGCACGCCGGGCGCATTTTTTCCAGGTTTACCTTTCCTATGGAGCTGCAGGGCCGGGCGGCTGGCGTGGCTGGCACTGCTGGCGTGGCTGGCACGGTGGCACGGCTGGTGTGGTAGCACGGCTGGCACGGTGGCACGGCCAACTGAGCCCCGGCTCTGCGGCTCACCTTGCGAAGGCAAGAGCCGTACCTGGGGCCGGGGGGCCCCGCTTGTCCTCCCAGCTGCCTCCCTGCTGCCACTGCTGCTCAGGCCGGGGCTGGGGAGCTGTTTTCCACCCGAGCCGGTTCTGTCCAGACCAGAGCCCCCCTCGCCGCCGGCGGACGCGGTCAGCACATTTCCACCTCCCTCTCCAAGTAAATAAGCACTGGCTGGTGAAGGGGGGCCAGCGGCGGTCCTGGGCTGCCACAAGCGGGGCTGGAGCTCCTGCCAAACACTGCCCTTGCTGGCAGAGTCCCCCTGCCCCGTGGCCCCTCCAGCCCCGGTAAAGGGCCCTGGGGTGGGATCCGGCCCTGGAAGCCCACAGGGATGGGTGCCCGCTGGGTGAGCTGCGCCGGCCGGGTTAATATCTAATCTCTTCCCAGTCCTGCTCTCCTCACATGCCAGAATTAATGGAGCGAGCACCTCCCAGGTACCACCCGCGCCACCAGGTCAGGGTTTAACCCTGTCACCGGGCAGAGCCGGACCCTGACCGCCAGCAGGGTCTGCCTGCCTGTGCAGGGGACTGATCCAGCTGCGGGGCCCCGGCTCCATCGCGGGCAGGCAGGTGCGTGCCGGTGCCGGCGTGGGTCAGCCCCACGTCCTGGTGGTTGTGGCTCATCCCCACGTCCCGGTGGTTGTGGCTCATCCCATGAGCAGTGGGGGCAAACGCTGCACCCCATCCCACCCTGGTGCCAGGCACAGCTGGGGCTCGGTGGGGCGGGCAGGGGGGGTCTCCATGCCCTGCTTGGGGCAGCCCAAATCCCCCAGGGCGGCAGGCTGAGCCCCTGCCCCCCAGGGCAGCCCCCTGGGTGCTGTCCTGCCCGGTCTCTGGGGAATTAGAGGGGAAAGGCTGGTCTCTTTGGGGGGGATTATGCTAAGGACCTTACGTGGGAATTAGGGTGGGGAGCGGGATAGGCAGGGTTGGTGCGGGGTGCTGGGGGTGCCAGGGGTGCCAGCTCCCTGCCCCTGGGCTGTGCCAGCTCCGCAGGGCGTCCCGTCCCTGCCCTCTTGTGGCAGCTGGGGACAGGCAGGCTGGCACGGCACAGCCGCTCGCCCAGCATCGCACCACCTTGGCACTGGTGTAACGCTGGGGCTGGGTGCACTTGATGCAGGGGGGCATGGTGAGCCCCCTCCCTTGCAGCCGGTGGGAGATGCTGCACCCTTGCACTGGGGGGCACCCGGGGGCTGCAGCCTTGCAGGGGGGCTCTCCCGGGTGTCTCTGGGGGAATAATGGGGGGGCAATAAGCAGAGCCTGGAGCTGGGGTCTTACCGTGTGCCCAGGCCTCGCAGCTGGGGACACTGGACCCCGTGGACGTGCTCCCTCCCAGCACCCCCCCACCTCGGGCACCAGCACAGGAGCACTGGGGTGGGCAGGGCTGAGAGCTCGGGGCTGGGCAGAGGGACCCTGTGCCCGGGGGCACTGGTGCAGGGTGCCCCCATCCCGGCCACTCGCAGGGAGCCAGACCCAGGCAGTGTTTTGGTCTCAGCAGGGCAGTTTATGGAGGAAGAACCATCCTGCTGGCATCCAGCAGGCACTGTGTCCTTGCCAGGGCCTGCAGGAGCTCACCTGCGCCCGCCACCCCTCACCACGGCGCAGCCGTGCCCGCTGCGTTCCCCGGACCTTCAGTGTGGGCTGGAGCTGATGCAGGAAAGCAGCTGAGAGCATGGTCACGTTCCCTGGCCGTGGCCGGCCATGGAAGCCCCACAAACCCCATGGCTGTGGGCTGGCGAGGAGCCCAACCTGGGGGGGCACAGGGGGAGCAGGCAGCAGCTCCTGCCGCTGTGTCCTGTCCTTCCTGCCCCGTGTCTGAGTTTCCTGGGGGGCCGAACACCGCACGTCCCGAGGGGCTGAGCTGCCCGTCCCAGTGCAGCTCAGGGAGCGGGCAGAGGTCCCTGGGGTGCAGCGGGTGCTGCTGCCAGGCAGGGCAGCCCGATGGCCCCAGACGAGTGCAACCAGCCAGCTGGGCACAAACGCCTCCTCTTGCCACTGCCACCAGCACACGCGTTAACCCCCAGCTCTGCGGAGCGTGGGCGTCGCGGGGGCAGCATCCCCAAGGCAGGGTCTCGGGGCGATGCACGGGGCTGGGTGAGCACCGGGACCCTCGGCCGAGTGCCGCTCTGGCTGGCAGCAGCCCCAGCTCAGAGGGCCGTGCTGGCCAGCAGCTCCAGTGGTTTCAGGCCTGGGAGTGGGAAGCGGCCGCTGCCGGGCCGGGGGCTGTGGCGGAGGTGGGCCCGGAGCACCTCGCCCACCGTGCGGCGGAACGTCTGGCTGACGAAGCAGTAGAGGAAGAAGTTGAGGGTGGTGTTGAGCATGGCCACCATGTTGGCGATGTCCAAGGCCAGGTGCATGCGCCAGTCCCTCCTGACCGAGACCACGTAGAGGTGGCAGATCATGACGATGGTCCGCGGAGCCCAGAGCACGATGAAGATGGTGGTGACGGCCAGGAGGAGGGCCGTGGTCTTGCTGAGGTGGGATCGGCCACCCCCCGAGCGCCTCTGCCGCTTCAGCTTGCAGATGATGATGGAGTTGGTGGCCAGGAAGATGCTGCAGGGCAAGAAGTAGATGGTGACACAGTGCATCCACTTGAGCACCCTGTCCAGGGCGGTGGGGGGGTCGGCGTCACGCCACACATCCAGCCACCAGTAGAAAGGGATGCCTGTGGCCAGAGCCACAGCGAAGACGGCTGCGATGATCTTGCGGGTACGCTGTGGGTAGGAGACGGCGCGGTACCGCAGCGGGTGGCAGAGGGCCACGTAGCGGTCCATGGTCAGCAGGACGGTGACCCAGATGGAGGCATGGTTGGCCGTGAACTCCAGCACATTGACGGTGTGGATGAAGGCACTGGGCACCGCCCGGGCCAGAATGGCTGTCTGCAGGATGAAGCCCACAAAGATGATGAAGACCTGGGTGAGGATGTCGGAGGTGGTCAGGGCCAGCAGGTACCAGTACGATGACTTCTTGGTCCTTGTAGCCAGGCGGGACAGGGCCACAGCAGTCAGGACGTTCACTGGAAGGAGGGGGGCAATGTGTGGTGGTGAGACCCCAGGGCCCACAGCACCCGGGACCCTGGGGGTGCCCAGGCTCTCCCAGAGCTGCAGGGCGAGTGGCCCCAGGCCCCAGCTGGGGTGGGGAGCTATAAATATCACGGTGCAGTGGAGATTTGCTGAGCTGATTAATCTGTTCCGTGTGTCAGCCCAAGCAACGCAAATACCATCTGGCCCTGCTGCTGCGGCACCTGCCACGTGGGACTGGGCTTTAGAGCCGGGCACCGCAGCTGGGGCTGGCCCCGAGGCCAGGGGGGCCGTGGGGAGCAGGTTGGTTTCCCCCACCCCTGAGGACTCTCCTCCCCATCCCCAAAAGCCCCAGGGCTGGGACGGGAGCTGATGGTCTGCTGGCAGCCGAGGGCACAGGCTGGGCTGAGGGTGCACAGCTGAGATGAGGCAGGATGGGTGCTCCCCGCCATGCTCCCGGGCAGCCCCCCCACCCCAGACCCCTCACCTGGCAGCCCCAGCCCCAGCAGGAGGCTGTAGTACACGATGGGGAAGATGCCGACCATGCAGGGTGACCGCTCCGGCTCCAGCTGTGCCGCCTCACCAGCCCGCACCACCACTGTGCTGTTGGGCACTGGGACCATCGCCTTCCGCCACGGATGAGCTGCGAGGGGAGACAGGGATGGTCAGGGGACTGAGGGCCCCGGTGGCACCCAGGCAGGGGCTCAGCCGGGACATGGCACAGGGGGCTTGGGGCAGGTTGGCTCCCATGGGTGCAGTTGCCCCAGGTTTGCAGCCGTGTCTGCCTGCGATGGAACATTCTGGAGCTGCCCCTTGTCCATGGATGCTGCAGGAGAAGGGACCCAGGATCCAGCCCCTGTGCTGACACCGGGGTGACAGTCCCTGTCCCCACAGCAGAGGGTGGCCCTGCTGCTGGAGATGCTCCTTGTTTATCCCCCCTGGCTCCATTTATCGCCTTGAAGAAAATCGGATTAAAATACCGTGTTCTTGGGTGGCTGCCAGGGGGGTGAGGCCCTGGCTCCCGGCCCGGGCTGGGTGCCACCCGCCGGGACCCAGCGGTGGCAGGGAGGACCCAGAGGTGCCAAGGGGGGGGAGTCCCAGAAGGGAGGTCCCAGAGGGGCCAAGGCGGGGGGTGGCCATCTCCAGGCTGCCGGCCGGGTCCTCAGGCAGCCCCGCGTGGGGCAGCGGGGCCGGAGGAGTCTGGCAGCGGCCCTGCCCGCGCCCCGCGCCCGGATCGGGACCACCATTCATAAACCCGGGCGGCACCACCCCCACTCCCGAGCCCTGCGCTTCTATTGGCTAGAGGGGACAAGGCTTTACCCAATCAGAGAGGCGTCCTCCAGGATTGGGGAGGCCAAACCTGAGCGCTGCGTTCTGATTGGTCAGAATCCCCCCGCCTCCCCAAAAATCAGCATCTCGCGCGGGGGACCGGGACCCCCCGGGCCCTAGTGCTCGACGAGGGGGGGGGGTGCTGAGCCCGGGGGCGTGTGCGGGGTTCGGAGGGGGGGTCCTGAGCCCAGGCGGGTGGTACTGGGCACCGCTCCGGTCCCAGCGCCCCACAGGGACCCCAAACTGGCCCAGTCCCAGTCACCGCAGAGCCCCGACTGCTCCGGGGCCGGGGGGAGGTGGGGGGCTCGTCTCCCCCCGCCGGTGCTCCCGTTCCGGGCCCCCCAGCGATGGATCTGCCCCCCCCCCCCCAGCAGTGCCCGGCCCTGGCAGCCCGGGGGCTTTGGCCACTGCGCCCCGCCGGGATGGAAGCGGGGATCCTGGGCTGGGAGGGGGGGGGAGGCATGCAGGGGGATGCCAATTAACTGCAAATTAGATCTGGCTAATCAGCGGGGGCCGGTCCAGTCCCTTCATGTCCCCCAGGGAACTGGGGCATCGATCGGCTGCAGCTGCGGGGGGAACGCGTTAACCCTTTCCCAGCCCTGATCCCATTTTCTCTGTGGGGGATCTGGGTCCAGTCTGGTTCCCCCTGCGCCCTCCCCCTGCCCGGGGTCCCGCTCCCCAAGCCCTGCGGGAGATGGGCTCTCACCTCGGTGGCCCCCGTGCCACCCGTGCCGTGCCACCTTTCCTGGGGCCGGAGAGCCACTGGTGTCCGTGTCCTTGCGGATGGCTGTGTCCACACCAGTGGCCGTGCCCCCGCCGGTGGCCGTGTCCCCTCCAGCACCCGCAGCATCGCACAACCTCCCGAGGCGTGAGGGATGCGGGGCGGAGGGAGAGCGGCGTGGGCAGAGCCGCGGGCTGGGCTATAGCGGGGCAGGAGGACGTCCCCGGACCTCGCCGCTCCCATGGGGGCCAGGGATGGGGTCACCTGGGAAGGCTGTGCCAGCCCTGAGTGACCGTGACAGAGCTTGTCCCCACCCCAGAGCAATAGGGATGGTGGTCCAGGTGCTCAGGGACAGCTTGGGCCCCCCATTATACCCAAAGGCCTGTGTCACCAAGCTGGGGTGCATCGTCCCTGCGCCCGGACCCCCAGCTCCCCTCCTTTGGGTGCTGGAGCTCCAACTTCTGGCTTTCCCGCACACCCCGAGGCGGGCCGGGGCCCGGCAGAGGTGGGTGCGGGCAGGCGGGGCTGCCCAAGGCTGGTGAAGTGCTGGGGGCTGGCACGGGTTCCCCAGCCCCTGCCCTCTCCAAGCAGGCAGCCAGGGTCCATGGCCACCTCCGAGGACTCAGAGGAGCGGGTCTGCACGTGTGCACACACGTGTGAGCGTGCACGAGTGTGTGTGTCCGTGTGTGCCTGCCTGCGTGTCCCTGCTGGGCTTTGCTCTGTGTGTGCCTGGGTGCCCACTGGCACAGCCCCAGCGTGCAGAGGGTGCGCCGATGGCCCAAGCCAGAGGGGAAGCCTGCCCATGCCTCAGTTTCCCCAGCAGCACAGGTAGGGGTGGGAAGGCTGATGCTCCCTGCCCATCCCTGGGACCACTTACCCCCCTGACTCCTGCCCCCCCAGTGCCCCCCAGCCTGCAGGGGAGATGCCCTGTGCACAGCCGCGGGGCCAGCAGGAGCCACCTGGCACGGGTCGCTATGGTGAGCCAACCCTCCACCGCCTCAGCCGCAATTACCGGAGCCAGCACAGCTGCTCTCTCCATCTCCCCAGGGGCTGGGGGATGGATGCCCTGTTCCCTGGTGACCCCCAGCACCAGCACCATGGTCCCCCATGTTCTGCCATGGCCCACAGCCCGTGCCACCCTGCCCTGTGGCCAGCTGCTGCCCCCACGGGGGACATGAGGGTCCCTGGGCTGTAGGGTGCAGCCCGAGCTGGCACCGTGCCGGCGGCTCACCAGGCGCACGCTCCCGGCAAGCTGTTGTTTTGCAGGCAGGTGGTTAAATGAGGCATTGGTGGATGCGGTGAGCCATTAACCGGCTGTGCCGCGGCAGGGGCCCCTCGTCCCCCAGCCGGCCTGCGCCTCGCCGCGATGCAGGAATGCCCACTTGGGCTGTGCGCTCTGCCTGCACCCCGCTCTTGGGGCTCCCCTGCCCCACGGGGCCACAGAGTTTGAGCCCCGGCCCCACACCAGGCATGGTGTCGCCTGCCTGCCCGCCTGCCTGTCCCTGCGAGGGGCTGGGGAGCCCCGGGAGCACGGGACAGTGATGGCCGGGTGGCTTGTCCCCAGCCCCTCCACCCACGGGCCAGGGCCAGATGGGTAATCCACCCCCCCCGGGGAGCTGCAGCAACATCTGTCCACGCTTGACATCTGGAGACCCCATCTAAGCCCAGGCCCCTCACTCGCCATCCCAGGCCACAGCTGTGCTCGGGGATGGCGCTCCTTGGCCCCATGTCACCCTCTCCGCTCCCAGCCCAAAGCAAACCTGTCCTCAGAAGCCCTCGCTGGCATGAAAGCACCCCTGACAACCGTGGCAGCACCATGCCAGGGCCAGGCAAGCTGACGCAAAGGGGCAGATGGGCTGAGCACCCCCCACTCAGCTGGAGCCCCCCTGCCCAGCACGGAGCCCCGGCCACCACCATCCTACCCCACCGCATGCACCGATGGCCGCCTTTGCCCTGAGAACCGCTTGCTCCCTGTCCCGCCGGCCACGGCATGGCATCCCTCCTGCTGTGGGGTGCTGGCAGCGCTGGCCGCAGCACGGCATCCCCCCGTGGGTCTTGGAGAGGGAGCAGGGCGTGAAATAGGCACCAGCCACGCCGCGCTGTCACCTCGCTCTGCAGCTGAACACAAAGCTGCAATACCGCGGGCGCCGGCGCTAATCCCATCAGCGTGGACAGATACTCAATAACGGAGAATGGTTGATATTCCCCCGCGTGGCTCCAGCATTGCCACACACTGAAGGTCACAGCATCTCCCCGGCGGTGTCCCCAGGAGGGGGGGCCCGGCACTGCCTGCCATGGTATGCGGGGTCCTCCTGCACCCCGAGGTGACCTTGCGCAGTCGTCCCAGAGCTGAGTGCGGTGCCCGGCAGCTCCTGCCCAGCACGGCAGCCCACTGCCACCTTCACAGGGAGCCCTGGCGGTGGGGAAGGGGCTGCTGTGCCCGTGCAAGCCGGGCTGCTGCCATCTGTGGGATCTGTCCCCCCGGTCACGTCCCGGCTGGGAGTCCCGGTCCTGGGTCCCCACCCATGACGCCACTGAGGCCACAGCTAAAAGTGGAGTGCAGACACCCCCCTGCTCCCACCCCACTTGCTCCGGCTGTGCCAGCGAAAGCTCCCGCACAGAGGGGTGCCCATCTCCCGCAGCAGGGTGGGGGCACCCAGCGCCACCCCCAGCCCCATGCCCAAGCCGTGCCAGCCCCAGCGTGTGGCACCGGGGCTGCGGGTGGGGGGGGCAAACGCCACCTCAGCCTCATCGCGAAGCCCCTCAAGAGCTATCGTGGCAGGCGAGGTGCCAGCGGAGGCCGGCACAGGGCACTCGCACCGCACAGGCAGCCTCTTGGCTGCAAAGGCTGGGAAAAGGGCAGGCAGTTCCTGCCGGCAGCCCGGATGCCATGGTGATGGGCTGCTGCCGACATGAATACCCATGAGCCGGGGGGAGCGGGGAGGCCACGCCGAGCTGTGCCCTGAATGCAAAGACCCCGCTGCCGCATCCCAGTGGTCCAGCAGCACAAAGGGCTGTGGCCATGCGTGGGGCTCCGGCACGGCATGGGGCTGCGGCACAGCACGGCAGTGCCCAGCAGCAGCAGGAGCAGGCGGCAAATGGAGGTGCCCCCATGCTGTGCCAGGGCTCACCAGGGCACCCTGTCACGCCACCCTGGGGTGCGGGGCTGGGGTCCGGGGTCAGGGTGGGATGGATGGGGGCTGGAAGCGGTTCCCTTGGTAACAGCCGGTCCCAGTTTCCACCAATCGATGTGGCGGTGCGGGCGCGCGGGCTGGGAGGGCTCGTGGCCTACATAAGCTCCAGGCAGGCTCCGTGTGCCCGTGCCGCGCCGAGACCCGGCAGATGCACTTGCGAAGCCATGGCCAGGCTGACGGGCGCCCGGCCCGTGGCCGCCCGCCGCTGGGGCTGCGCCACTGCTGCCTTCCTCCTCCTCCTCCTCACCGTGCAAGCCGGTAAGGGTGGCCCTGGTGGGGGGAGGCGTGGAGGGGTCCCCATGCCGTGGGTCCTGCTGCCCTCGCTGGGTGCTGGGGTGGGGCTCGGACGCAGCACAGGTGTCCAGCGATGCCCGTGGGAGGCTGAACACGGCTCTCCAGCAGCCGTCGCAGCACCTGGGGAGGGATGGATGCAGCTCCTGGACGTACCATGCCCCATGGCCATGCCTCACAGTGCCCGGGATGTGCCAGCAGCGAGAGCCGGGCTGTGCTCACCGCTGCTCAGGGAAGGCTCGGTGCTGTGGGCAGTGATGTCCAGCACCGTGGGGTGAGGGGCTCCTGATCGATCCCCTTCCCCATCCCTGCTCAGCGGGGCTTAAGCCAGCACTGGGAAGAGTAATCCGCTGGATCGCCGGCCGGCGAGACGGGGATTTGAGAGAGATGGAGCCAAATTCACCCTGGGGGAAGGATGCTCCAGGGAGGGGGTGGGAGTCGTGCCAGGCATGAGGAAGAGGAGGAGAAGAAGGAAGGCTCCCCATGCCCGCTGGAGCACGGAGACCCCTCTCTTGGTCCCCATCCCGGCTGGGAGCTTGGCACTGGGGGGACATGGACATGGGAGGACGGTCACCCCCAGTGTGTGCCCACGCCGGGGCCAGGCTGGGCTGCCGGCACACACAGCCGGACGAGGGGAGCGAAACCTGGCTGGGCAGGAGGTGCCGGTTTTTGGCGTCAGCGAGGAGGCAGGGATCACACCGGGAGCAGGCATGGTGCGGCAGCTGCCTGCTCAATGGCACCAACCTGCAGTGATGCCGGGGCAGCCAGTGTCCCCAGGCTGCTCGGACTGTGGGGACCCCATCCCTGCGTGTGGGGGCAGAGCGTGCCCCATGTGTCAGTCCGGGATGCGGTGAGTCGTGGGCAATGCCCAGGGCTCGCTCTGCCTGCGGCGGGGACGGGATTGGGTCTGGCAGACCGGGCTGCAAGCCAGTGCTGCCCGGCACAGGGCCATTTCCCAGCACGTCCCAGCCTGGGACATGGTGGTCTCACCCCTTCTGCTGCAGAAAAGCAGTTTTTTGGCTCTCAAGGAGACAAATGTCCCCATGTCCCCTTGTCGTCCCCACACCCCCTTGGCACCAGCCAGCCCTTTGGCACTGGGGGGAGCAGAGGGAGGATGTGCACAAAGCCAGGCTTCCCCAGCCCCCGTTAACCATGCATCGCCCCACAGCCGGGCCCCACTCTGCTGTGCCCCATCACCCCGTGCCCAGTTCTTGGGGTGCAGCACTGGGACCTTCCCATCTCCCCGCAGCCCAGAAAGCCGACCTTAGCAGTGACGCCACGGCGGCCACCATCAACCACTCGCTGACGCTGCTGCAGCGGCTGCAGGAGTTGCTGCAGAACGGCAACGGCAGCGACTCGGTGCTGCGGGTGCGTACGGCCGCCTCCGATGAGGCCAGGGTCTTCCACACCCACCAGCTGCTGCTCAGCCTCCAGAGCGAGGTCTTTGAGAGCCTCCTGCGCAACCAGAGCGTTGTCACCCTGCACGAGCCGCCCGAGACTGCTGCGCTCTTCGAGAAGTTTATCAGGTATGTGGGGACCCCAGGGGATGGGGACATCAGGAGGGACACAGCTCCTCTGGGAACCTCGCTGGGAGGGATGCAGCCAAGGAGGGAGGATGCTCGCTTGGGGACCACGGGGACCCCACGGGATGGAGATGCCTGGAGGAATGCAGCCAAGGAGGGAGGATGCTCCCCTGGGGACCGTGCTGCTGGAGCCTCGGGCTAGGCGACAGATTGGGAAGCGGATGGGGGGACATCAGTGTCACCGGCCCTCACTCTGCCCCAGGTACCTGTACTGCGGGGGGGTCTCCATCCTGCTGCACCAAGCTATCCCCATGCACCAGCTGGCCAGCAAGTACCGGGTGTGGGGGCTGCAGCGTGGCGTGGCTGACTACATGAGGACCCACCTGGCCAGCGAGTCGAGCCAGGGCCACGTGGTGGGCTGGTACCACTATGCCGTGCGCATCGGGGACGCGGCGCTGCAGGAGAGCTGCCTCCAGTTCCTGGCCTGGAACCTCTCGGCCGTGCTGGGCAGCGCCGAGTGGGGCTCGGTGAGCGTGGAGCTGCTGCTGCTGCTGCTGGAGCGCTCTGACCTGGTGCTGCACAGCGAGCTGGAGCTCTACACTGCCGTGGAGGGCTGGCTGGGCCGCCGGCAGCCCGAGGATCCCGTGGCCGAACGGGTGCTCCGTGCCATCCGCTACCCCATGATCGCACCCAGCCAGCTCTTCCGGCTGCAGGCGCAGTCGGCGGTGCTGGCGCGGCACTACGGTGCGGTGCAGGACCTGCTCTTCCAGGCTTTCCAGTTCCATGCTGCCTCCCCCCTCCATTTTGCCAAGTATTTTGACGTCAACTGCAGCATGTTCCTGCCCCGCAACTACCTCGCGCCCAGCTGGGGCTCCCAGTGGGTCATCAACAACCCGGCGCGGGACGACCGCAGCACCAGCTTCCAGACGCAGCTGGGTCCCAGCAGCCATGACGCCAGTAAGCGGGTGACCTGGAACGTCCTCTTCTCGCCACGCTGGCTGCCCGTCAGCCTGCGCCCTGTCTACTCGGACTCGGTCTCGGGCGCCGTCCAGCCAGTGCGCATCGAGGATGGTCGCCCCCGGCTCGTCATCACCCCAGCCATGAGCAGCCCCGACTTTGCTGGCGTCAGCTTCCAGAAGACAGTGCTGGTGGGTGTGCGGCAGCAGGGTCGCGTCTTGGTGAAGCACGCCTACAGCTTTCACCAGAGCTCAGACGAGGCGGCCGACTTCCTCGCCCACGCCGACCTGCAGAAGCGCACCTCCGAGTACCTCATCGACAACTCCCTGCACCTCCACATCATCATCAAGCCCGTCTACCACTCCCTCATCAAGGTGAAGAAGTAACAAGGCAGAGCCAGGTCCCACAGCTGGACTGGCCCCAGCCCCGCAGGGGGGGCTCGCGCTTGGTCCTCCTGCTCATAGGTAGACGGAGGTCTCCGTGCCGGGGGACCCTGGGACTCCTCTCCGCCGCCCACCCCTCCCCGATTGTCCCCTGCCACGTCCCGTCCCCATCGTTGTCCCTGGGTGCCTGCGGGGAGCTGGGGACGAGGGACACTGTGAGCCCCCCAGCCCTGTGCAGGTGGTGCGGGGGGCAAAATGTGCAGCCCACAGCCGCGGGTGCAGCCCCGTCCCAGGCTCACAAACCCCAACGGGCGAGAAGATGGGGACAGGGACAGCCCAGCCCTCCTGTGATGCCAGCCCTGTGGCACTGGGGTCCCTCTGTGCCGGGCAGCAAGGCTGTGGCACTGGATGTGGCTGCTGGCATGGGTACCCCGGCAGCAGCACCCCAGGGCTCGGCGGTGAGCTGGGTGGGTGCCCAGGTTGGGGCAGGTGGTCCGGCTGCCTCCCCCGGCGGAGGAGGCCTCGGGGGCACCATCCCCGCTCATGGCTGGCAGCTGCTTCATCCCTGCGTGGGCACCCTCCACCCCCTTCCTAATAAAAGCAGAAAACGAGCGTGGGGCATGCAGGGGCATCTTTGGGGGGGTTCCCCATCCCCAGGGACAGGCAGGAGCGCATCGGGCTGTGCACAGCAGTCACACCACTCCCTGGCTCAGCACGGCTGCTTTTAATGTAACCCCTTGGAAAGACAAACGCCCATCCCGAAGCTCTGTGCCCAGGTGGCCCCATTGGTACCTGGTGGCACTGGGTGCGTGGCTGCATCTGCTGGGTGCTGAGTACTCACAGAAACCCTTCCTGGAGCAGCCACGAGGCTCTGGCCGGGGTCACTGCCTGGCATGGCTGCGTCCTTCCCCAGGGACTTGGGTCCCTGCCTCGGGGTGGGTTTGGCACGGGGAGGGCTGGCCCCCCACCCTGCTCCCTGCCCCTCTCCGCCAGCCGTGCCCACAGCAAGGTTGGCACCAGGAGGCTGCATGGGCACGGGGTACCACGGGCAGCCCTCGGCATGGGGCATGCCGCGCGGTGCTGGGCCTGGCAGGACAGGTGCTCAGCCCGCTGGCTTGGCACAAGATCTGGTCCCCTTCCAGCAAGGTGCTCGGCTTAGTACCGGTGACTCCCTCCATCCTTGCCGGAGGCCCTGGCACTGTTCCTGGTCATGCAGCCGAGCCGCGGGTGCTGGCCCTTCATGGGGCTGGTGGGGAGCTGGAGGGGGAGAGGCAGAGACGGGACCCCAGCACCTGGGGAAGGGCACTTCAGCAGCAGCTCTGGGTGCGGGGCTGGGGCGTGGGGTGCGAGCGATGGCCCCTGCACCCCGTCCCCATCCGGGGGCTCACCTGGCAGCTGCCCATACAGGGGCTTTGCTCCAGGCAGGGCTTTGGGGGGGCCCTGGGTGTTGGCTGCCTGCACCCCTGCCGGCACAGCGTGCTGGGAGCAGCTCTGCAGCATGTTGGACAATGACGAGGGTCCCCTGGGGGCCACCAGCTGATGGAGAGAGGGTCCGCGGGCATGGCACTTTGGGGAGGAACCATGCTGCGTGGGGTGGGGGGGACGACGCATACCGTAGGGTGCTGACACCCCAATGGTGGGCAAAGGGATGCCAAGGGGAGCTGGGGGTGGCTTTCCCACCCTGCCCTCCCCAGGGCACGGCACCGCTGCTGGCGGAGCTCCACTGCCTTGCCGGTGGCACGACCCCCCCATGCCTGCACCTACCCCACAGCCCGTGACCTCGAAGGACCGTGACCGCCTTGATCTCCTTCTGCCACCCAGCGACTCCTCCCTCCTCCCCACCTCCTTGCCGCCCTTTTTGCACACCCGCAGCCTGGCGCCCGGGGAGCCGGTGGCTGTCCCCACCAGGCTGTCCTCACTGGCGTCGTGCTGCAGCCCGGGGCCACCTTGCTCCTCCGTGAACCCTGGTGGGTGTGAGCGGGTGCTCTCCGGGATGCGGGACCAGTGCCGGGTGGCCTTAGCCAGGATGCTCTTGGTGCTGCTCGACATCTCCTGGCGCCCTGCAGCATGGTGGGACCATCAGCAGGGCACAGCTGCCCACCCAGCCCCGCCGGCCACTCTGCTCACCCCTGCCTGCTGCCACCGCTGCCTCCGAGCCGGTCCCACTGCCCGGGGAGGAGTCATGCCGGGTGCTCAGGCTGGCCCATGACGTGTGCCGCTGGGACACACAGCACTCATAAGCATCCCCACCTCGGGGCTTCGATGCCGGCAGCACAGCTGTGCTCACCTGGCCCACCATGCCCCGTCTGGGAGGTGAGGTGGGCACCGCCGTGCTCCCCAGCTGGTGTGCCCGTGGGATCTTCTTGAACATGGGGGTCAGGGCGCTGCTGGAGAGGGGACACCCCTTACCCACTGCTGTGGTGGCTGTGGGGCATGTGCAGCCCCGGGTACCCAGGGGGTGGTGGATGCCCACTTGTACCTGTCCCCCGTGGGGCGCAGGGGTGGGAGGGCATCATGCCGCAGCCGCGTGGGGCGCTCGCGGCTCTGTGCCCACGCGCTGTCCCGGTCCGAGTCCGGCAGGCTCCCTGTGCCGGTCACCTGTGGGATCTTGGGCAGGGACGTGCCCTGGGCAGGGGACGGGGGTGAGTGCCCTGCCTGGGGCGTGTGGGGGGTACCCTGCCACCCTGCCTTACCTCGAGGGTGCCAGTGTCCCCGGGGCCCCCCGCCAGCTCCCGCAGGTAGGTCTCGTACAGCTCCTCCAGCGGCCGTGGCACCGACAGCTGGTGGTCTGCCAGCGAGAGGGCAGGGCGGTGAGCATCAACTGGGCTGCGTGCCACGCCACGCCGGGCTCAGGTGGCAGTGTTGCGGCTGTGTCACGACACCGGGGGGACTTTGCATTGCAGCGCGTCCCATTGCAATAACCCGGTGACACTGCAGGACTCCCACTGCCACAACACACAAGAGGCCCCTTTGACATGGCAGAAGTCACGAGAGGGACGCACCGGAGATAAGCTGTCGCTGCTGGTGGATGATGCGGGTGCAAAGGGCCCGATGCTCGTCGAAGCGCTGCGTAGTGGCAGCCAGCGGGTGCCGGAGGCCACCCTTGAGCAGGGTGCGGGAGTGCATCTCTGCCATCTCCAGCTCCAGCTGGTGCAGACGGCACAGCAGGGCCAGCACCTCCCGCTGCTCCTCCGAGCTGCTCCGACGCTGCAGGGCCTCCTCCAGACACCACACAGGCTGCTGGCTCTGCTGGAAGTGCCGCGCCAGCTCTGCCTGCAGGCATGCAGCGGGGTTAGGGTCCCTGCCCACAGCCAGCATCCCTGCCACGGGATAAGCATCCCTGTCTTGGGATCAGCATCCCTGCCCATGGCCAGCATCCCTGCCACAGGGTCACCATCCCTGCCATGGTGCCAGCATCCCTTCCAGGGCCCCTTGCCCCAACCCACACCCCACTCTGTAAGTATCCATCTCCCTCCAGGACTGCTGGGGGACTCATGCTGCTGGGCTGAGACTTGTCAAACTCAGCTCCACAGTGACGGGGTTTCAGCTGCCGGCGGTGGGGAGAGGGCTCCCAAACCTTCCGCGGCTGGAGCCTGCTCTGCTCCTCCACCAGAGCCACAATGCTCTTGTGGGCAGCGGCCACGGCGGGTGGCTCTGGCACGTCCAACCGCTTGTCCCCCATGTCCGAGTCCCTCTTGCTGTCACTGGGGCCGTCCAGCTCCCCCTGCCCCTCCTTGCTCCAGTGCCAGCCCCGCTGTGTCCTGCTGTGGGGAAGAGGAGGTGGTCTCACCCCCAGCCTGGCTGGCCAGGGGACCCCATCCCCGGGGGGGCTTTGCACCCACGTACTGGGCGAGGGCGAGGAGGTGCTGGGCGTGCAGCTCGGTGCCCTCCAGCCGGAGGAGGAGGTGGCGCAGGGCTGCCTGCTCGCAGCAGGCACCAAGCAGCTCCTCCTGCACGCAGCCCAGCTCCGGGTGGGTGCAGCGGGCACCGTGTAGCTGAACCTGGGCTGGAGGCATGGGGCATCAGCGCCAAGCCCTGCGGGGCTGAGGGAGGGCAGGGGGGGCCAGGCCGTACCCTGGATGTAAGGAGTGTCCCGGCGGTCACCCTGCCTTGGCTGCCCTGGCTCAGTGTCCCCCTTGCCCTTGAGGTGCTTGATCTCCCTGTGCAGGTCAGCCACGACGTTGCCATACTGTGCCACATGGTATGAGACACTAAGCAGGTTGTCCCTCACCTGGGACGGGGCTGGTGTGAGTGTCCCGTGGCCCCAGCTCAGCCCGGCCCCAAGCAGGGTCCTAACTGGGGTCCCTGAGCAGGACAGAGCTGGTGGAGCAGGTCCCCAAGTATATCTCTGAGTAGGATCCCCAAGCAAGGTCCGCAGGCAGAACACAGCTGTGTCCCTATAGGGTCCCCAAGCTGTGTCCCCAAGCAGTACATGGCCATAGAACATGTCCCCATAGGGTCCCCAAGCCATGCATGGCCATGGAGCAGGTCCTGAGCATGCCACAGCCAGCAGAGCAGTGCCCCAAGTCGTTCCCCTGCTCCAGGCACCCATGGGGCAGCGTAAGGACAAACACCTCGTGCCCTCCCTCTTGGGGGGCAGTGGGGCCAGGGCTGCTTGGGGAGGGGGCCAGGAAAAGGCTGGTGCCCAGGGTGGAGGGTGCCTGCGCTCCCGGCCCTACCGTGGTGCAGATGCTCTTGGCGCGGTGGGCGTAGGTGAGGGTGCTGCGGGACTCCTCGAAGGCGGTGCTGGCTGGGCTGATGTGGGCGATCATCACTGTGCGGCTGTTGCCCCCGAGTGAGTCCTGGCCACGGAGAGTGTGGCTGAGAGGGACCGGGGCAGGGGCAGCCTGTGCCCCCTCCCCAGTTTGGACCCCGCCGAGGGGAGCTGGGACCCCTGGCCACACCTTGAGCAGGCGGGTCAGCTTGCTGTCGCGGTAGTTGATATACTTGGTGCTCGCCTGGTTGCTCAGGGCCTTGATGCAGTTGCCCAGGGCCAGCAGTGAGCGGTTGATGTGGGCTCCCTCCTTCATCCTTTGCCCACGGTTCTGCGTCTGGGAAGGGAGGGGAAGGCAGAGGCAAAAACTTGGCAAAAGAGGGGCTGGGGGGGCTCCCTGGCCTTGCAGCCCCCCAGGCCGGTGCTGTACCTGCGCTGCCCGTTCGGAGCCCGCCAGGTCAATCATGAAGAGGCGGCCACGGTGCAGCTGCCTGCCCTGGCGCCGCTGGCGCACGGTGACCTGCAGCACCGCGTGGGAACGCGACGAGGTGCGGTTGGCGGCTGTGGGCTCCTGTGTCCGCTGCCGGTTTCCCCGCGCTAGCAGCTTCATGACCTGGGGCAGATGGGCAGCGCCGGGCAGGGGGGACTCACCAGATCCCCCCCATGACCCATGGTTGCCCGCTGGCTCACCTCCTCGGCGTTGATGGCAGAGACCTCAGTGATGCCGGCCACCTGGACGGTGCCGCTGGCATCCTCCCGCAGCTGCAGGCAGCCCAGCGAGGGGTTCAGCAGATCCCGGATCATCTCGTTGTAGATCTGGGCAGGGGGAAGGAACTGGGCACGTCCCCTCCAGCATGGGGACCCGCGGGAACACAGCATCCCACGCTGGGTGCAAAGACGCCCGGCTTGGGGCCACGTGCCATTTGCTGTCCCCTGCCCTCCCCGGGGAGGGGGACGTCCCTGAGCCCCCCCGCCGCACCTCGAGGTAGGACATGGAGACTTCATACTCCGTGTCACTGCTGGTGTCCTCGATGGCCTGGAAGAGGTCGCCCAGGGTGCGGGTGCAGATGCCGGCCTCGCCGTCGGTGCCCAGCATGGTGTAGGTCTTCCCACAGCCTGGGGGAGATGAGGGGGCTCGCTCAGGGCTGGGACCCCCCCCATGGCCACAGAGCTGGCCCCCTCCCCGGCCCCACACCTCTCACCAGTGGGGCCATAGGCGAAGACGGTGGCATTGTAGCCAGAGATGACGCCCGCGATGAGGCCCCGGGCGGTGGCACAGTACACGGTCTCCTGAAGGAGGGAGAGAAGCCCTGGGGTGCACCCTGCTGTCCCCCACCTCCACCCGCTGCCCCCAGCACCCCAGCCTGCCTCCCCCCGCCCTGCATCCCCCTGTGCCCTGAGGGACCCACCTGGGTGGCTGTGGAGTCGAAGGCCACGTCAAAGATGTAAGATTTCTCCCGGGAGCGACAGGCACGCAGGACATCATCGAGGTCTTCCATAGGGTCTTGCAGCACCACAACCTGCCAGGGAACGTGAGCGGGGCTGGCCAGGGGGCACGCACTGGCCCCGGGCACCCACCACCCCTCTGCTCCGGGGTCACCTCCAGCCTCCTGTGGAGGTACAGCACACGCTGGGCATTGCGCTGCCATTAATGGTGCTAATTAGTGCCCGGTTGGGCCCTGAGGTGTAATGAGGTGCTGAGAGCCCCGTGGGCTGCTGGCATAGTGAGCACAGACCCCCCAGGAGGTGCATGGACAGACGGATGCACCAGGATGCTCTCCCCAGCCCCGACACAGGGGTGGCCCTGCAGCACGGCTCCCCGGGAGCACCGGAGTGGCCCAGGTCTGCTGAGCAGCTCCATCCCGGCCAGTGGGCAAGGGGCAGTGGGAGAGCACATCACTGTGGGCATCCCTCCCCTGCTTTGCCGGAGCCAGTGTCGCCTCCGTGCCAGGGCACAGGAGGTGCCCAGGCCGGTGCCGGTGCTGGCGGCATGGGGCCCTTTGTGCTCCTGAATTGTCCCATTGTCCCCAGGCTGAGCTGAGGCTCAAAGCCAGCTCTGTGCGCGGTGCCAGGGGACCTGCCGGCTGCACCCACCTGGGCACGGCGGCACAAAGGCTCCTCTGTGAGCACGGCCCGCCAAGGTGCCCGCTGCCTGGGCACCGCGAGGGGGCTGGGGATGCCGGCGCCATGCAGGGACCCTGCGTGTCCCCGTCCCTGTGTGGAATAGCCCCTCGCAGGGTCCCCTGCTCCCAGGGTCCCTGCTGGCTCCCATTGCAATCCAGGTTTTGACCTTTCCCCGATGCAAGCTGCTCCCTCGCTGCTGCCTTACTTCCACCTCCGCCCGCCTTGCATGGCCCCCCCTCCGCCCAGGGCTGGGGACGGGGACAGGCAGCGCTGGTGTCCTACTGCGCTGCAGGAAGGGGGGCTCCTGAGCCAGAGCCCCCAGAGTTTCCCACCCTATTGCTTTGTTATTGTAGGGTCTCCTGCAGGGGCTGTGAGGCTGCAGGGTGCCCCCCCAGCCTGTGCCTTGCACACGTGGGCATCACACAGAGCGCTGGGTGCTGCCAGGGACATCCCGGGGCGTGCAGCGCACCGAGGGTCGCATCCTGCACTGGGGTACCTCGCCCTGTTGACCCGGTGGGATGGGCGAAGCACCAAGGCCGGGCGGTGCCCAGTGAACCTGTGGCTGCCCATCCTGTGGCCGTACCTGCTCATCCACGCGGTGGGCGATGGGCCTGGCCCCCTCCGCCAGCTCGGCCGTGCTCATCGGACGGATGCGAAGAGCCACCTGCAAGACACAGGGAGGTGAGCGCGGGGTGGCAGGGATGGGGAGAGGGGGACGGGGACACGGACCTGCACGCAAGCCATCACTGCGGGGTCCAGCAGCCGCGGCTTCGGCGGTGCAGTGTCGACGCAGCCCCCGGGACCCCCCCATGCCCGGCGCTGCAATTAGAGGTTCATTTTCCTGGGACGAAAGCGAACACCACTGGCTCTGGCCTTAAAGGGGCAGCCGGGCAGTGTGCCCTCCTGCTGGCACCCGGCCCCTCGCTGACGTGGCTCAGGGATGGGTGAGCCTGCAGTGGCACAGCAGGAGTGGGGGGACCATGGCAGGGGCTGGTGCCAAGCCTCTGTGCCCCCAAAACCCCCAGGGTGCCCCAACGGCATCTGCCAAACCAGCCCTGCGGTGCCAAGGTGCGGCAGGGACGGCTGCTCCGTGGGGTGGCAGGACAGGCAAGCCACGCCAGCCGCCCCATCCCCCTCACGTCCCCCCCTTCCTGCCGCATCCAACCCTGTGGGGCGCAGCCGTGGGGCACCCTGGATCCAAGCGTTCCCACTGCCCTCGGCAGTGGTGCTGCTCCCCTCGGGGACAGTGTGCCACCGGCCAGGACTCACTGGTCCTTGTGGTCCCCTGGAGCCTTCGTGTCCTTGCCAGGGGCCGAGGGGAGCCTGTGAGCGGAGGTGCCCCACGTGGGGTGCATGGGGTGTGCTGACCCCTGCTCTGTCACCTCGCTCTGATGCTCCGTCCCTAAGCGCCCTTGCTGCCTGCGGGAGGGCTCAGCGTGGCACCTCCAGCCCAGCCTGGTTCTCCCCCGTTCCTTCCTCGGGCACCAGCACAGCCCCTCTGCCCTCCTGGGGGGGCTGTGGGTCTGGCCCCATGGGTGGCCCCCCGGCCCGGCCTGGGAGGTGCTCTGGAGGCTGCATCTCCCCATCCCACTTGTCTGCCCTGGTCCCCTGGAGATGTTGAGCCGTACACAACACTGGAAGCACAGCCGGCTCCTGTTGACACAGTGGCCGGCGGCGTGTGCGGCTCTGGCCATGCTCCATGTCCTCTCCCGGCTGCACCCGCAGCCCCACGGCATGGTCAGGGTGCCGTCAGCTGGGTGGAAACGCGCCTGTCCCGCATGGGTCACAGCCAGTGCACGGCTTGGGGAAATGCCTTTCCATCTCTGGTTGCTGGTACAATTAGGGCTGGCCCTTAACGTGGCGCTTGGCTGAGCTGCAAGTCTGGTGCCCGGCTCCCTTCCCACAGCTGGGGAAAACCTGCCCCTTGGGCAGCGCTGCCCAGCCCGGGAGTGCTGGGACACAGCAGTGTTCAGCTCGGGGCTGGGGGACCGCGAGCCCTGTCCCCCCCCAGTCCCACGGCAGCAGGTGACCTGCTCTCCCCCTCTGTCCACGCTGCCAGGACGGGACCCGCACCCACCCCACGCACGCAGGGTGGCTTCAACAGCTCCTGCCCACCCTCCACCCCCCGCGCAGAGCCTGGGGAAGGGTCCTGCCGGGAGCCTCACCCCCAGCCCCGGCACACGGGATGCCGCCTGCGTCCTGGCCCCATCCCTCTGCCGACGGCTGTGCCGTGGGGTGAGCGCAACCAGCTGCTCGGCAATACCGGTCGGGCTGTGTTTACCCAGTGCCGGTAACCCCAGCCCAGGCACTGCAGGCGGCTCTCGCAGGGATATCAGTGGGCTGGGGGCACGGGCTCAGCATTGCTCTCCAGCCGGGAAGCGGCACGGTGCTGCACCGGGACCCCGCTGCCACCACGAGCTGCCCTGCTCCTCGGGCTGGGGATGCACCGAGGGACACCCTGCTGCCACGGGCACTCCGCTGTGGTCGGCAGCCAGCTTTGATCCCTGGCCTGGCCCGAGGAGGGGAGATGAAGAGCGAGAGAACGCGACTTTCCCACCCTCTCCTCAACCCTGCTGTGACAAAACAGGAAACGTGACGTGGAAAGCTCGTTTATTCACCCGAAGGAAAAGAATCAGGAGGGAAAGGGTCAGGGTGCTTCTATGACCAACGCAAGGGTTTCTGTGCGACCCACCAGTCCTGTCTCAGCTACGGCTCCTGCAGAGGACGCAGGCGTGGGGTCAGGGAGCTGTGCGGGGCCCTCCGCTCGCCACCCCACAGAGGCAGAGACCCCATGAGCTCTGCCCGGCTCAGGGACAGCAGCCTCATCCCTGCACAAGCCACGGAGCAGCAACCCTAGGATGGAGGGGGAAAGCAACGTGAAGCTGGAGGGCACTGACCTTGGCAGCATGCTTCTCCTCCTCCTCCTCCTCCTCTTCCTTGTCCTTGGGCAGCTGGCTCTCTTCCCCCTGTGCAGCCGCTGCCTCTCCTGCGTCGTCTTTAACCTGAAAGGCAGAGGCTGACCCATGTCCCCTGCCCCACGGCACGAGTCCCACCTGTGGTTGTGGGTTCGTCCCATCCCTGGTACCTTGCCACAAAGGTGCTGGGTCTCTGCCCGTGCCCTCCTCTGCAGCTCCGCTTCGATGGCCTCGAAGAACTCCCTGCGGGCACGGTCGAGCACCTCGTGGGGACTCTCCACTGGCTTCTCCTCCACCTCCGCCCCATGGCCCTCCGACCTGGCGCGCTCCTTCAGCCGCAGCTCCCGGTGCCGAGCCTCCAGGATCTTCTCCCGCTTTGTCTCCCGCTCGAACATCTAGGGCAGGGGGGAACGCTGAGGGGTTTGGGGCCAAGCAGGGGACCCCAAGGGACAGCGTGCCTTGCACAGGGATGGTGCAGAGCTTGCTGGCAGTGCTGGCAGAGCCGCTGTGCACGGGGCCAGTGACATGCCAGCAGTGCCGAGGGCTTCGCTGTGACCTGGCACAGCAGCTCGCAGCCCGAAACACACGTACAGCGGTGGCCAGGGTCTTCTCGTTCCTCTGGAGGGTGCAGAGCCCGGAAGAGATTTCCAGCAGGGTGACGGTGCCCAGCTTTGAGCCGCAGCCAACAACGCACCCGTTGTCTTGCAGGCGCAGGCTGGAGAGGGGCTCGTCGCAGACCTGGGGAGGGAGGGCGGGCAGGCAGTGGCACTTGGCCCTGACGTGATCCCCCACAGGGGAAGCCAGGCAGGCTGAGCTGACAGAGGCAAATCCAGGTGCTTGCCAATAACAGGAGCCTACGTGCAAATTTTTGGGCACGCTGAGCTCTAGGCACAGCTCAGGGCTGGAGGGAAAACTGCTTGATGGAGCTTATCTCCGTGGATGGGACACTGTCCCCTGGCTCTGCCTGCTCTGTGCAGGGCAGGGCAGATCTGCCAAGCACCCTGCCGCTGGTGCTGGCCGGGGGCAGCTCCCGCTCCCCTCCCAGGGCGAGGGACCCAACCTTCAGGCTGAGGGAGGGGTTGTTCTGCTTGAAGAGGAAGTCCCAGACATCCAGGGTCCCGTCTGATCTGGTGGTGAAGAAGACGGCCGGCCTCGCGGTGCTCCAGCATCCGTCTGTCAGGTAGGAGAGGTGGTACCTGCCGGCAGACCCGACGCAGCGGGGATGAGCTCGTGGCCTCCATCCCCCTGGCTCCACGGCTGCTGACTGCACAGCACCTTCAGCCAAGAGCCCAGGCCTGGGCACCCTCCATTCCAGTGCCCTCGGCCACACTGGCACCGCTCTGCCTTGGTGACTGTCCCACCACCTCCCGCCTGACCCGAGCAGACCAGACCCTGCTGGTCAGCTGCCCTGAACACGCTCTTCCACAAAAAAAGATTTTTTGCAGGGCAAACACACACCAACACCTACTTGGTCCACATAATTGACGATTCCTTGGTCTCCTCTGACCAGATTCGAGCAGTCCAGTCGCCAACTGTCAGGAAGATTTTGGGGTAGAAAGGGTTCCTGGCCAGAGCGTAGACAGGTCCGTGGTGGCCACTGTAGGTGCTGGTGATTTTTTCGGGGGGCGTCTTGGCTTTGCGGTTGCAGGCGATGACGATGCCCTGCTCTGTGCCCACCATGAACTTGGTGGGCTGAGGGTGGGAGCAGGAGAGAGCAGCCGTCAGCAGGCTGGAGACTCCATGGTGCAGGGGGCAGTGGGGCAGCAAAGGGCTTTGCTGTCCGAGCAGGGTGGAGCCTGCTGCAGCCAGCACCTGGGGAGAACGGAGCCCTGGGACCCGCCGTGATCTGGGGGATTTAGAGACCAAAGTGCCAGCAAGACCCTGTGTTTTGGGAGAACATCAACTCCTAATTCTTAAAGATTGGTAGGAACATGCTGCAAGCTGCAGCACGGTGCTCTGGGTCACTCTGGGCATCAGATGCTTGTGCCGTGCCCCTGGAGCCCTGCCCGCAGGGGTTCGGCTCGGCTCAGGTGAGGATACTGGTTGTGTGCAGGCAGGGTGATCGTGACGGCAGGGCAGGGAGGCTCACCATGGTGGGCTCAAACTCCAGCGTGACGGCACCCAGAGCGTTCTCCAGGAGCCCTTTCCGGGTGATGTCCAAGACCAGCGTCTCGGTGGGCTCGGACAGCTTGCGGATGTCCCACCACAGGACCTGCACGGGACAAGCAGCGGGAGGGGGCTGCAGGGCAGGGGCTCTCCTGGCTCAGCCATGGGTGCTGGGGAGCAGAGTGTCCCAGAGTCAGGCAGCTGCCCTCTGCCAGCCCGTGCTGCCAGCCTGGGGGCCTGGCTCCCGCGCTGCCATGGCTGGCGAGGGGCAGTGCAGGCAGGGGAAGATCTTTTGGGCTGTCAGCGCCTGCCAGCGTGGCCCCTGTGTGAGCGCCTGGCACCCTTCCCTGCCCCTGCCCTTTACCTGCCCGTCGGTGGAGGCGGAGAAGCACTCGGTGGCCGTTTTGGACTGCAGCCAGATAGCTCCGTACACGGGATCCCTGTGGCTGACCTCCACGGCGGACACCTCCACAGGCAGCCCCCCTTTCCTGGTGTCCCAGTAAGCTGGGAATGAAAAGGAGCTGTCAAGATCTGCACCAGCTCCCCTGTCCGGCTCCTTTGCTTGCCACGTGTTTCCCGAGGAGATGCTGCCCCACAGCCCAAGCCAGAATGGGGAGCAAACCTCACCGGGTGCTCCCCCAACACTTCCCAGCCCCAGAAGAACCATGCACGTGCCCTGCGGGCTGGGAGCCTGCTGCTGCGATCACTCGTAGGGGTGCCCACTCTGAGTGGTAACGCAATTTGCACCTTCCGCAAACGCCGAGCTAGATGGTGGTAACACACTAAATATCTGCAGCATTACTTCAGCGATCATCTCTCTCTAGCAGATGCACTACAACCCCCAGAGTCAATAAATCCCCCCAGCTCCCCCCTGCTCCGCACAAGGGGTTGCAGCAGGACCAGACATGGTCTAAGCAGCCCCCAGCCCCCTGTCAACTCCAAACAGTGGCTCTTACACTTGATGCTGCTAAAAACCAGCCTGTGTGACCTGACCCCGGCTGTGCTCCCCTCCCGCATGCCCGAAGGGCACTGGCTAACGAAGGCAGGTCCCTCACAGACGGCAGCGGCCATCCTTCCCTACCTCTGCCTCTGACACACAGCAAAGGGCAAGCCACAGTGCAGGACTGGCCGCCGTTCAGCAAAGGTTAGGCAGCTGGGCCGCGGTGGCACCGAGCCGCACGCACTCCCTCTTGCTCACTTCTAATTAGGCAATTGGATGTGACGGAGCGTGCTCTGCTGGGCCCACGCCACGTGCCTGGGGAGCGCTACGAAGGATGGGGTGAGATCCCTCCCCTCCGTCACCTGCGGAGCGTGCAGTAACAGCCCTGTAATGCATGCCCTGTCAGATCTGATTGCTGCTGCAAATGGCAAGGAAAACATCAAAACGAGTGCAATTAAATCAAAGGGCTTGTGTGGCCAAGGAAATAACAGAGCCATAAATGAAGCTGGCAAAGAGGGGCCCTTTTCCAAGCACTTGAAACAACAGCACAAGAACAATTCAGCTCACGAAATGATGGGAACTCTCCTGGGCTTTTCCTATACAAAGATATGGGGCCGTGGGCGAGGCGGGAGTGCAGCCCGCGTGCTGCTCAGCCGTCTGATCCAGCAACCCCTGCCAGGCTCTCGCTGTGGCCGTGGCCACTTCACCGCCCCAAGTGCCTGTGAAGGGCTCCCAGGCACGGTGTCCTCCCCTCCCCTGGGTACCTGCTTAGGGGAGCACATGCCTGTCCTCCGCCCCAGGGCTTCAGGCCATGCTCGGGATATTCCCAGCCACAGCACTAATGACATTACGCCCTTTGTGAGTGTAGCAGTGCTGGAACCAGGCTCTTGTTGAATTAAAATGAAGCCAGGCCCTCGTTAATATGGCCTCACGCCTAATCTATCTTCCTTACCCATCTGCCCATTGTAGCATCCTCCCACCAGGACGTGCGAGTCTTTAGGGTTGTATTCCAGGCTCACGAGAGGGGATGACGGCTTGAGAACGAGCTCCGGCTTGTTGGCGTTTTCTGCCAAGAAGAGACGAGTAAAGAGCAAAGTGCAAAGGCAGCCCGGAGGGCGAGCACCCCCGTCTCTAAACCGGCCTCCTGCTACTGCACCCCGCTCCTCCACGCCTGGCTCCCTGCCATGCCGCTGCTTGCCCAGCTGTGCTAGATGAGGCGGCCATGTCACCAGGATGCCTCACCTTAGCCAGGGAAGGGAGCCGACCTGTCCTCGCCTGCCAGCCTGGGGACAGACCCCGGGTACCCCAGCCCCCGGTACCCTGACCCTTCTTCTTCGTGTTTATCACTCCAAAATACAACAGGTCTGAGAGAGTCTTTGACAGAACAGGCCAATTCTCAGCCTGGGCTTGTGCTGCCTCTTTCTTAATCAAGCACAAGTGAACCATATAAAGACAAGAACCACATAAGAGGAGTGTGGCTCAGCTGCCTGTTGTGGTCACAGGCACTCCAGCTCATGAAGTCATGTATTGGGATTTTAGCGGTTGTTTTCCACCTGTTGGCCAGCTTTCAGGTCCCATTTCTCCCCTTCTCTGCATTGATCTGTGGGCAAAGCAGAAACCGAACCCCTGTTCGCCCCCTCTGGAGCACTGTGAGGTTTCGTTAAGCTCTTTGAAGACACAAAGTGCTTCCGCAGCGGCAGCATTACTGACTGGTGAGTTTTCCCTTCCCCTTACCAAGATCCCAGATGTATGAGTCAAAGCTCAGGTCTTTCATGTTTTGCTGGAATTCCAGGCTGGAATAAGCCACTGCCAGTTTCTTGCATGTGTCGGGGTGCCAGGAGAGATGCGTGGCCGTCCTCTTGGTTACATTTGGATCTCTTTTTGATAACACGACATCAAAGAAAGATGTTAGTTTGCTAACAGCTTTGTCACGCCCTGGGATGACTCTCTCCCAAAGGAAACTGGGGGAATCACAATTAAAACAAGGTGCAGCCCTTGAGCATTAAGTGCAGGAAATGATTCTCTGGGGGGTTGGGCAGGGGGAGAAGAGTTGATGATTTAATGAACTCTTTCCAGTTATACGTTTCTAAGAATCCAATTAAGTTACTGGATCTGACTTCTAGAAATGACCTACCAGCCCCTGACATTTGAAAATAATCTTTGAGGCACAAAAAAAAAAAAATCATGTCTAAAGCACTGTTAGAAGATGCTCAGAGCTGCATCTGTCCTCGGACCGCGGTACCTATCTCCAAAGTGCCTGGGCAGGGCGGAGGGCAGGGAGAGGAGGAACAGAGGGAGTTATGGAGCAGCGGGGCTGCAGCAGGTCTCTCCATCCATAAACTGATCCAGCACTACCCTAAAGCCGCTGGGTTTTCCACCTCCTTTGCATCCAAAGGCAGTTTAATAGGCAGTAGCCTGCTGCAGATCTGGAGAGCCTGGAGAGCCCAGCTGGTTGTGCTACCTGATGACATTGATGGTTTTTGCGGAGGGGGGCTCGTCTTCCACCTCTGCCATCTCCTCCTCTCCGAAGTATTCCTCGTAGATGTTGATGGCGTTGTTCTGCTTGACGCAGTGCTCCATCAGCTGCAGGGAAAGCACAGGCAGAGGCCGTGCCCCTGGGGAGCTGCCCCAGCGAGGGAACTGGCAGCAAGGGGGCTCTGGGAGCGGGAGGCAAGGAGCGGGGGCAGGCAGGGCCTCACGGTGCTGAGGTGCGTGATGGTGTTGATGTAGTTTTCATCTTTCTCCACTTTCTTCCTGAAGCGGATGGTTTGTTCCACCTCCTGCGGGTTGATGTCTTTGGGCCAGCCGCCCTCTACATGGTTAACACCGCGGGATTCCACCTCCACCCGCTCGGTGTTGACCTGGGGGGGCGGCACGGAGAAAGCAGAGCAAGAGATCGAGCTGAATGGGTATAAAACACAACTTTTCCCCTTCGTACAGCGCTGCCCTGCACAGCGGCGGCCTGGGAGGCCCTCGACGGCTGGTGGGCAGCCCTCACCTCGTGCTCTGACATGTCGCTGGTGTGTTGGACGTAGCTGTCTACGGGGTTCCTCAGGATGAAGCCGCTGGCCATGCTGGGGTCGGGGGGGATGTCCACGTTGACCTTGGCCGGCCGGTCGGAGAAGTTGCAGGGCCGGCCGAACTCGCTGCGCTTCCGCGTGTACACGTAGATGATCTCCATGGCGGCCCTGCCGGGGGGCGGCAGGCACCCCTTCGGCTCCCAGCCCTGGGGGGGGGGGGGGGTCCCAGAGGGGATGGGGGCCCCCGAGGGCCCAGGCGTCCCGGTGGGGCCCGGCCTCCCCCGGCGCGGCCTCACTGGGAGCTGCCCGCAAGGCCGCGTCTGCCGTTGCCTGGCAACACCGGAGAGGTGATCACGTGACGGCACCCGCCATGTTGAGGAGGGCAGGGCGGTGATGTCACGTGACGGTCGCCGCTTGCCGCCATGTTGGGAGGGCACAACGTGGCTAATTGGGGGGGCTGCAATTAGCGCCGGGTAATGGGGGGCGGCAGCGGCTCTGCTGCCGGCTCCAGCCCCACGCCCCGACTGCGAGGGGGGTGGAAACCACAGGCTGGGCCCCATCTCTGTGTGTGGGGACAGGGCCGTGGCCTGGTCCCGCCAGCCCTGGCAAGGGGAGCCCAGCCTGCGGCGGGGGGAACTGGGGTTTGCGCAGGAGCAGGCCGGCCGCCCGGGGAGCTGCCGTGTGGATGCCACAACGTCCCTGCAGCCCGCAGGCGTTGCCCCCCGGGGCCGCAGCACCCAGCTGTGGCCGCAGGGCTCCAGAGGCCTGGGTCCCCCCGGGTCCGGTGCCCGCCGGCAGCCCAGAGGCTGGCACCGGGGGACGGCACTGCTCCCCATGCACCCGCGCTCGCTCCAAGGCAAGAATGGCTGGGAAACGAGGACGAGACGCAGCTCTCGACACCCTTCCCAGGGCGCAGCGCACCCAGGGGCCCTGCGGCTGCCTTCCAGCCCCGACAGCACCGAGGACGCGCTCCCACGCACGCTGCACCCCCAAAGCCCACACGTCCCCCAGCACCGACACACCTGGAACCTCTCCAGCCACCCCCCGACACCGCCAAAACCAGCCCAAGCTGCAGCCATGGGATTTAAGCCCAATTAAAAATCACTTCGACTGCAAAGAAATGCTGGGACCAGCGCTTGCCCTCGTGCTGGCCATGAAGAGTCCCAGCCTGGCAGAGATGAGCCACTTGAGCAGGGGTGGCAGGGAAAGCGGCGGCAGATGCAGGGCAGCCCGGAGAAACCCGCAAGGAGGAGATAAATTTAGTACAAGTGTTTATTGTCTTTTCCCCAAAGGGCACATACAAACCAGGCCGGACTCCAGCTCCTAGACGGAGTCCTAATGAGGTTAGTTCACATGCGTTTAAAAACAGCTCTTCTACCAGTACTGTTACATTGAAACATTAAAAGCCCCCCCCCCCCCCCCAAAATCCCCTGGAAGTTTCCAACAGCAAGTAATGCTAGTCACACGTAACAGGGACAGACGGCATTAGGGGACCAAAGGGTACGTACACGTTATCTTTAAAAGACACAGTGAGTCACTGCTATCAAGTAAGACCCCCGGCTCACCCGAGGGGGACAGCCTGGCCACCCCGGGGACTGCCCGGCTGCAGCACTGTTAGCCAAAGCAGGGAGGGTGGGATGGATAACCACCAACAGCAGCAGCACAGAAGGTGGCTGCTAATTGCAATCAGGCAGGGAAAGCCTTTGCCTGCCCACAGCAAGGTGCAGCCTTCGCAGTGAGGAAGAGCCTTGGAGCAAACCCAGCCCCGGCTCAGCCACCACCGCGGTGCCGAAGGTGGTTACGAGAGCTGAACGCGCCCTGGGTGCAGGGAGAGGGCCCAGAAGGGGGAGTGGGCAGGAAAACACCCACCACTCTGTCCACACCCTTTGGGCTGGGAGATTCGGGTCCATCCCCAGTCGGTAGGACAGAGCAGGGGCTCTCCCTGCCCATGGCGAGCAAGGGGCTGCCGTGGGGAAGGGGCCTTTGCTCACATCAACCCGAGGTTCCCGGGGCAGCCTGTGCCAAAACAGGCAGCCACAAAGGATCCAGTTGAGCTCATGCTGGTTCCCCCTGACTCCTCGGCCCCCAGAGCTGCACCCTTGCTTAGCCTGAAGCCCTGGCAATGCCAGGCAAGCCAGGCAGGGTGGCAGGTCCCCTCACCGGGACCGCATCCTGCCCCAGAGACGCCTGAGTAGTCCCTAACCCTTTCCCAAGGGATTCGTGGTTACCCCAGGGCTGCCCTGCAGAAGGAGGGGAGCCTGCCCCAGCCCGCACTGCCGGCCTGCCTGCCCCGGGGAGCCGAATCACCAAAAAGAGCCTAAAAACCAGCCAAAAACCTTCTACCAACATGCACTGCAGTAAACCCACACTGGGACAGAGGCAGCGAGTCAAACCGCGCCTCTGCCCTGCAGAGAACTCATAAAACCCAGAAGCAAAGCAAAGGAAAACCAGCAAGGCCAAAACATCCCTAATTCTATAGCCTCGAAACCTGGGGCGGCTCCGGCTTGAGGGGGCGGGCAGTGAGGGGGCACGGGGAGCCGGCTCTGCCCGTGCGGAGCAGGGACGCGACAGAGGGGAGCAGCCACTGTCACCGTTGGGGGGGTGGCAAAGCCGCCACAGGCACGGGGAAGGGTCTGGGATCACTAGTGGTTGGTACTGCATTGCTACGGGAGTGAAGGAGCCGCTGCCCCCGACCCCTCTCTGAGGGGCTGGTGCTGGGGGCAGCCCATGGTCCCAGGCTTTGCGCTCCAGGCAGAGGGAGCTGGGGAAGGCTCCTCTCCGTGGTGTAAAACATCCCCGAGCTGGTGCAGACGGGAAGGGAAAGGAGAAGCCGACGCAGGGACATGAAGCATCTCCAGTCTGCCTGGCGCACCAGGAGCCTGGCCGTGGCACTGCCGTGGCGTGCAGCCCCAGAGTCGCTGTCAGCCGTAAGGCAGGAAGACTTGAGACCGAGCTGAAGCTGCCGAGGGGGAGAGGAGGGTGCACAGAGCACACAGGGCTCCCCACTGCCGGGGTTCGTCCTCTGGCCGCCGCTGGTGGGCTTCCCACCGCGTCTTTTCGAGGTGTCTTTGGTTTCCATTACAGAAACGCCAGTGGCATTTTCTCCTCCCGTGAGCTGCTCGGGGCGAGCGCGTTAGGCTGGGAACTCGGTGCCGTGGTGCCTGACGTGCTCATCGGTGACGGACAGGTAGGTGGCTCGCATGCTCGGGGAGTACTGCGGGGAGAGGACACGGGGGTCAGCGCACCCCCAACCCACAGCGCGCCCCGCTGAGCCCCTGCCAGCCACGTCCAACCCAATCCTGCACTGCCACGTGCCGCTGAGCCGCCAGAGAAAGCCCAAGGATGGAGAGGGAAGATTGCTTTCCATATTAATCCCCAATTAATCTGCCAGGCTGCCATGGGTAAGGGGACCAGACCCTGTTCACAGCCTCTTCAAGGGCTGGAAGAGAAGAGAGCCCCCAGCTCTTGGGGTGAGCCCCAAGATGCTTCAAGTGCGTCAGGCTCTGTTTTGCCCCTTCCCGCACTGCTGGGACATTGGCCAGGTTCATCCTTCACTTTTCCGACCCCACCCTGGCAGTAGATTCAGCCCCAAGTCACTGAGTCTGGATGCACCCGATCCCGAGGGGCTCACACTGGGATACCAGCCATGGCTTGAGCTCCCCTCCCTGCGCTGGCATGGGGATGGTGGCACCGCAGGCACCGGCTTGGGCTGGCACGGCGGTGGAGCAGGATGGGCTTTAGCCCTGGCACATGGGACTACCCAGGCTTGGGGCTGGGCCTCTGTGGCAGCTGAGCCGGGTTTTGCCCCCTGATCTTCCCTGTCCACACACAAACCTTACCCTGGGTGTGCCAGGGCTCACAGGGTGCCTGTGCCGGCAGCCGCCGCAGGCTGAACCCCCCGGGGCTCTCCAGTCAGGGCAAGGCCCCCCTGCCGCACCGGGAAGGGGGTAGCGGTGAGCCCAGGGCAGAGGCCAAAACCTCCAGCCCCCCCTGCCCCGCCAAAGCTGCAGAATTCAGTTTCTCCAGCATTTTGCAGAAGGGAGGGTCACGCCAGCCAGGCATTAAGGAAGATTATTCCGAGTTTGTTATTTTAGACTGTGAAAGTCCTTCCTCAGGGATCTGAATCCTGGTTAAATTAGACCATTCAGGGTGGGGAGAAGTGCTCAGATTAATCTCCCCCATTCGTCCCCCCCCCAGGGAAGAGGCTCGCCAGCTGCCAGGTCTGCGCAATCGGATTACAGCCTCCCGCGCTGGCGCGGCTCCACGCTTTCACCTGATGGCAAAAATCTTCCCCGGAAGCGGCGAGCACGGTGTCCCTGCCGCGGCAGCGTGCCCAGAGCCGCGTCCCCGGCCCCACCGCGGTGCCGCTGCCGTGCCCGCGAGGGGCATTACTGCTTCAGATGGAGGCATCGAAGCAGATTAAATGCTGTCAGAAAGGGAAGGGGAAAAACTGCACCGAGAAGGGGATGGAGATGGGGACCATTTCCACTCCCGATGCATGGGAGCTGCAAATCCTCTTGTACCTGGGCCACGCTGGGAATAAAATGGGGTCCCGTCCCTCCCGAGCCCTCTGCACTCTTCCCAAAAGCAAACCAGCCCCACGGGAAGGGGATGGAGGGAGGCACCGAGGAGGGGAAGGAGGATGGGAACGCAGCTGCTGCCCCAGGACGAGGCGGGGGAGAAGGAAGCGACTGAACTTACTCTTGATAGGCAACTTAGCTCCAAAATAATTGATGCAAAAAAAAAAAAAAGGAAATAAAAAAAATAAAGCTGGCGTTAACAGACAGGGTGGGTTTAAACAAACAGCAGGGAAATGTAAACACGCACGGGTGACTGCGGAAAGCGTCCTTTGAAAGTCAGAATAAATAAGAAATAAAGCAAACAGAGAAGAGCAGCTGAAGGGAAGACTATTTTGGTCTCCTCCGAGCATGTGGTTGGTGACCTCTCCCTGCAGCCTCCACGGGCCGGCTGGGAACTGGGTTAGCAAGACGGGCAGGAGGGATGCGCTCGCAGATAGGACATGTCCTCTGCAAGGGCAGGAGGAGGGGGCCAAGCTCACCCGTCCCTGTCCCCACCCCGGCAGACCTCGTCGGTGCCCTGGGCCAGCGGCTTTCCGGCGAAGCAGAGGGGCTCCTCGCCACCCGGCTAACCCCCCCCTCCCAAGCCCATGGGGTGTCACAAGAAGGACTTGGCCTCGGCCGTCCACCGTACCGTGGGAGGAGGAGAGCCTCTGCCGATCAGGGGGACGTTCTCGTAGCGTGGGTTTCCACCAAAGAGCACGGCTTGGTTCCTGGAGGGGGAGAGCCCGTCAGAGCGGGGCGCACAGCGAGACCCCCATCGTGGGGTGCCGCTCCATCCCCAAGGAGGGGGGACCCAAGGGTCAGCATCTCCGAGGAAGGGGGTCTCACATGTACTCGGAGACGGGGGCGTTGGAGATGGTCTGTGCCGGGGGGTGCAGGCTGCTCTGGCTGCCCAGGCTGCTGCTGTAGCTGCAAAAGCTGCGGAGCTGCCCCCGGGCCGGGTTGTGGGTGGCGATGCGACGCGCCTGCGGGTTGAAGGGGTCTTCCTCGTCCATGTCATCGTAGTCCCGGTCCCTGCGGGGACAAGGCGCCGGTGCTCACCCCCCTGACCCCAAAGGCAGTTCCCCTCTGCCGTGCCCAGCTCATGCCACACACGCAGCCCCGCGCCCCCCGGTGAAGGCAGGGCTTGGGTAGGGGCCGCGGGCAGACCCACCGGCCAGCGAAGTGCTTCCAGGCGCGCGGCGTGGCACAGATGATGGTGGAGAAGGAGGCGGCCACCAGCAGGGAGAAGAGAACCAGGTAGAGCAAACCCTCCACCCCGTCGTAGCAGATGCCAATAAGGGCGTCCAGGTAGTCCTGCAGCGGGAGACGGGATGGGGCAGGGCTGGCGGTGGTGGGGGGGTGACCCCAGGAGCTGCACACCCCTGTCCCGGCCCCCCCCTCACCTTGTGCAGCCCGCGGCAGTCCAGCATGGCCGTGAGCTGGTGCAGGCTGGTTTCTGAGGAGTTGAGGAGCTGCTGGACCCCCAGCAGGTCTTTCTGTGGGAGAGAGGGGGGTCAGGGCAGTGCTGGGCAGGATGGGGAGCAGACGGAGGGTATGGGGCTCCCGCTCCCCCCACCCCGTACCTCGGCCGTGGGGAAAAGGGGCAGCGCAAACTGGATCAGGCCCTGGATCTGGATCTGCATGGTGGTGAGTGAGCGCTGGAAGACGGTGAGAGCCTGCGAGAGGGGAGCAGGGAGTGGTCACGGAGCTGCCCGGGGCCACCCCCCACCCCAGGCGGCACAAAGTGGGGTGCTGGCTCCCCCGTACCTGCTGGAAGGGGTTGCTCAGGCTCTGGTCACAGTACAGGTAATAGTGAACCACCTCTGCAAAGCAAACAGGAGACATCGGTGTGAGCACCCCGGGGGGCAGAGAGCAGCGCAGGGGTGGGCAGCACAGCAGAGGAGAGCACCGGACCCCCAGGTAGGTTCTGGGGGAGCACTGGGGTCCTGCCCCGAGCATGTCTCCATCCCACAGCCAGCTCTCACCTGCGCTGATGTCGCTCTCCGTCTGGTTCATGATAAACTTGTCCGGGGCCACGCAGAAGTCGCTGGTGCCCTGCGGGGACGAGAGGGACACCATCGGGGCTGGGAAGGATGGGATGGGTGCCCACAGCCCTCGGGCTCTGCCCCGGCACAACCAGTACCACCCCTCTGCTCCCAGTTCCACTCACCACCGCCGCCGCCGTGTCCACAGCCATGGAGGCCCAGCTGAGGATGAGCGTCAGCAGTCCGCAGCACAGCATCCTGCAGGGAGAGGGGTGAGCACGCTGTGGGGTCCGGCTCTGCCCCCCTGCCCCGGCACCACCGAGCCCGGCCGCAGGGTACTCACGTGGTGAGGAGGCAGCGGGAGCGCTTGGCCAGCCCCAGGCAGGCCAGGAGGCAGACGGTGAGGACGAGAATGAAGAAGAGGAGATAAGCCAACCACCTAGGTGCAGAGGTGCAGAGGAAGGCTCCGTCATGCGTGCCCACCTCCCCAGCCCCGCCGGGAGATGCTCTGGCAGCCCAGCACCGTGGCCCCGCTCACCGGTAATACTCGACGTAGGCAACGTGGCCGGCCAGCGCGGTGAGGTCGTCGCTGGCGCCCCGCCAGACGGGCAGCCCCGAGAGCTGCAGGACGATGCTGCCGGCTAACTGCTGCATGAACTTGAGGGTCTGCAGGTAGTCCCCCCGTGCGGCCAGGAGCTCGTTCAGCCGTGCCAGGTGCTGCTCCAGACCCACCTGCATCTGCAGTGTGGTGCCTGCCACCTGGGGATGGCGGGATGGTCAGCCACGCCGGGATGGTGCCAGGGGCTTCCCTGCCGTCACCCAGTGGAGCCATTCGCCCCATCCGTGGGATACCGACCCTCTGGGAGAGCAGCCCCACATTGATTTCCTGCGCCTGAGCCAGATCCATCCCCTGGGACAGGACAGCCCCGCCACGGCCCCCCCAGCCCTTCCCGGCCACAAAGGGCCCATTCTGTGGGGTGACGTCACCCTCCCGCGCTCGGCATGGCATGGCCGCCCCGGGGGCTCGGCCGGAGCAGGCAGGGCTGGGCCAGCAGCGCAGGACGCCTGGGTCCCTCCAGCCTCCCTCCCCAGTGCTTTAACCAAAGCCAGGATGGAGGATCAATGCGACACTGGGGGACGCGGAGGGGGACCCTGCCCCGCGGCTCTACCAGCGCGTCAATGCCGGTCAGGGTGTGGTTGGCATGGTCCAGGGCGTAGAGCAGCTGGTACACCCCGTCGTTGGTCTCGCTGTTCCCATAGAAGCCGATGCCGACGGCCGCGCTGTGGGCAGAGAGGGGATCCACAATTAGAGGGGAGGGAAATGCTCACCCCGACATGGGTGCCTTGCCTTGGGGCCAGGGAGGACGTGGGGACAGCAACTGGAGAGGGGACATTCCCCGGAGCATCCTGGTTTCAGGGGACCCCCTGCTCCTGGCAAAGCAGATGGGACAGGGACAGCACCGTGATGGGGACCTGCTCCCTGCCGGCGCCCACGGGGCCTGGGGACACCCGAGCCCGGAGCTGCTCCACGGGCCAGACACGGCGGGTTTGAAACTCCTCCTGCCGGACCCCAAGAAATTGAGGGTGGAGGGGCCGGGCAAAGCAGATTAGGGGAACCCGCTGGAAGGGACGCTGCTCCCGATTAAACCTGCTCCGGGGCTCAGCCCCAGGAGGGGAGGCAGGCGGCTGGCTGGGGGCTGTGCCGCAGCCGCTCCAGGCCCCGTGGTGAGCTCACTGTGGCCGCTTTGGCGCTCCCCAGCACCTGGTGCGCCAGTGGGCGAAGCCGGGCTGGAGGTCGGAGCTGGCTCCGAGGAGGGATGTGCCCCTGCCCTGGCCAGGCAGGTCACTGCACGCGGCCGGTGCACGCAGTGCTCCCTCCCTCCCCACGGCAGATGCCGATAAAACCGACACTGACAGACACCGGCGATTCGCCATGATTAGGCCTTTTACGGCCGCAAACAGGCTCGGTGTGGCTGTCGGAGGGGTTTCAAAGCCCCTGGGGAGCTGCAGAATGATGTTTTGCCGCCTGCTGGCAGGCGCCCCAAGGCTGGAGGAGCAGGGGGCACCGGGGGGAGCACCCCAAGCTCATTAGTGCCATTTCCCTGCTCCGTACAATGCTCACAGGCAGCCATCTCATTCCGCCTGGGCAAAACCAGCCCCTTTGTCTGGCAAGTGGGTCGTGGCGGGCAGCAAAAGGGCCCCGTGTCCCATTGCATCCCCCCCGAGGCCAGGCCTGCCGGGGGGCACATGGGCCGGCTGGCGGGGACTCCTCCTGGCCACGGGCTGGCAAAAACCAAGACGGGCTTGGAAAGCCACCAGAGCGCTGCTGGGCAAAGAAGCATCCCCTCGCCTAATTGCTCCGGTTGCAATTAAGGCCAGGCACGTGCGGGACCTGCCAGCTGGGTCATGCTGCTGCCCGCCATCTGCTCCGGGCTGGGATTAGTGACCCGGCCCCGCTCCCGCCTAGGATTAGCCAGGAAGGCGGCACAGCCGTGGCAGGGATGGGGACAGGGCTGGCCCGTGGCCGGTCCCAGCGCTGCCCCGGCATCAGCGGCTGCATGGAAGGAGGCAGGGACGGACCATATTTAATTGCACGGATCTAATTAAAGCACTCATGGCTGGAGCGTTTAGCCCCCTCAGTGACAGGGGGGACAGCACCGGGTCCCCGTCCTCACCAGCAGATGAGCCCGGCGGTGACAGCCATCCAGGTGACGCAGCAGGAGTGGGGCCGCTTGGTGTCAGGCTCCTGGTCCCTCTTGCAGCAGCACAGGCAGATCAGGTAGACGGTGAGGAAGAGGAGGTTGAGGCCGAGGCAGATGGCAGCCACCAAGCCCAGGAAAAGCAGCGACTGGGAAGAAACGAGGGGACACTCAGCGCCCATGCCCGTCACGTGCTGCGGAGCGCCCGGTGGCCGCCAGGATGCGGCCACGTCCAGCGCCCCACGGGATGGTCACACGGGGAAAGAGGAAACGTCCCCGTCCCCGTCCCCATGCAGGGCTGTTGAGCCGCAGGTCGCGGAGCCCGGGGTGCAGCAGCCCCTTCGCGGGGTGGCGGGGCACCGGCGCTGCCCCCCCCCACCCATTTAGGGCTCACGGGGGGCCGTGCCCCGGGATGCCGGGGGGCTGCAGCCGGGTGCACGGCACCGCCGAGGGCCCAGCAGCGCCAAGGCGAGGGGTGACCCCCTCTTTGCACCCCCCCCCCGGGAGGGGGGAAGCAGCGGGGGCTCCGACAGAGCCGGGGGTGCCGGTACCGGGCGGCCCGGCGGGGGGGCCCCGCTCCCCCGCTGCCCGCCCGGGGAAGAAGGGCGCTTTGTGCCGCCGTGAGATCAGAGCTGGCGCCGGGCGCCGCTGGATGAAAGGGGCCACGGCGCCGCGGGCAAGGCGGGGGGAGCCCCCGGCGCGGGAAGGGCTCCGGCCCCCCAGGGGTCCCGGGCGGGGACGGGGCGGGGCGGGGGGGGGGGGGGGCCCCCCCGTGCCTCAGGGGGCCGGTACCTGCTGGTAGTCGGGGTCCCGCGGTCGGAAGGCGGCGGGGACGGGCTGGAGGCGCAGGCCGCGGTGCGGCAGCCCGTGGAGCCAGGCCGCCCACCAGGGCGCCAGGTAGTCGGCGCGGCCGGGCGGCATGGCGGGGCGGCGGGGCCGGCGGCGGGCTGCGGCCGCCGATGGCGGGGGGCGCCGCGCCGCCACGCCGCGGGGCGGCCCCGCCGGGCCCCGCCCACGGCCCCGCCCACGGGAGGGGGGGCCGAGTCCTGGGGACCCCGCGCCCCGAAACGGCTCCGTGATCCGCTATAGGGGCACCGCGACCTGTTCCCTGCCATAGGGGCGGCTCCTCCGTCCCCTCCCTCCTATGGGGGCACGGCTCCCCATCCCCGCCCCGCTATAGGGGCACGGCACCCCATCCCCGCCCCGCTATAGGGGCACCGCACCCCATCCCCGCCCCGCTATAGGGGCACGGCACCTCATCCCCGCCCCGCTATAGGGGCACCGCTCCCCATCCCCGCCCCGCTATAGGGGCACTGCTCGTCCATTCCCCCTCTGCTATAGGGGCTGCTCCCCTATCAACTCCCCGCTATAGGGGCACCGCACCCCATCCCCTCCCTGCTACAGGGGCTGCTCCTCTGTCACCGCTCTCCTATAGGGGCACCTCTCCTCTGTCACCTCCCTGATATAGGGGCACCGTTCCCCTGTTACCACCCTCGTATAGGAGCACTGCTCCTCCATCCCCTCCCTGCTATAGGGGCACGGCTCCTCCACCCTCTCCCTGCCACAGGGGCACTGCAACCCATCCCCTCCCTACTATAGGGGCAATGGTCCCCCATCACCTCGCTCCTATAGGGGCACTGCACCCCATCCTCCCTGCTATAGGGGCTGCTCCTCCATCCCCTCCCTGCTATAGGATCACTGCTCCTCTAACACCTCCCCACTATAGGGGCACCCCTCCTCCGTCACCTCCCTCCTATAGGGGCACTGCTCCTCCATCCCCTCCCTGCTATAGGGGCACCACACCCCATCCCCGCCCTGTTATAGGGGCACTGCTCCCCACAATAGGGGCACAGCACCCCTTCCCCCCGCTATAGGGCGAGGCACCATAGGGAAGGGACACAGCCCTGGCACAGGGACCCCAGCTCCAGGCAGAGGCGTCCCCGGCCCCCGGGGGTTCATGCGTGACCGCGGGGCCCCCGCAGCACCACTACCATGGCCCCGAGGCCCCCTCAGGACCCTCAGCCTGGGGCGACCCCTCGCCCTGCCCACAGGGCCACCCCACCGCCTCCCAGTGCCACCAGTCCCACCCGGGCAGTGGGAGATATCCCCCCGTGGGCCCTGCTGACGCCGCCGGGGACCCTCGCCCAGGGCTGCGCCCCAAGGAAGGGGGCCTCCAGGGGCTCTCATAACGCCGAAACCGGCTCCTGTGCCCCCGAACGGGGAGGCGGCGCCCGGGGGAGCACAAACGGCTTCAGCCCGGTGCTGTCGGGATAAGACAAACGTGACGTGGAACAGTTCAGGATTTTATTTATTGTAACAAACGTGGCGAAACCTACGGGCGAACGGCTCATTTCAGCTCCTTCACGGCCAAACCTGCAGAAGAGAGAGACGACTTAATGGTTGGAAAGGCTCCGCTCCCCGCCCGGCCGCGGACCAGCGTCTCCTCCGGAAGGGGAGCCGAGGCTCAGCGCCGTGGCAGCTCTCCCCGCCTGCTGGGGGGCCCCGGCAGAGGCGCTCAGAGCCCCTCCGAGAACGCCGACGCTGGGGAGTCAGAGGGGCAACAACCGCATCCACCCGGACTGCGGCGTCGGTTCCAGGGACGGGGAGAGCGAAACCGAGCGGCCTGAACATGTCGGTGACCCAGAACGGGGTGGGGGGACGCAGGGGACAAGGCTGCTGCGCGGCTCCTCCGCGGGGAGGGGGCTCTCGCTACCCCCTTCAACCCAGACCGTGCCCCAGCGCGGGAGGGGTCCCTTCGGACGCCGAGGGATACCTGGGGGCAGGGACTGCTTCAGCTTCTCAGCCTTCTCCTTGTCCGTGATGACCAGGGTGTACAGGTACCGGCTGCAGCGCACTTTGAACTTCACATTGTCCTTGTTCTTCTTGATCTTGACCGCTGCAGGATTAAGGAATGGGTCAGCGGGACAGCAGGGACCCCACCCCGACTCCTCACCCGAGGCGGGAGGACGATTACGGCCCTGCCTGGCCCGCCAGCACTGAGGAAAATCCAAAATAAGTTGGTTTTTTTTTTGTTTGTTTCCTACACCACAAGAACCGGTGGCGTCGCCAACAGGTACTGCCCCAGTCCGAGGGCTCAGCCCGCCGTCTCGCAGAGGCGCCGCGCGGCTTTCTCGAAGCCCACAGCTTTATTTTGAGGCCGCTTCGCTTCGCAGCAGTGGTTTACAACAAGCGACGTGAAAAATTTACCGCATCGCGCGTTTTCAACGGAGCCCGACCGTTCGCACCGCCCTTGTTATTGACCCGTGTCAGCTTCTGCAACCCAACAGCTCCGCCAGAGCAGCTCTGCGCTGGAGCTCGTAACGCGGCTTCCCAACGCTGCGGCCAGCGCTTCCCCTTCTCCTTTACACCCTCCTAAGGCCATTTTATCTAAGCAGCTCGCTCAGAGCCGTGGGCAGTTCCTCTCCTTCCCCGCCACAGGGCACTTGCAGCTCAGCGTTACAAGAGCTGTTGCAAAATCCGGAGCAAGCTGAAAGGCACGGAAACGCTTTGCGAGGGGCTGTCAGCAGCTACAACAGCGTTTCGTGCTGAACTATCCCTCCTCGCCCACACCGGTGAGTTAACAAAACATTTCCAGAACGAAAGCGCCTCTTCCCCGTGACAGCTGAATCCAAATAAGCAAGAGAAGAGGAAAAACTCTTCACGCGTTGTTAAATACTGAGACAAGACGTTTCTAGTGTTTCAATTATAACGGTGTTTGTATTTGCAACAAAAGGAAACTCAGGTTTGAGCGTGATTCACTTGTCACTGATGGAACTCCCCAGCGTCTGACATCTTGTAGCTTTTCAAAGACTACAGCAAGTCAGAGACAGGGTGATATTTGCAAATAGCTTCCAGTGAGCTGCAGCTGGGGCTTGGCCAAACTGCTCAGGGGTGAAGAGCGGCGGAAGAAGCCTGGCTAAGCTGGTGGCGGAGCAGCAGCCCCTGGAGAAGCCCAGTCCTGGAGCCGAGCCCCTGACAGCGGCCCCCAGGCAGGGTCCGTCACAGCGTCCCTCTGCCCGGCCTGGCTTTGCTCACAGGCAACAACCTCAGCCAACGCTCAGCAAAAGCCGCTTCGAACGTCCCTGTCCCCAGACAAAGCCTCAGCACCGGGTGTCCCTCAGCGCCTCCAAGCCAAGGAGCTCCTCAGCCTCCCTGGGGACGCGCAGCCCCGCTGCTCTGCTCCGGCCGGGAAGAACAGCTCCTGCGCCGGAGCATCCCGCCTCACTCCTCCCCCAGAGACACAGGCAGCAGCCTGGGCACTCACACTTCGCGTCCTTCCTCCTGGCTGTCAGCAGAAAGTCTTTAATCTCCTCAATCTTGCGAGGCTGAAAAGTAAAACAGAGACTCAGTGTACAAAGAACAGCCAAAACCTCGCTCCCAGGCTCATGCACCGGCTTGTGCGAGCGCCCCGGCATCCTGTGAGCCCCTACTCCCACAGCCAAGCCCCCCACCGCAGGAGCTGCCCCACGGGACGAGGCAGCCAGGTCAGGGCGAGCCTCTCCTCCGACAGCAGGACCGTGTCCCCCCCAGCCCCGCAGGGCGCCGACAGCACCCTCGCCCCACACCCTGCCCGGAGCCAGGCAATAACAGGGACCCCCCGCTCCCCTCCTGCCAGGCCGACAGGGCAGCCCCCGACCCACGGCGGAGGCAGAACGTTAGGCCTGTGCGGCTCCCGGCCACCCTCCCAAGCGCCCCCTCCTCACCATGGTTCCGGGCCGGGCTCCGAGCGCTCCAACCTGCGGCACAAACAACCCAAGATGGCGTCAGCGCAATCCCACCGCCCAACAACGGCCGCCCGCCATCGGCCTCCCCGCGTTCGCCCGGCGCCCACCGCCCGCCATCGGGCCGCCCCACGTCCTCTCTGCTCCCCCGGGCCACCTCGGGGCCGCCCAGCCCCGCACGGCCGCGGATGGCGGCGGATCCCACCGGGCCCCCCCTACCTCCACCGCCCCGTACTCACAGCGACGGCCTCAGCGCAAAGAGCGGAAGTGAGCGGCGCTTCCGCATCCGGGTTTTCGCCCCGCCCCCGCGAGCGCCGCTACGGCTCGGGCGGGAGGACAGAAAGGGCGGGGTCGCGATCGCGATGGCGGGCGCGGCTCCTGCGATGAGCTGGCGGGGTCTCAGCCGCCGCTGCACGGGTAACCGGAGAGTATGCAGGGAGCACCGGGCGCTCCCGGCCTCCGTGCACCCCGTCCCTCCGTGCACAGCCGCTAAGGAGCAGCACGGCCGCACGGGAGGGCTGTTTGCAGCCTCCCGAGCCCCAGCATCTCTCGGGGGACCCAGGCGCAGGGCTGGAGCCAGGGCCGCCCGAGAGATGCTGGAGCTCGACGCTTCGCGTGGGGCTGTAATGGAGCAGCTTTGCCACAAGAGAGAGCTTCAGCCACGCTCAAAACCCCGAAACCACCCCAAAGCCCTGCAAGAATCCTTGGGGGCGGGTGGCGGGGGCGAGGGACCCCATCCTGTCCCTGTCCCTGCAACTTCTCGGTCCCTCTGGCCCCGTCCCCATCCTGCTGAGCCCCACGCGGGGCAGGACCAGCGTTTGGGGATGCTGGGGTGCTCAGCAGCGCTGGTTTGTGGATGCTTCAGTGCTTGGCTGGGGTCAGTGGGGACAGCGGGGTCATGGGGTGCAGCGGGGACGGTGGGGACAGGGGGCTGCGTGCCCTCCCCTTGGCCAGCTCTGCCCCAAAGTCCCACGCTGGAGGTGCTTTTGGGGGGGTCACCCGCCCTGCGCCGGCTCCGGCGACATGACACCGTGTGCCCTGTGCTGGCCGTGAGCGCCGGAGCCCCTCGGCCTGTGCCAGGCCCCTCATCCACGCAGGCTGAGACCCCCGGGTGAGGAGGGGCTGGGGGGTAGCAGGCCAGCTCGTCTGGGTCGGGCATTCCTGGGGCGGAGAGAGGGAATTGATGGAGCTGGCGTCTCCCGTGCGGCTGATGTGGCACCCCGGTCCGGCACCCTGGTCCAGCACCCCGGTCCAGCACCGGCACCGCCTGATGGATGGTTCAAATTAAAAGGGAATAAACCATCGGGGAAGACAAACGCCTGACGTGGCTGCAGGGACGGAAGCAAGAACTGGGGGAAATTCAAGCCCATAAATCGCACGTTCCCATTCCCGTGCCCGTGGGGAGGGTCCCTGCCTCGGCCGGGGCCGTCCCCAGGGGTTCCCGGCACAGCACGGCCGAGGGCTCCGGCTTGACCCCGCTCCCCGTTCCTGCCCAGCTGCCTGCGGGGTGCCGGGAGAGGCTTCCCAGCCTGGGTCCCTGGGTCCGTCCCTCCCACCGGGTGGGTGCAGAAGGATTTTTTCCATCGGGAGAGAGCTGGGGGGAGCGGAGCAGCCCCCACAAGCAGCCATTTGGGGCTGGGGGGAGCGCAGGTGCCCCAGCTGCCCTGCGGCAAGATGGGCTCCGATGGGGTCCCTGGTGTCCGTGCACACATGGCGATGAACGTGTGCGAGCTCACGTGAGCGTGGGGAGCATTGCGGCGGGGGGGCTGCTGGAGCGGGGTCATCACCGCCGCGCTGTTGGGAAACGGCTGTAACTCACTAAAAACCAGGATTTTTGTTCCAGGCCTATTAAACAACAATGTTTAACGGAGGGTGAGGCGTTACGGCCCCGCAGAGGCTCCTTCGCTCTGCAGCCGGAGGATGAGCTTCTGTTCCTCGTCACTCGTGTCCCCGTCTGTGATCGTCCCCATCCATCGGACCAGGCGCACCCACAGCCACGGGGGCTGCGGTTTTGGGGGGCTGTGGCTGGGCACGTCCATCACAGCTGCCTCGCAAAGCAAACCCTTCCCCGGGCCCCTGCCCCAATGCTGTGGGTCCCCCCTCCACGGCCCCGCGTGGGGCAAACCCCCGTGGAAACCCATTCCAGGGTGGCCCGAGCCGGTGCTGGGTGCCAAAGCTGCCAAAGTTTAATTACCTGCTGGTTCCTGATCTTGCAGCCATGGTGACTGTGGAGATGGATAATGAATTACCTTCTGCTTTTAATTACTGCTGGCGGGGGGATGCTGTTGGCAATGCTCATGTGCCCACGAGGAGACCGGAGGGTTGTGGGGCCGTGGCTCGTGTCAGCAGCGTGGATAAGTCCCGGAGACTCAAAACTCCTGAGACATGGGTCCATAGGTGCCGGCAGCTCCCCTGAATGATGGAATAAAGTTGCAAGGAGGAGGAAGAAAGGCAGTGGTGGGTGACACCGGGGAAGGGACAGCTCACCCCAGGTCCTGCGCCCGGGCTCGCCCCTCTCCGGCCCCGCTGCTCCCAGCCAAAGGGGCGCTCGGGGTGTCCCGCTGCGATGGGAGAGGGGGTTTTGCAGGGACGCTGCTCCTGGACTCAGGCGGTGTCCCCACCGTGGCTCCTACGTGCCATCCTGTGCCCATTGCCCCATGCCCACCGCCCCACGCCCACCATCACCCCGTGCCCATCACCCTGCATCCCACAGCACTCCCACCCGGTGGCAGTCCCACCAGTTGCTCCCAGTATCACACTAAGACAAGTTACTGGGACAAAGCCTGCAGCCGGGGCGGGAGCTGTGGGGCTCCCACCGAGGGGCGGCTTGTTGGGTGGGATGATCCCCCACCCTCCACCAAATGAGTTTTTTAATTGTTTGATTTACTTATCTCATCTCTGATCGGCTGATCTACTCTGCTGCCTTTTAATTGCTTCAAAAGTTGAGCAGTTTTTCATGTTTTAAGGAGTGCTGAATTGTATAATTAAAACACTAACAGTGTAAATCAACAGTGCAGAAGAAAGACAGCAGAGAATTAAGCAAGCTTCTTGGCATAATAATAAAACCAAACCGGCATGAAAAGTGCCCATTACAGCACTGACGCTGAATACTAATGCTCGGCCAAGGGGAGCGAGGCACCGTCCGGCCCCGGTGAGGGGCTGCGAATGCCGGCATGCCGCAGCGGCCTCCAAAATCACGGGATTTTGGCCCAAAGCGCAGCATGGCTTCACCGCCGGAGCCGCGTGGGTCAGGCAGTGGCCATCCCCCCCATCCCGTGGTCCCTGCGCCCCCCGAGCAGCATCGCTCCCGCTCCTGCCTGGGAACGGATTCACTTGTACTTTATTAATATTATTTAAAAGCTGAGTGGGTGTATAAATCAACAAAAATAATTCATGAGAGTCATTAGCTCCTCAAAGACGGGATCTTTTTACGACTGGCTTTAAATTAGAAAAAGAAAAAAAAAAAAGCCCACCACATTCTGAAACTGCAGCTTTTAAAACACATCAAATACACTTCCTCCCTGCCTCCCACCGGCCCGGCTCCTCTGCCTAATGAAATTCAATTAGCATCCTTAATTCACCCGCTGGCTACCAGTTTTATATTAAAAAATCTTTCTCGTTCTGCTTGGGAAGCGCCGTGCCAGGATCGCAGTTGTGTTTAACCCCGTGGCTTCGGGGCACCGCACGCCCCCCCGGCACGGGGTTTGTGAACAGCTCGATGAGGAGCCTTCCTCCTCCTTCCCACCCTCCTTCCCACCCTCTCCATCCTCCTCCTCCTCCTCTGCCAGCAGCTCTGGGAGGCTCCGGCGAGATGGATGACGATGGAGCCGCATGGAGGAAACCCGGAATGCCGGATCTGGCCCCGGGCACCTCGCCGACATCCAACACACCCCATCTCCCCCTCCCCAAATGCACCCCTTGCCGGGACCCATGGGTGCTGCCCACCGAGCCTGGCGGGGCGATGTCCCCCAGCACCCTTGGGGACAGCGGGGACCCAGCCGGTGCGGGTGGCAACGCCCCAGCAGCTCCCACAGGAGTTGATTTGCAGCAGCAGGTTTAAGCGGCGTGTTGGCAGCCGGCGAGATGCGTGTGTCACCCGGCGATTAGATGGTATCGCCTTATCAGTGGCAGCAGCGCCGGGGGCTGCGGGGAGGGGGGTAACAACAAGAAATTAAAAAAAAAAAAAAAAAGAAGAAAAAGCTGTTGTGATTTTTCTCTCTCTCCTTCTCAAAGGTCTGATTCAAAGTTAACCAGCCGCCGAAGATAATCGGCTGCAGGCTCCGTGCCTCAGCGCTGCTCGCCTTGACCTCAGGGGCCTTCGGCTGGTGGCGGCAGCCCGAGTCCTGCTCTCTCCTTGGGAGGTGGCCAGCTCGCTTCGCGCGCTTGCCCGAGGGCCAAGCGAGCCAGAAGGGCTGGTGCGGAAGGGTACGCTGTCAAAGCTGTGTTTACACACACAAGGGCAGCTGTATTTTTATTATGCATAATTACACTGTCCTTAATGGAGTTGCAAACCATTTTTCCTGGCGGAGGGAGAGAGCGGCTGCGTGGGAAGGGGAACTGCAGCTCCTCTGTGCATCAGGGCGAGCTCCGAGCTACCGACCTGGTCCTGACTGTGCTGGTGCTTGCTGCAGCCCCGGGACAGCGAGCAGGGGTGTCTCTGCAGCAGCGGCTGGTGCCCACTGCCCGGACCCCGGGGCCTGATTCTGCACCCTTGGGTCCAGCGCATCCCACTGGAAGCAGAGCACCTCCTCTTCTCCCCATCCCCGGCATGCACCAGTGACCAGGGAGCACCCTGCTCACCCAAAACGCGGGTGGTTTCCTTCTCCTCTTGCTCTTCCCAGGGACACAACTGTCCCCTGCTTGTGGACACCACGCGATACCCCCAGATGTTTGCTTCTGTCTTCCCGCAGCAGCGCTGCGGATGTGCCCCCTGCCCAGCGAGGACGCGCAGGAGAGCCAGCCCTGGACAGTCAACAGGGAAAACCCACGGTTCCTGTGTCTCAGGGGTGGTTAGAGTGTGGGAGGCATCGCTTGTCCTCGGGGACGCGATGGGCTAGCTGCACGCCAGGAGACGTGCAGGAGATGTGTCCACAGAGGTGCGTGGTCCCACCTTGGGCACCCCAAGGAGCTGCCTGCAGGAGCCCTGCTTCGCGGCTGCGCCCCACGGCTGCTGAGCCCAAGGGCAGACCAAGATGTGCATGCCCAAGAGGTGCAAGGCTGAGATGAGCGCGGCTGAGACGTGCAAGCTTGAGACATGCCTGCCTGAGACAGGCATGGCTGAGATGTGCACGGAGGAGATGTGCACGGCAGAGACGCGCATGGCGGAGACGTGCAAGCTCAAGACGTGCATGGCTGAGACGTGCAAGCTCAAGATGTGCATGGCTGAGATGTGCATGGCTGAGATGTGCATGGCGGAGACGTGCATGGCGGAGACGTGTGGCTGAGACGTGCAAGCTCAAGCCATGCATGGCTGAGATGAGCATGGCTGAGACATGCAAGATGGAGCCATGCACGCAGCTTGAGTGCTGCGTGCCCGAGTGGTACATGCCTGAGACATGCCTGCCCGAGCCGTGCACACCGGTGCCCGACATGCGTGCTCCAGACGCGCACACCGAGCAGCGTGTCCCCGAGCCACGTGGCCTCCTGTGCCCCCGCACAGCCCGGCTCTGCGGTGCCAGTCCTGGCGTGGAGGCACCGCACCGGCACAGGCGTCTGCCACCCAGCCCTTGTTTTGTTCTCCCGAATCTCGGGTCCTTCTTTACCGTGCAAACGCATTTGTGCGGGAAGGTGACGTGCGGTGGAGGTGGGGAGCTGGCAGAGTTAATAGGAGACATGAAAGGACACGTTCGCTGGGAGATTCCCCTATTCAGGGAACAAACCGCAGCAGAAATTGATTTTTTCCCCTGTTTACTTGAGTTTCTCCCCCCCTGGAGCAGAGAAGAAAGGCCTTGCATCGTGATTACCTGCTCCGGAGTTGGAGTGCAATTTGCTGGATGTGTTTATTATTAACAGGGACAGAAAACTCTTCCCAATCACTCGGTATTTTCTTTCTTTTTTTTCCCTTCACTCTCATTCTTTCTTCCTTTCTTGGTTTTTAAAGCAAAGGGCCCTGGCAGCGCACTGCCGAGAGCCGATCAATTCACTCCTAATGGCAGCTCCCATGCCCTCGCATTCATCAGCCGGGCTCTTAAAGAGCATCCAAGGCTTCACGGACGACTTGGGGGAAAAAAAAAAGCCCATTTGGAGGCGAGATCATATTTTCTCCATCTCTTCCCCTTTTGTTCTTTATTTGCGAAGGACAAAGGCAGGCGCAGGCTCGAGGTGGGGAACAGGCAGCGGAGGCAGATGAAATCCGAAGAAACAAAAGAGCCTGTTTTCATGGAAATGCCCTGAAAAGGGGGGAGCAAATTTGGGGAGGGGGGGACACAGGGCTGAGGAAAAAGCGGGGGTGTGTGTGTCGTGTTCAGTGATGGCATAGTGCCGTGGCCGGAGCAGGGAAAAGGAGACTGAACGCTGCTGGAAGTTTTCCCGCAGGCATCAGGAGCTGTTTGAAGCTCTTGAATATATATATATTTTTAATTAGGGCTGGGCTGAGCCAGATCCTGCCCGGGCGGAGCAGCCACACGGGAGCTGGGATCAGCATGTGGCCGTGGAGCGGCTCCTGCTTTGCCGCTGTCAACCATTTTGGGGGGCCGGGAGAGGCCGGAGCGGGGGAGGTTTAATGGGTTGTGGCGTTGCAGCAGAAAAGCCATTTAATACCTGGGTCCCCCATCACTGGCTGCGCTCAACATCCCTCCCCAGGAGGCAGGGGAGCAAAAACCGAGGGGATAAAAAAAGTCCAAGCGATGCAAAGCAGAAGGCACTGGGGTCTGCATCCGCAGTCCACGCTGCCCCTCACAGCACTGTGTCTGGCCACCCAGGTCATGAATTGCTCCGGTCTCAGGGCTGTGGAAGCATGTGGCCATGCAGGACAGAGCCCCAGGGCCTGGGGGTCTGTGGGGTGAGACCCCCTGGGGGGGACGGGGTGGGGGGCGAGGATGCTTCTCTGCCCGGGGTGAGCTTTGGCTGGGGTGGTGACGCAGGGAGCGGTCCCTGTGCAAGCCCATGGGAAGGTGGTGTGATGGGGGGGAGCGGGCGATGCCAGGGTGAGGGACCAGCTCTCCTGCCTTTAAATAATATTAATAAAGTAAAAGTTAATTCGTTCCCAGGAGGCTGGCTGCTTAGGCAGGGCGAGATGGCGGCGGGGAGGGAGGTGCAGCCCCCCTTTCCCGTCTCATGCTCCTGGACTTCAGGCATTTGCCGTGTGGAAAAATGGCCTGAGCCCAGGCGGGTGCAAGCGTGGTGGCTTGGCCATGCCATCGGACCTGCTGCCGCTGGCGGTGGCCACGTCCAGCCGAAACCAGCTGAGCATCCCACGCAGCAGCATGAAAGCGATGCAGGCAGCAACGGCGGGAGCAGAGCTCGGCTCTCCCCAGGTGCGTGGCCTCCGCCGATGCAGGCAGCTCTGGGCTCCTGCCTGCAAATTACAGCCACCGAACAGCAGCAATAACCCGCTGGCCCTGAGGAGGATGCCAGCACTTGGTGGGGGAAACATTGGCCCCATGAGCTCGGTGTTTCAGAGGCTGCTCCCCTCCCTCCTCGCTCGCCAGTGCCCACACGAGTACTGGGAGAAGGTGGTGGTGCTGGTGCTGGTATTGTTCCTGGTGCAGGGGTGTGCGATGGCACCATGTGCCATTTTTCTGGCAGACTGGGCACCGACGTGCTCCGTGGTGCGGCACGGCATGGCACGGTGTGAGCCTGTGGCCCGGGATGGTGGTGGAGGCAGAAGCAGGTGCCCTGCAGAGGAACAGCGGCTGCCTCTCCAAAGGGGCTTTTCTGCAACTCAGGAGATGTGCAGAGAAAAGGGAGATGAGAGAACTCCATATTAATTGCATTTCATTATATCACGCTCCGCTCGCTCGGCCCCCCCAGTGCCGGCCTCGCCACCCCCCGGGGACCCTCTTGCAGCCCAGCTCCGGGATCCTCCTCTGAAGTCGGGGAGATAAAAAAGAAGCCAAGCCCCACTGCCCAGCCCCACCGCTCCCCTGGGCATCAGCTCCAGCGTGCGATGGCCCCCAGACGGGTTTTAGGGTGGTGGGCCGTGCCCCGCAGGCTGGGAACCCCCCACCCCAGCAGTGGGCAACCCCTCTGCATGGGGCAGGACGTACCCAGCTCCCCAGGGACCTGCTGGCTGCAGGATGGTCCCCAGCAGGCAGCTGGGGAGCCCCGGCCGTGGACCCTGGTGCCTCATCCTGCATGGGCTCTGAGCAGGGGAAGCTGAGGGTGATGCTCCGGTGCTACCCCCCGCTTGCCCCTCTGCACCTGCAAAGGGGATTTGCCCTGGTTAGGGGCACGGGGCAGTGTGCGAGGTGCTGCGTTTTGTCCCCCCAATGTCCCCTGCACCAGCCCTCATAGGGAGTCACGATTGGTGACCCAGCAGTGCACATACCAGCCCAGCACATCCAGGGGCTGATAGCGGTGCTGGCAGGACAACCACCCCATGGGTGCTGCACAGAGGGAGGGTGCAATGGGTGGGGAGCCCCAAAGGTCCCGAGCTGGGACCCCAGAGGGTGCTGGTGGCCGCGGGACAGTCTGGGCAGGTGGGTGGCACTGAGGGGTGGCATTGGCGGTGACACTATCAGGGCGAGGGCAGAGCAGCTGCGGTGCCCGCCTGGCTCCCCGCCACCCCGCGCAGCTCCAGCCGAATTTGGTGTCATCCTGCAGAGGAAGATTATGGTAATTTTCCTCCCCCCTTATGCATAATTTTCCGACTCGGCTGCAGCAGAGGCTGTGTGGAGAGGCTGGGTGATGGGAATGTCATCTGCGATTCGATTATCTCCTCCTGCCTTCTTTTTTTTTTCCTTGTGAAACCTTCATCAGAATATGTAGATCTAATTAGGACAATTACAGCGTGAGGACAGCTGAAACCCACCCAAAGCCGCATCGCGACCAGCCGCCTTGGCTGAGCTGTCAGTGAGAGGCAGGGACTGGGGCTTTTGGGGGGTTTTGGGGTTTTTTTGGCTCTGCAGGGGGGATGGATTGGGTTGGCAGGTCCCAGCCCCACATGCTGGCCCAGGGCTCCTTCATGGTGCTGCTCATGCCGGGGTGGCACTGGCTTTGGGGTGCACAGCCCCAAGGGGATGGAAGTGGCCTCAGATGTGTCCCCGTGGGCATGCCACCGGCCACGGACACGGCAGAGCACCGCTGGTGGGGTCCTGCCGCGGGACCCAGAGGCTGCATCTGCTGTAACAGGTTTGTGTCCCACCTCGCTGGCTGTCACGAGCTGGAGAGGTCTCAGCACCTTGCTGGGGGCAGCTAGTCCCAGCACACCTTGTCCCCCGTCCCTGGGGGTGCCCGTTCTGCTGCTTCACGAGGAGGGGCCACCTGCAAGCCTGCAGCTCCGTGAGCCTCATTGGTATTCAGTCCCCGCACGGTGGCAGCTGGCTGGATGGGAGCAGAGTGACAGCGGTGACAGGTAACGCCAGCCACGGGGACGGCGGCAGCCGGCGGGTCGGCAGCGAGGGCACAGCTCTGCCTGCGTCCCCATGCTGGGACACGCTATGGGAGGATGGGGAGACCCCTCAGGGGCTGGATGCTCCAGGCCCCTGCGCTCTGCAGTGGGATGCACCAATGCTCACCCCGGATGCTGGGGATGCTCCGACCAGGGAGTCAGGGTGCAGCTGCAGCGCTCCTCCAGCACTGCACGGTCCCCCCAGCTGAGCCTCTGCCCACTTCCACCCACCCACGCCAGCCAAGCAACAGCAAGCATTGCACGGGGAAGAAAAAGTCAAACAGGGACATGCTGGGACCCTGCACCCGTCCCCAGGGGTGGTGGGCGAGGGCTGGCGGCCGGGCAGAGCCGGCTGCACGGGCAATTAAGGGAAGTGAAAATTGTCAGACCCTGTGATTAACACTAGCTCCAAATCCACATGAATATTAAAAGCCGACATTGCCCAGGCTCCCCACACAATGAATTCTGTATGAATCTTAAGATAAATCGTTTGGATAACTTAGCGGCAGCTGTACTCCCTCGCCACCAACTGCCTCCAAAAATCATTTCACGTCAGGCGAGAGGAGTCAGAACAGAGACCAGCCCAATGCCGGGAATTGCCATTCAGGGCTCGGCAGTGCTGGGATCAAGGCAGGGGAGCGCAGGGTGCCCGGGGCTCCCCAGGAGGCGAATGCAAAGGCTAAGGCTCCTTGGCTCTGGCTTGCTCCCAGGAACTGGTGACAAATCCTGTTGCTTGCCACGGTTGCTGTCATCTTTGGCCGGGGGGGTCATTTGCTTTGCCTCAGGGGGGCTTCTTCCCTGAGTGATGGCATTTGTCACTGTCCTGTTTCAGTTACATGTGGCTGCATGCGTCCCTTGAAGCTCTCCTGACATCACATCCCCGTTAGCAGAGGCACATCCCGTTCCTCCAGCCCTGACGTGAGCATCCCTGGGCACAGAGATCCACCTCCCTGGGAAGGGACCTGCCGTGTCCCCAGGCGCTGCCGGGACTGGCTCCCATTGGCATGCAGCCGCCGTGCCTGCCGCGTGCTCCTGGTCAAAATGCAGCGGAGGAGCCGCCGCGGCGTCCTCGGAGGCCAGGGCCTTGATTGCATCCTCGTGCTGCCATAAATCAGCCCTGGAGGTCTGGCAGCACGAGGTGGGGAATGGCAATGTCACGGCAGGCGCCTCTCGGGCAGGCAGCAGATGGGCAGGGGCCGAGCATCACTGTGCCACCACGTGCTGGTGGGGCGAGAGCTGCCCCTTCCCCAGGAGGTCTTGGCGGAGGCTCTGCAGCAGGAGAGCTTTCTGTGCACCCGAGACACACGCAGGCTGCTGGTGCCCCCATCTGCTTCCCTCCCTCCGCAGGGGGGTCCCCAGCCCCTCTCCTCCGCTGCCGGCTCGAGGGAAGGCATCCGTCCCCCCTGAGATGTCAGGGGAATTGAAAACACTGCAAATATTTCCTCGGTCTAAATTACCCCGGCAGGCTGCATGCCACCGTCATCCAGGTTATGAATTGTAAATCAGGTGCGATGCAAACCGCCTCTGCCCAGGCGTGGGGGGGTTTCGGCTTCGTGCACCCCTCTGGGCCCCCGTCCCGGGGCACAGCCACATCCAGCACCAGCACCCCGGTGCACCTTTGGGTCCCACGGTGCCCAGGGGTGGTGACAGAGCTGGGACCTGCCGAAATGCTCCCTGCACCCCAGCCCTGCTCCGGGTCCCCAGGCTGGGGGCAGCCCCAAGGGGGTTCCCCTGGGCAGGGACCCGCTGCATGCTGCTGCCTCCTCCTCCTCCTTGCCCTTCATAGCTGCAGCATGATGGCATCCTGCCATTGCCCATCGGTGACCTGCCACGGCGGTGTGCTGAGAACTGCAAACCTGACCCCGAGCTGCCAAAAGGCCGTCAGATAAATCAGCAAATCAGGTGCAAATGGCAAAAGGAGATTAAAGCGGAGAAGAGCAGATTGTATCAGGGGCCATTAACAGATTAAATCATTACACAGAATCAGATCAACGCACAAATAATATGAATAATAAACATGGTTAGAGGCACCAGCTCATGCTTCCAATCTATTTCAACCTGAAGACAAGGGCTGGTGACTGCCACCACCCATGTGGCCCAGGGACAGTGGTGGCAGCACCTGGCTCAGCTCCCTGCAGGGCAGAGGACACACAGAGGAGCTCCATGCTTGGGGACAGCGGCACCACTTTGGATGTCCCCATGCGCCACCAGCCTTCAGGACACATCCTTTGTTTGGGGTCCAGGCCAGGCTCACCCCACCAGCATCCTGCTCACCCCACAAGATCTTGCAGCCTCCAGAGCATCAGCACCCCAGCATGGAGCCCCCAGCATGGCCCTCAGAGGTTGTATCCCTGAGGCACAGCACCTTGTTCAGCCTTTCTTAATTGGAAATTGTAATTAGCGGCGACGTTTTACCTGGGAGGAATTAGCAGCCTGCAATGGCAGCACCTGAGTGTGACCCCGGTGCTCCATGCCGATGTCTGGTGGCCCCAGCTCTGCCCCAGCAAGGGTCTTTGGGGACTGTGGCCCTGCACCCCATGCTCCCTCCCCACCTCTCCCAGCTGTGCTCCCACTGGGCATCCCTGGGATGTGGGACCCCAGCGTGGCAGTGGGACTGGCTGGGAAGAGGCATCCACTTTCCTCCTGAGAGACGCTGCCGGCTCCGTGGCCTCTCCTTCTCATCTAAATCTCCTTTCCAGTTGTATTTTCTCCTTCGCTGCCCTGTTTCCCCTCCAGAGGAGGGCAGCTGCCACGTCCCTCCTCTCCCGGCTCCTGCTCCGAAGGGCTCCTGGGGCCATGTGAGGAAGCGAAGACGTGGCAATAAAAGGCTGCAAACAAAGGGAAAACGTCTTTTCTCCCCAACTTATTTTCATACCCTTCACCAAAAATCCCAAGGAACTGGAAACAAAGCCCAAGCAGTCCTGCGCATGATCGCAGTGAGGGGGTTCGAGTCCTCCCTTGGCTGCGGGAGGGTTAATTCGCACCTCGGCCGCCGTCATGCCTCTGTTCTGCCGGCAAGGCCTTTCTTCCCTAAATTCCTGCTTGGCCAGGAAGGCAGGACAAAGTCTGAGCTGCTGCGACAACACCCGGGAACAAGTATTATTATGTGGTGTGACAATGTTTGATGAATTCATATGTGCCTGGGGGAAGGGACTAAGTAGGTGAATAAAGTGAGAATATTCTCTGTGACAATCAATACCCCTTCAATTGAACCATCTCCACAGATGTGACATTTTGATTTTTCTTCTTTGGATGTACTAACTGGATTTATGTCCTCTTAAAGTGGAAACAGCAGGGAGCGAAGTGCCGGCAGCGGGCTGGTGCGGCGCGGGTACGGCTGTGGGGTGGGGAGGGCAGGGCGGGGCGATGGGCTGGGGTGATGGATTGGGTTGATGGGTTGAAGTGATGGGGTCAGGGTGATGGGTTGGATGGGCTGGGATTATGGAGCCAGGGCAATGGATTGGGATGATGGGTTGGCGTGATGGAGCCATGGCAATGGGTTGGGGCCAGGGAAATGGGTTGGGGTGATGAGCTGGTCTAATGGGTTGGCGTGATGGGGCCCAAGTGATGGTTTGGATGGAGTCAGAGCAATGGCTGGGGGTGATGGAGACGGGGCAATGGACTTGGGGGAAATGGGGCTGGGGTGATGGTTTGGAGTGATGGGTTGAGGTGGTGGAGCTGATGCAACGGTACATGTAGGCAAGTCTGTGCCAGGGCGAGGAGGTGTCTGGGCCACGTTCTGGAGTTGCAGCTGGTGAAAGGGAAAGACAGAGCGGGGCAAGCTGAGTGCAGAGCAGGGGAAGCCCCACGTCTGGGACCTGCGGGGACAGGAGTTATTTGCAGGCGCCTCCTGCACCCACCCTGCAACCGCCCTCCCCGTGGGTCCCTCCAGCCACCAGCCTGGGACCCAGCCAGCCTGGCTCTTGGTCCATCAGGCTTTCACCCTGCTGGTGTTTGCAGCACCCTCATTCCCAAGGTGCCACCACGGCACCCACCAGTTGCACCCACCGTGTCTCCGGGATTCCCGTCACATCCCCCGGCCCCAGAGCTAATGAGTCATCCCCAGCACGGCCATTTGTTTGTGCTGGTTTCAGACAGACTAATGTTTTTAATGGCACATAATCATTTTTCAGAAGTCATTTGATGCTACTAATCATCGCTGTGATATGCCACGACGGGATGTGTAATGACATGCTGAACAGGAAAAATGGCACTCGGATACTTGGTTCTTCCCGGTGTAATCTATATTTTACCACATCTCTCTGCCTAATGATACTTATAGCTGTTCATAAATGACTACTTAGGCACTTTCTTTTTTTTTCTTCAGTGGGCGATAAAATAATTTTGGATTAAAATATAGGAATGGGAAAGGGAAGCGGTGGCTCAAGCGTTTCCCTGGCCGCTAGAAAGGAGCGTGCGGGAAGCGAGCGGCGCCGGGGCTCACGTGGTGACAAGTTCGTAGAAGACAGCTTTCCCTGCTCATAACTTTTTAGCCTCTTGGTTAAATTAACAAGTGTTTTAAAAAAAAGTTAAAACATTTTTTAATGAAATTTTATCGCTGCAGTAAGAAGATCCTCCTGGCCCAGTGCCCAACATCTTCAGGATGAATTAGCGTGCAGTTCCTCACGCTCTAACTCATTTTATCGCTTAATTAAAGGGATGCTGGCAATTTTTTAAAAAAATATGCTTTTTCTGAAACAACACTTTTCCTTCCCTGGGCTGCTAAAAGCCAGCGATCACAGAAAGGGAATGAACTTGGAGCATTGAGCGTGCCCTTTGCGCCAGGAGCTCACTTCCTTGGCTGCTCTTTGAAGCCTGCTAAATGCCAGCATGGAGGGAAGAGCCCGGGTTCAAGGAGGGTCCAGCAGCTCTGAGCTGTGGAGGAAGAGGAGGAGGATGGGGATGAAGGAGTGCGGCCCACTGAGACTCCTCCGTGGGCCCTGGGGTGCAGGGCTGTGGGGTGCAGCACCCTGCTTTCCCCCCGGGCCACCGGCTGCCGCGGAGCGAGCTTGGCTCCTTCCTCCCTGTCAGCACCAGGTCGCACGTCTCTGCCCAGACTTGTGAGGAAGAAAAATTGCTTTTGCTTACATTTTTAATCTGTGTGTAATTACCGGCTGGGCTCCTCGGGAGAATGCTAACCAGTGACGCAGCCTTCCTGCTGGGCAGCCTGGTGCCTGCAGCCCTCCGGCATGGCTTGCGGGCATGGCATGCTGCGCCGGCTCTGCCGGGCAGGGACAACCCGGCTGTCACCTCCCAACAGCGGCGAGTTTCCAGGCATGGCTCAGCTGATATCCAAAATCACAGCACTTCCCATCCTATCGCATCGTATCGCATCCCCTCCCGTCCCGTCCCGTCCCTCACCTCTCTGTTCCCACTCCTCCGGCAGCGAGGCAGCCGCGCCACTCTCCTCTGGCCCGGTGCCTGCCCGGGGATTGGGGGGCTCCTCTCTCAATGGCCACGTCCATCCCTGACACCTGGTCCCAGCAGTCCTGTGATCCCAGCTGGTGAGTTTTTCCCTTCCCGAGGGAATAACTGCCAGCACTGCTGCCCCTTCCTCTTGTCCCTCACCTTATTACCGGCTGCTTTTTCGCACGATCCCACTTAACGTGGGAATTGGGGTTTGCAAAGCGATTGTACACAATGACTCCTAATGTCCTGGGAAAGTAAATGGAGGACGAGACCTAGAAAAAGCTGCCAATTACTTAAAGAATATAGACACGGCAACACCATTAATGTAATGGTGAGGAACGCTTCCATGGCTGCTCGCGCCGTGCCGCTTAATACCACAATTAACGTTGCAGAGTTGACTTGAGCTCCAGCCTTCTCTTGTGGAGTGCGAGACGGGCATGAGCCATTAACCTTCCGCCAGTCAAGGTGTTCCAGCTCTCACCGTCACCTTAATTAATCTCCAAGGTAATGCAACAATAGCCACTTGCCGAGGACGATGCGCCGGCACTGCCGTGGAAATGGAGCTGCCTGGAAGCGGGTGTGCGGCACGGAGAGGAGCAGGCGGGGAAGTGTGGCTGTGCACGCATGTGCACGCGTGTGCATGTATGTGCATGCATGTGCATGTGTGCGCAGAGCCAGAGAGCAACATGCAAAGTGCAAAACAAGGAGGGTGGAGGTTGCCATCCCTGGAGAGGTGACCACGGTGCTCCAGCCTCACGGCGGTGGCTCAGCGTTGGTGGCAGCTCTGCAGCCCCAGCCCTTGCTCGGGGCCGGAGATCGGAGGCAAGGACCCCACACGGCTGCAGCCCCCAGCCGGCGGCACACAAACCTCCGTGCTGGTCCCTTTTCCGAAGGCCGTCACGTCGCCTCGGATGAGGAGCAGCGTTGCGTTTGCATTGTGCAGGGCTGAGTAGATAAAGGTGCTAATAAGACAGAGCACTAATTAATTGCAGCAGTGGCTGACAGAAGAGCCCTCAGCCGAGTGCCGGCTGTCACACACACTGAACGGCAGCCGCGGCGCTGCCAGGTCATTAGGAGTTTGTGTGCGAGCTCGCAAATGAACCCAGGGGCTGAGGTTTGCAAAGCCAAATCTCTCTGCCCCCAAAGTGGCCGTGGCTACGTGGCTGCCCTGGCTCCGTGCTGCACACCCCTCGCCTCTCCTCTGCCACAGCCGGGAGCCGGCGTGGGGACGTGCCAGCCCCAGTGCCAGCCCAGCCAGGACGCCCTGCTTGGGCAGGAGGCCAGGGAGCCGCGGTGTGATGGTACCTCCGAGGCTGTAAATGTTATAATGTGAAGTTCCTTTTCTTCTTCTTTATTTTTTTTTCCCCTCCTCCAAACCAGCAAATCAATTTGATGGTGGCAGGGGCAAGGCCCTTTACAGCTTGTGTGATTTACGTGGAGTCACCTGGTCCCCTCTATCCATCATCCTTAATTAATTAGAATGTAATTACTTATGGATTCCTCTTTCATTATTCAGAGCCCCCAGTGCCCAGGATAAGGATTCCCTGTCCCTCCGGTCCTTTCCCACTTGGAGCAGGATGCTCAGGAGAGCTCCCAGGCAAAACCTGGCCTCGGGGTGCATCCGTCTGAGTGAGCCTGGCTCTCTGCCGGCACGGCCAGTGGCGAAGGCTGCGGGCTGCCAAATGGGGCAGCAAATTCCCCAGCTCGGGCTGTAATCACTGCTGCTGGCTGCCCGAGCACCAGCCCTGCCAAGGGGCACGAAATTAGCTGAGGCTTCAAAGCGCGGTGAAAACGGTGGGTGCAGGAGGGCAGAGGGAGCGGGGCGGCGGGGAGGGTGCGGGATGTTGATGCAGGGGGGTCTGGGACTACGGGGGCACCCGGCTGCGCATCCCGAGTGCCTCTGCCCGGCATCATCAGTCTCGCTCCATCAGCAGAGATGGCGGCGGTGTAAGGGGACGCCCTGCAGGACCCCCCTGGACCACGCACCGACCTGGGCAGGCAGAGCTCGCCCTCCCGCCCCAGCGCTTCACCCTGGTTCCCCTCCCTGACTCTGCCATTAAAGCTCCCTGGGAGTTTTTTTTCCCTTATATAAAGAAAAAGGACAACATGCTCGTGTTTCTCTCCCCCAGTCATTCGGGCTTGAATCATTTCATCAATCACAGAGCAGCACTGGAGCTGGCAGGAGCCAGGCAGGCTGCAAGGGGGAGGTGAGGAAACTTCCTTGCTCTGCTGGCACGGGAGGGACGGATCCAGCCCCCGCATCCCGCTCATGTGGGGCTGTGCTGAGCAAACCTCCCCAAAACCTTGCAAGGGCCTGAGCATCCCAGCCCAGATCTGCGATGGACCCAAGATGGGGCTCCAGTGCTGCATCACTGATGGTGTTGCCAGGTCCTCTCCCAAAATGCATGGCCATCACCCGGGAGGGTACCCACCACCCATCACTTGGCCACTGCGTCATGTAGGAAATGTCCTCGCTGTTTGGTAAATACCCTCTTTTAACCAGCTTGTTTCTTCCCCCTTCTTTCTCCATTACAGGCAATCTGGCAATGCAAATGTTGTCGCTGGTAATTACCTGTGCATCCCGTAAGCCCCCAAATGCAGCCAACCCCAGCCAAAGCCCGGCAGCGCAGGAGTGTGCCAGGAATGCTCCCGGAGCCCAGGCCATGTGCTGAATGCGCTGGCAGCTGGCAGAGCCCTGCTGCCTTTCGGCTGTGAGCTAATGAATATCCCAGAGGATCAAGGGGAAATATGGCTTTTCTATCGTCGTGGTGCCCGGCTCGGCAAAGAGCCGTGGAGTGGTGCTGAATCGCATCCAGCGGCCTTGCCATCTGCTCCATGCTGGAAACATGTGGGTACAAAACGAGTGTCACTTGTGCTAATTCTGGAAGACGCTGGCAACTGGTTTAATGTCCTTTGAAGAGCTGGCATGCAGCAGGTGGCCCCGCGGCCCTGCCTCCCCCTTCCCACCCCAAAAAGCGGGTGCTGCTGCCCTGGCGCATCGCTGCAGCCCTGTGCTGGGGCACCCCACTCCTTCCCCTGTGCCCCATGGGGACGTGCCACCATCCCCATGACCGTCAGCATGGTGGCACAGGCGTGAGGGTGCAGGGCATCATCAGGTTTTGTTCGAAAACATCTTTCCTATTGTTAAAGGTTTAGACACGGAATCTTTTCAGCTCTGTTGTGGGTTTTTTGTGTTATTTTTTTAAGAAAACCTCTGTCTGTAGCAGCGCTGTGATTACCCAGCAGGTTCCCTCTCCCCTGGGAAGGCAGCAGGGAGGGACACAGCAGAAGGGGGTCCCCAAGCCACCGTGGGGATGGGGACGGGGACAGGGACATCCTCGGCTCCCTGCTGTGCTCTGCCACGTAGGACCCGATCTGCAACCGGAGATACAAAGGTTGGAGGGCGGCAGTAACTCCAGCGAAGAGCCCTAATAAATCACGGTGACACGATTACACGGGGCCGTGCCACGTCTCAGCAGCCACCTAATTAAAAACCGGGCTAAAACAAGGCAAGAAAATAACTTAATTTGGGTGTTATTTGCCTTGCCAATGTGGTGGCAGTTTTCTGTGTTGGGCGAGTGTTTATGAAGTCTTAATTAGGTTTCACGTTTGGGACGGGGACGGGTACAAGGCTCTGCCTTAATGGACTTGCGCATGGGGGATGCTGCAGCTCCGTGCGTGCCCTGCAGCCACAGAGGGATGGCTGATGGCTTCTCCAGCCAGGGTTTTTTCCCCACCTTTCTTCTTTTCATTTTTATTCTTCTTTTCTTTTTAATCAAAACTTTAAATTGGACTCAAAGCAGCTATTTATAAAGCTGTCGGCGAGCCCAGCATTTCACTATCAGATTTCTAGTGAATGGGTTGCTAACAGCTCTCGCTGAACGGGCAGGGGGAGCCGGCACAGGGCTCGGGGACGTTGTGGCACAGGGCTCGGGGACATCGCAGTGCAGGGCTTGGGGATGTCACAGCACAGAACTTTGGGATGTTGTGGCACAGGGCTTGGGGACGTCACAGTGCAGGGCTTGAGGCAGTCATGGCACAGGGCAAGGGGACATCGTGGCACAGGGCTTGGGGACATCACGGTGCAGGGCTTGGGGACTCCATGGCACAGGGCAAGGGGACACTGTGGCGCAGGGCTCGGGGACTTTGCATCCTGGGAAAGGCTTTGGTAAAGAGCTCTGCCATTGTGGGTGGGGGCCACCACCCCCCAGCCCCGTGGCAGCCCGTGGCCCTGTGGCGTGGCCCTCGCCTGTGCACGCTGTGGGGCCGCAGACCCCTGCCAGGGACAGCAAGGGGGGTCCCGACCCTCAGCCCCCCCCGAAACACCCTGGGCAGCAGAAATGGCTGAAGTGCCCTGTCCGGCCCTACGTGGAGAAATGATTTAGACAGTTGTATTAAAATGCAAATTTCAGCCTGGCTTGCTAGTTTATCATCTGACTTGTTATACAATTTGCCAGTTATAGAAGAAAAATTACCATAATGGGCCCCTGGGGAATGGTTGTAAAAAGGATACCAAACATTACTTATCAGCCCATTCCGCTACAATTATCTAGTGCTTTTCTGCTCCCCCCCAACCCCAAGGAAAATTAAACCATCAATAGGAGTCAGGGAGCTGGAGGGAGCGATCGTGGCAGCAGCAGAGCTGCCGGTGTGCTGGTGTGCGTGCCCCCGGTGCCTTCACCCCCCTCCCTCGCATCTCACTGTGTCCCCCCAATAAAGCTTCTTAATCGTCTGGGGAAGCGGAGGTTAAACACATCCAGCTCTCCTCAAAGGGCTGGCGCGGAAAGAGGAGCGAGTCTGTCTCCGGAGGAACACAGAAGAGAGACGGGGAAAGGAAGAAGAACAAGAAACCCTTTAATGTGGCTCTGTAGAAAGGGAATTAAAGTCTCCTCGTTTATTCCAGGGAGGCAATTTAGCCCTGCCCTTCTGAACTCCATTTTGCTGTAAGTGCTTTGGCATCGCTGGGGCACCTTTGGAGAGGTGAGCGCCAGGGCTGGCGGGCAGAGCTAGTCACTCGCTGCCTGCCGCTGCCTCTGCCGCCGGCTGGGGCATCTCCTGGCATGTTCCCACTTGTCCCAGCATCTCCTGGCATGTCCCAGCATCTCCTGGCACGTCCCAGCTTCTCCCAGCATCTCTCAGCATCTCCCAGTATGTCTCAGTATGTCTCAGCTTCTCCCGTCATCTCACAGCATCTCCCGGGGTACTAGGGTGATTCCCTGCAGCCCAGCGATGCCCGGGTAGGGCCCCAGGGCTCCCCCAGACCTCAGTTTAGAAGCAGTTTAGATACGGGGTGCAGGGGAGGTGGCTTCTTTTCAGATGGCTGACGACCCCCCTGGGGAATTGGCAGCTCTCTGAGCCATCAGTGCCATCCTCAGCCCCGTGCCACGTGTGCGTGGCACCACGTAGCCGCTGGCTGCTGATCCCAACCAGGAGCTCCGGAAAGTCTCCAGAAATTGTTCTCAAACTTGGGTGATTTTCTGCTGGTTTGGAGCCGAGCCACGAGCGTGAGATTTGAGGCACTTGAACGCACAATTTTCCATGCAGATCATTTCCTAATTAAACTGCATCCCAAGCGACTGCGTGCGAGCTGGGAGCGCCGGCGAAGGCGCCAGCTCCCAGGGGTGCAAACTGGCAGGGGCTTGTGCCGAGCAGCATGTGTGGGTGGCTCCCCACCAGCCCCCCACTGCCCCTTGCCAAGCCTGGAGCTGGTCCAGGCTCCGTGATGGAAAACCAGGATCTGGCAGCTGTGTTCATGCAAGGAGCAGGCAGGTGGCTGACGGAGCCTGTGGATGAAGCGGAGCCAGCCCCAAGCCCTCCCACAGCTGGAAAATCCCCTCTGCTCACACATTACTGCTGGTCGCTTCCTCCAGGAGCATCGTCTGCTGCTCCGGGAGGGCAACGCGGACCCGCCGTGGAAATTAAACCAGGATACGCAGAAAGATGGATGAGCCCATGCACACACCCAGGGGAGGCGGAGGAGCTTTATTAACCCTGTTTCATGCACGGGGTGGCTGAGCTGGCATCCCCCGGCCCCGCGGCATGGAGGGGGGAGCGGAGGGAGGGGGGTTCTGCTGGGCTGTGTCCCCGTGGTGGGGGCTCTGTGCCCACAGACGTCCCTTGGGAGCTGCAGTGGGTTCAAAGGGGAGCAGCTGGCTTGTGGAGGATGGGGGTGTCAGTGGGACGATGGGGTGCAAGGGGGGAGCCCCCCACGTCAGCTCGGGGCTCCCAGGGACGTTTTCAGGGCAGACTGTGGTTTGTCCCTGCTGAGTCTGGGCCGTGCTGTACCTGGTCATACAACATTAGCTTCCCATCACAGAGTGATGTACCAGAAAACAACGTATTCCCTCGGCAGCAGCGTGTTCCAGATGATGGGGAAGGCAGCCAGGGACCGGCGAGGTTCAGGCTCACGTTTTGTGGGTGCCCTGGTCCCCCCAGCCCTGCTCCTTTTTGGGGGATGATGGTGTGGCTGCAAGCCCCAGCTGTCCCCATCCCCATCCCCTGCCCCATGCGTGGCCAACCCAAGGTCCTTGGAGCCATAGCCCCGCAGACTGGGGGTCTCCCCCTCCCACCCCATCCCTGCCTGAGCCAGCCCGGGGGCCACAGCGTGACCCCAGCTGTGGCTGGGACGCGTCCCTGCTGGGGAGGCCTCCAAGCTACCACATCCCTCCCTCCAGGGAGGAGGTAGGGACAGGGGGCAGGTGAGAGGCACCGTGTCCCCAGGCTGCGAGGAGCGTCATCTGCAGCCGATGCCACCGAGACAGGCGCTACAAAGGAAGGGTCTGCATGGGAGGAGTATTTTTAGCTTTCTCATTAACTGCGTGCTTTCAAATTAGCCTTCTATTAACCTCAAAGTAAAATGAAAGCGATGGAAAGAAAGCATTTTTCCCCCCCCTTCCCTTTCAGGGCTTAAGTCTCCTGCAGAATATCAAGGTTTTCGTGATTAACGTCACATTTGCCTTGAAGCTCTAATGAAGTGGAGTTGTGTAATATTTAACTTCTGGGGAATAACCGGGCCGGTGTTAGCCGGGACCGAGGCAGCGCCTGCCTGCGTGTGAACCCCTGCCGAGCTCCTGCCTGTGCGGGCAGGAGGGCAGCCGAGGAGCCGGGCGGGAGCCGATGCTGCCGGCCCTGTGCTCTCCATGCACACCAGTCATGAGCACATCGGCCTGGAGGTGCCTATGGCCAGGGAGATCCATTTTTAATTAACCCCTTGCTAAAAACACCAGACAGGTGACTTCCTCCCTGCTAGGCAGCTCCTTTGCAGGGACGGACAGACAGACAGCAGCCCTGGGCTCCCGCTTTCCCAGCTCCCAGGCCCTGCCATGGCTCACAGAAGTGTTTCCCTCCGGGCTGCACTGGCTGAAAGCCACTCAGATGCATCCCCACTGGCATGGCGCAGGAGCTGCTGCGCTCCTGGCTCTCTCCATCCCGTTGCTGGGTTTTTGCTGGGATTCCCCGTGGTCAGAGGGGCAGCTCGCCGCATCCCAGCCGGCAGCCCGGGCTGCTGTCCCCGACGTGCGCTGCTGGGTTTTCGGGATGCACACAGCCAGACTGCGGCTGGAAACCCTGTCCAGCCACTCGCAGCCTCGGGAGAGCTGGTTTTACACCCATTTGACTCCATTTTTGTTGTTTTCCAGCGTGTCCCTGGAGGGGGACGGGATGGAGATGGAGGAGGGATGGAGATGGCGGAGGGATGGAGATGGAAGGGGGATGGAGATGGAGGAGGGATGGAGATGGAGGGGGGATGGAGATGGAGGAGGGATGGAGCAGAGCCCAGGGCAGGGCCAGCACCATGTGCAGCCTCTCCTGGTCCTCTCTGCGCCCTGCCACATGTGGGGCTGCTCTGAGCCCGGGGGACTGTCCCCAGCCCTGAAACCACCTACAGAGCCAGACCAGGCAGAGGCAGGATGCGAGGTGAGAGACTGGAGACCCACAGCACTGGGGTGCTATAGCTCCTGCCCAGCCCCATGGGGCTGGTCCCCCAAACCATCCCCGTCCCTTGGCACACTGGGACCAAGCATGTCCCTGAGCCGCCTCTGATCAAAAGAGACTGGAATGTGTGTGCAGAGACTCCCTAAACACCCCCCCCCGCCCCCCCCCCCATCCAGGGCTGATTTCCATTAAGTGGAAAGCAGAAATAACGGGAACATCAAAGGGAAATTGGAAAGACAGAAGAAAAAAATTGGGACGGAGGAGCAGGGGTGGGGGAGACGGGGGAGAAGAAAGGGAAGAAACTGCACTGAGCCGACGTCCGTCCTGCAAATTGGAAGTGCTGCTCGGAGGTGTCCACGGGCGACCTGCCAAATCAATTGATTTCATCTGTGGGCAGAGATGCCTTTTTTTATTTCACACCAATTTTCACGGCCAGCGTCAGATAAAAATGGCAGAGACGCCAGGAAGAGAGCGCGGTGGCGGGGGGGAGCAGGGGGGGGACCTGCAGATTACAAAAAGAGATTGAGGGGAGGAAAGAGCGGAGGCAGCGCTGCCGCTGGGACGTGCCTCGGGACGGTCGCCCGCTGTCCCCCGCTGTCCCCTGCCACCCTGCCACGTCTCGCCTGCAGTCTCAGTCCTCCCCCACATCCCCCTGGGGACCCGGGGCTTGCCATTTGCATTCCCCTCCCCAGGCAGGACAGGGGAATGAGGGGAACCCCCAAATCCCGGCAGTTTTCCGGAGGTGCAGTGGGAGCCATCCCTGTGCCATACCCGCCTGCTCCGGCATGCCGTGCCTCTGTCCCGGCGCTGGCGAGACGGAGAGCTCAGGCAGAGAAAAATACCCGCTGACATCAAGGTTATGTAGTCCTGGGCTGACAAGATGGATTATCTCCCGTAATCCATCATCTCCCTGGCTCCTATTGCATTTTTCCTTTTGCTCTTTTTCTTCCTCCTTTTTTTTCTTTCCTCTCCTTTCTTTTTTTTAAACAGAAAACATTTTTAGCAACCGTAACAGTCACTGAGAGCTGCTGTAAAGCAGGCACAGGGATCTATCATTTTTATTTGGCTGGGTCTGATAATAAGTAAGCTCGGGCCGTAAATCCTACGACCTTGAGAATTAAATAATAACAATAATAATACTAATGAAATCCCACGTAACTTCCCATTCAGAGCAACCCCTCTCCCGCTTTGGCTGTGGAAAAGGGCTATGATTTTTCCCGGTAATTAGGGCTGCGACAAGCTCCCATGGAAACGTGTCAGATGAGGGGGTGACCGGGGGGGTTCGCCCTCCCCCTGCCCTCCCCCTGCCCTTCCCCAGCCCCCGTGGCTGCTCCTGCTGGGGACTCTGGCAGCTCGGTGGCAAATCGCTGCCAGCAGCGATGCTGCTCGGGGCTGGGGTGCTGGTGCCACCCTTGGCAGGGGGGATTTGCCACCAGCCTTTTGCTGGTGAGACATTTCGCTCTGGAAGTGTTTCATTGTGACATTTCCCAAAGAAAATTTCCTGACTTTTTGTCACACGATGGCATTTTTCTTTTAAAACAAATATATCAAACCTGTAACAAAAGCCTGGTGACTGGGAGTCAAAATATTTTCTCTGTGTTGAGCGAAACACCTTGGGTTTCTGCCACGATGCTCCTCGCTCCTGCTGCTGCTGCATCCCCCACGTTCCCCCTTTCCTCCCTTTTTCCCATGGCTCGTGGTCCTCATGGCTCATGGTCCTGGGGTGATGCTGGCCATGCCGCCGGGCATGGGCACGCTGGGCTCGGTGCTGTTGGGGCAGATCCCCAACAGCTGGACTTGGAGATCTTTATGGGTCCCTTCCAACTTGAGATATCCTATGATCCCGTGCGCAGCCTCATCGCACGCGGCTGGGACACAGCAAGGCCAGCGGCCAGAGCCAGCCTGGCAGCGCGAATAACTAAGGGGGAAAGTCAACCTATCGCTTTAATACGGGAATAATTGTATTAGCGTGAATCTGACTGTCAGCAGCTCTTATTAAATACAGGAGCGGTGGCTATTAGTGGCATGGGGCATCACCGATGGGGCAGGGGTGGCTCATCCCCCCTGGAGCGTGCCGGTGCCATGTAGGGTGAGTGGATGGAAGGGTGCGGGCATGAACCGGTGAGGCAGCCCCCAGCACGGGAGAGCATGATTGCATTGCTCGGAGCCTGGCCCAGTGCGGGGACACGCTGGAGGGGTCTGATGGGGATGGGAGGACGAGTGGCGTGGGGGTGGCATGGCGGTGGCATGGGGGTGGCATGGTGGCGGCATGAGGGCGGCACAGCAGCGGGGCGGTGGCAGAGATCTGGGACCGTGCCCTAATGAGACCAAAATGAGTTTTAGGGAACTTTTGCGGAGGATAATACAAATTTTGGGAACATGGGAGTTTTCCTTTCGCCTGACGGCTGCTGCTGCAACAGTGACACTGGCACTGAGCCCGCCATCAAGCAGCCATGGAGGCACAGCCCCTGCCAGAGGGGTTTTATTCTACCACAAATTATTTGGCTGGAAGAAGGTCTCCAGGGGCTGAAACCGCACAGGATTGTGGTGTCACATCAGCCCCGTGTCCCCTCAGGGCTGGCCGGGGACCCCCAGCAGCCCCGGCACTGGCAGCTGCCGCCTGTGACAGTTGGACTCGCTCTTCAGTCCCTGCTGCTCCTCCCTGCCACTGAAGCTATTAAAAATCTAACAAATGCGCTAAATTAAATAGTGCTTTTGCACATATTAAATGAACTTCCCCACAGCAGGCCAGGAGGTTGCCGAAGCCCTGTGATGAATGTGCCTGGGCTGCAGCGACGGAGCCTTTCGGAGCTGCAGGGAGGATACGCATCCCTGCTCAGCAGCTGTTTTGGGGCTGAGCACCCCCTCCTGCCTTGGCTTGCCTCGGGGCACTCCAGGACATCTCCTGAGGGCTGCGCTGGGGCTGGCAGGCTCGGGATTTCCCCCATGTGCCTCTGCTCCCCAGCACAGGGGGCTGGGGGCTTGCAGAAGCCTGGGGAGCAGAGGGCTTTGCTGCAGGTTTTGGGGTGCCGTGGCATTCACCCCCCCAAGAGAGCCGCTCTCATCTGGCCCCCATCAGGACCATGTCTCTGTCCATCCCCAGAGGCACCACAGCCCTGGGGTACCCAGCAGAGCCGCGAGCGCGTCCCATTAATAATTTATAGCTTCTAATGAGTTGTCAGACAGTCGGTGGGTTGCAATTATCATTGAACCCTTGGGCTGGAGGCATCGCCTTGCTTGGCTGGGCCGGCGGAGCCCCGAAGCCCGGGCTGCGTGCTGGCGTCACCCCGGTTCACCGAGCGGGGACAGGAGCACGTGTGCCTGTCCTCTGCTGGGACCTGGGCTTAATTAATCTTCTGTCGAGCAGAGAAGTGGTAATGGTCCCGGAGGAAGCTGGCGAGATGATTGTGCTGGAGTGAGACAAAAGAGAACAGTTAGACTGTGACAGCTGATATTAAAATGACTACAACTCACTTCATCCCCCCCAGTCAATGCATTATATTCCTTATAAATAATGGGTTACTCCAGGTTAACTGTCTGTTGCTGCATTCCAATTGTTGATATTTAATTAGCTCTAAAATTAAAGTGTTCTTTTATTGCCCTGCTGTTAGAACTGCTTTATTTCTAATTGATTGAGATTGAAGTGTCTTCTCGCCATCCTGGCTCCCCGGTGCCGGAGGAGGGCATGGGGCTGGGGACAGGTTTGGTGGCAGCGTGTGACACCGGGAGGTGTGACGGGAGGAGCAGAGCCCCAGCCGCAGCGCGGTGCCAGCGAGGGTCTGCATCCCCAGGGTGCCAGGGTCTGCACTGGGTCCTGGTCCCCAGGGAGGGTTGGGGATGCTGTTTCCCCTTCCCCACTGCCTCCGTGGAGACCTGGGGAGGTTCCTGGTACCAGATCCTGGCTCGGCACTGGTTGCAGAGCCCAGCCCTCGCTGCAATCATCAGCAAATTAATGAGCATCCCTTTTCCCTGGCCGTCGGTATAAACGCGTCCTGACAGGCAGGCGGCGGGCAGGGGTTAGGGCTCAGGGTCTCACCGTCTCCACAATACCTTGCTGTCATTGCCGTAATTGAAAATCACCCCAAAAAGCTAATCCCACAGTGAGCCAAGGAGGGGCGAGGATCCGGAGCTGGCAAGCCTCTGCCAATGGGCACCATGGTACCCACGTGCCAGGACAGGAGCCGCTTCCTACGTCTCAATAACGGGAGAAATTATGACCCATCTGATTGGCCTGAGATGAAATTTGACAGCCTGAGGTGGGCATCAGGCGCTGTTAAAAAAAAACCCCATCTCGCTCTCAGCTTAAATGGCTCTTTAAAAAGCTAATGCATAATTTAACCAGAGCAATTTAAAGCAGACATCCTCCCGGGGATGGCGGGCAGGCACGGAGGGGCCCAGGACTCGCGGGCGGCCGCGGGAAACATCCCCATCACTGTGGGGGGATGCTTGCTGCCCCCCCCAGCATCCCAAATCTCCCTCCAGAGAGCAGCCACAGCCCAGCCTGGAGCAGGGACCTGCCTGTTGCTCCAGCACATCCGTAACGGCAGTGGGAGGTGAGGTTTATTGGCAGGGCCATGCTCCGCACCCAAGGTAAAATCAACGAGTTGCAACAACCAAAGATTGACTGCTGCTGTCAGCAGCGATACGGGGACCTGCTGCAGCCGCCGGAGCTGTGTGCAAGCAGCCGCCCTGCGTATTAATTTGGTGGGCTGTCAGGAGTGTGCAGTGCAGATGGTGTTGGGCACTAATGCTTTACAAAGGTCTCTGTCCGGCTGGGAGGGAAGGGAGCTGGGATCCAGAGGCTCCTGTCCGTGGGATCTCCCGTGAGCGCCCGAGGAGGAGGGTGGGCTGCCCCGCACTGCAACGCTGCAGCCGGTGCGGTCCCCAGCCCCCTGCCCCGGGAGCTCACCCCCTGCAGCGGCACCAGGGCAGGATGCGGCCCTGCATGGAGCTGGTTTGGGAGAAGCACTGTCTGCATCTGTGGCTGAACACCCCTCGTTGCTACCCATCCCCTCCTTGGGTCCCCATCGTGCCCTGACCTGGATGAGCTCTGGGAGATCAAACAGATCATGCCCTGTGTAAAAATGTGCCCGTCTCAGCAGAAAAGCGATGGATCCGTGTTACGGATGGGGGGAGGCTGGTCCTTGGGGTGTAACCTGGGTACCCCACGGCGAACTGTAACCACCGCCTGCCCGGCTAAATGAACGAACATGGTGAAGGAATGCATTTACATAAATCAGAATAAATTAGGACTCTCAGTCCAGGCCAGCTACTTGGCAACCCCCTCACCCTGGGGAATAGGCAAGAGGAATAAACATGATGGAAGAGGAGATTTGGGATGGATCCGTGCGGTTTGCCTTCCTGAGCTCTCTCATGGCGCTCTGCCGAAAGGACACGCACACTGCCGGGCAGGTTGTGCCGGCACAGGCACCCATCAGATGGGCAGGAGACGCTGGAATCAGGGCTGCCAGGGTGGGCGAGGGGTCCCCGCAGCTCCCGGGGGTCCGGGCAGCACGTCTCACCACCCCGAAAGGCCGCGCAGCTCCTCTGCCAGCTCGGCAGAGCCAGGGACCTGTCTCTTTGCCAAGCAGCCGACATGACATTTAGGTAAATGCTAGAGCCATTTGTAAGTGTTTGTTTCTGTGGGTGCCCCATCTATTACACCACAGCTCTTTGCTGAACAGCCCGGCGCGCTCCCTTGGCTCCCAGATAAGCTCTTCAGCAGGGGCAGAGCACGCTGACAGGGTTTGGCCATGCAAAAACTCATCAGCAAAAGCATCCCCCAGCAAAGAGTAAGAGAGGTGATTATTTTTTTCAGGCTGCCCATGGTGGCTCAGATCCTTCAGCGAGGTCCCTGCCGCATCTGACCACAGAGCAGGAGTTTGGAGGACCGAGGATGTACAGCCCACAACTCCCGCACGGAGATTAACGCCGAGACCGTGGAGCTTGCCGGGGCGGCGAGGGGACCACCGGGGACAGCCACTCCTGCCCATGGTGCTGCAGCCCGGGGGGCAGCAGGAACCCACGCAACCGAGCTCAGGCCCTTTTTTTGACAAATCATGACTTTTAAGGAAAATCAGGTTCTTGGCTTTTTTTACAAATTTCCCCATGTCTGGACTTGCAGCCGTGCCTTAGCTTTTCAGCTCTCATGGGGGGGAGGAGGGGAAGGGGCTTGGCTGTGACCAGCCCCACTGGCACCAACAGGGGCAAAACCCCCAGAACCCCCCAAGGGAAGCAGCCAGATGCGGTTCCCCGGGGAGCGAAGGCGGCAGTGGCAGCGTTACACGCAGAGCTGCACTTTAATTCAGCTAAAAGACTTCTGTACAGCTAAATTCTGCCTTCAAAGGCTTTAGGAAACAGTTTGTTCCAGTTTGCTTGATGGCACAGGGGGAAGGGGTTGTGGGTGCAGCGGCCAGCCCCTGGCCAGCCCCATGGCCACCGATGGGGCACGGCTGGACCCGAGCTGGGGGCCACTGGTCCTGCACCCGCCTCTACCCCGGCGCAAGGATGACGGTACACAAACGAAATTTCACGGTGCCTCTTTCATGTCAGAGCATCACCAAAGCACTTGGGAGAGTGAATAATAGAATAGCAGCGAATTAAGCAATGAATAATGGGGAAGGGTAATAGAAATAATAAATAATATATTTACAGACTTGCAGTCCTGCCCCAGCTGGCTCCTGAGGATGGGGCTGGCAGGTCCCCATGGCCGTGAGCATGGCCGGTGCCACGCCGTGGCTCGGTGCAGCTTGGCAAAGCCAACCTTTGCCGGAGGGCGCCAGGCCCCACGCCGTCCCCACGGCTGGGGGCACTGGTGAATGGCACGGGGGCGTAATCGGGCAGCGGCTCGCAAACGCTGCGAATTGATGCTCCTGAATGGGGCTTGAACAACAGAAAGCCTCTTGCTGAGCCATCTTTTCATGCTCCCTGGCTCCTAAACAACTCAATCTCACTTGACTGTAATCCCAAAATGTTTTAATGGTGGTTTATTTTCAAAGCAATACATGCAATAGCAAGGACTGCTTTTCCTCGCCCTGGATAGCTGGCGTGGGCTCAGTGTATGGGGGGAGTGAGGGAGAGGAGGGTGCAGGGGGGGAAGCGGGGTGACACGGGGGTCCCCTTGCCCATCCCAAGCCTGGTAGTGGGCTGCCGGCGGCATGTGGCAGGTGTGGGGAGGCGGGAAGGCGGTGATTGCCAGGACCCCCTCGCCGGCACGCTCCGTGCGCTCCCCAGCTGCTCCCGTGTGCCGGCTGCCAGCTGCCGCCAAATCGATGGCGGGGCAGGCGGGTTGGTTTGCCGGAGAGACGGGTTATGGCTTTCGCTGCCGGCATGGGGCTTGTGCGTGGGAAACCTAATGAACATCCAGGGCTGTGCTGGGGGAGCTGGCGCTGCGGGGGGTCCCCCCGGTCCCTGTGGCAGAGCAACCCTTGGGGGCTGGCAGGGTGCAGGGGCCACCGTCCCCGAGCAGGACACGCAGGTGGCAGGCGGCAGCGGGGATGCTGAGGACAGCGGGGTCAGGCCTGGGGCGGTGATGGATGGCGCTTGGCCAGTGGCAGCGCGGGCGGGCGTCTCCACCAGGCTCCTGTGTCTGCAGGCTGATTTATCGCTCGCTGCGATGGGTCTGTAGGATCGAAGTCTGGATGAAAGCCAGAGGGAGAGTTTTCCTGGGTGTGAGCGTTTGGGAGCAGGCACACGGATCTGGCATGGGCCCCGGGGAACCACACATGCTCCGCACCAGGCACCCCAAAATATCAGGGTCCATCTTGGGGAGGGGTTCCTGGCTCCCAGCTTCACCAGGGCTGAAAACAGCCTGAGTCCTCGGGGTCTGGCCAAGGGCTTTGACCCCCCAAACATCCTCCTGCCTGCCCCGGGGTAGGTTCTGCCAGGTCCTGCCTGCTCCGAGTGAGGCCCCTGCCCACACCGGCCCCTGTATGTTGTACATGTCCTTCCCCGGCGCTGTGCAGGCTCTGCACCGTGTCATTAATATATCTGTCACAGGGCAAGTTGCAGGCGAGATAATATTGATGTAGCCATTAGAGTGCAGGGAGAACAAGGCACGCCGCTGGTGCTGCAGTGCCGGGGGCCTTGTTTGTATGTGGCAGACGTTGGTGACACCCAGACCAGGATCATCCCTCCCGCCTCTCCTCTGGGTACCACAGGCATGCGCTTCCCCGCATCATCCCCCCGGCATCGATGGACGGTGCCAGTGTCACCATCTCCCACCCCAAAACGGGGGGGTACCACCTTTGCTGCTGGATCCTGCACTACCTGGGAGAGGAGGGAAAAACACCGAGAGCCCTTAAAATAACACACAACTGTTTAAGGATGTGAGATCCGTATTAAATCTCAGGGAAAAGGAGCAATTATCCTGTCAGAGAAGGTGATATAATTTTGGAGAGCTAGTTCCGCAGCTGTAATTTTTTCCCCACTGTTTCTCCCCCGGAGGGATTTAGTGGCCAATTATCCGTCGGGTAGCGGGAAGGTGCTCGCTGCAGGCTCTGGGTGCCGTGTGCCGTGCTGGTGAGGCAGCCCGATGCCAGGGGATGCAGGCAGTTGCCTGCCCCACCACAGCTCTGCTTTTCAAGGGTTTTTGCACCAAACATCGGCTTTGCTGCCAGCTGCTGCCTGCAAACCTCTGCCCTGGGATCTGCAGCATCGTTGGCCACGGTGGGAGCAACATGGAGCTGGCATTCCTTAGGGACACGTGCCCAGGGCCAGCTTTGCCCTCTGGGCAGGGGTGTTTTCGCTGCCTCCTGTAAACTCCCGGCAAATGCTGGGTGCATGAACTGGTTTCCTGCCTGCTCCCAGTTCCCCTCTCCCCAGCGTGAGCACAGCCCTGTGCTGCGGGAGGAGGCTCAGCAAGCCCAGGGCACCCAGCTGCTGCAGGGTGAGCGTCTGGAGAGATGCCAGGGCTCAGTCTCCCTCTGTGGAGCATGGAGGGGGGAGCCCAAAGTGCCCTCTCACTCCGGGAGCTGACTGGTGCAGGTGCTAGCACTGGTGTGGGTGCTGGTGCAGTTGCTGGCACTGGTGTGGATGTTGGGACTGGTGCAGGTGCTGGCACTGGTGCAGGTGCTGGTGCAGTTGCTGGCACAGGTGCGGATGTGGGTGCTGGTGCAGGTGCTGGCGCTGGTGCAGTTGCTGGCACTGGTGTGGATGTTGGCACCGGTGTGGGTGCTGGCACTGGTGTGGGTGCTGGTGCAGGTGCTGGCACTGGTGCGGATAGTGGCTCCAGCACAGGTGCTGGTGTGGGTGCTGGCGCTGGCGGGCGCTGGCGGGCGGCAGGGTGGGGAGGGTTAACGCTTCCACCCGTCGGGCTGCTGGGGAACATAATTAAGTGCTAACTTGTCATTTTTTTTAATGAAGTACCGGAGCTGGAGATTTATAATTGCTAATGAGCCAGAATAATAATTAGCTGTTTTTTAATGAGGGTGATGATCACTCGGAGGGAGAGAGAGAGCCGGGCCCCACTTTGGCCTAATTTTTCTTCCGTGCATCCAAGAGTCTGGTTGTCCCTGTCCCCCAGCCGGTGGCGGTGGCTCTGCCAGCTCTGTGCCCATCCCTCGGAGCAGGGCTGCGATGCCATGCCAAGCTCCACGATCCCTGCCCGGGTACTGGCTTTCACCAGCGGGAATGTTTGGATATCAAGGACATCTCTGCGTGGTCACCTCTTGCCGGCACGTTTGCATCGCTTGGAAGCACGGTGGCCCCGGGGATCCCAGGAATGAGCCCCTGCACTCCGGGGTGTCCGTGTGTCCCCGCTGCCTCCCCAGGCTCCTTCTGTCCTTCCCACCTGCTTCTGGCCAAACTCTCCCCGCATCCCTTGGGGCATCGCTCTGCTCCCCAGCGGGGTGTCCTTGATCTCTGGTGCCCCTGAAGCACCGCAGCCCAGCCCTGTGCCGGTGCAGCCCCGGCACGTGTCGCCTGCCCCATCCGAGGGTGACATGGGGTGCCCAGGCGCTGGGCAGCTGCGGGAGGGTGCTGGATTCATGCACACGTACCGGGCCGGCACATCTCCCCCGGACCGGCACCAGTGTCGGCTGCTTGCCCCCAGCCTCCCCACTCTGCAAGCACCCAGGTGCGCGGGGGACTTGGAGGGTTGGCCACCCAGCCTGTCCCCTGCCTGGGGAACGCCTGGGTGCTGTGTGACACTGAGCTCATCACCCCATGCTGTGCCCCGGCATGGGTGCGGGTGTTGGCGGGTGCTGACAACACCGAGCAGCATCCCATCCCAAGGGACCGTGACGTGCAGATCAGAGGGCAAAAATCAGGTAACTAATTAGGTAATTGCAGGTGATTATCTTTAATTAGAGAAAGGGAGGATTGTGAATCAGGGGGATGGGGAAGGTAGAGGCTGCCAGGCTCAGGGAGATGCTGAGGTCCTGGTTAGCCCTGGCTGTGGAGTCCCGGAATTGCCGAGCCCCCCCGGCCACCTTGGCTCCCACTGAACACCTGCCTCCTCTCTCTAGAAAACCTCCCTAATTGCAGCAGAAACCTTGAGAGCTGCTGGTGATTGCCTCTGAAGGATTCATAAATCAGGCAGCAAATAATGGGAGATCTCTGTGATATTGTTTCAAAGAAAATTTAAAAAAAAGGCAAAAAGAGGAGAGATGGAAACGGCTAAAGCCAGCAGGGTGGCTTCATGCTCTGTCTTTCCTACAGAGATAAATAATTAAGTCATTCTGGGGGATCTCCAGCTTTCTGAAAGCATCCCCCAGCACGAGGCCCGAATGAAGCCGATGGCATTGCTTCCTCAGGACGCTGCTGGGTGGCCCTGGCCGAAGCGGCCAGGATGTGTCCCAGGCTGGGCTCGCTTTGCCGAGGCCAGCTCCGGCGATGCCGGGGTGGTGGGATCCCCAGAGCCGCTGCTCAGCCCTGCCATGCCAGCAGCGACGGCAGCAAACGTGCTGCCGGGGGACAGCGCTGGCACCGCCTGGCACCCCGTCCCAGCAAACGGCATCACCACGCCACGAATGTCACCCCGTGATCCACCTTATTGAGCAGAAGGCGCAGGAGAAAACCCATCCTACTCCAGACAGGCCCATTAAACCAATGTACACTATTATTTCTCAAAGGTGTAATTAAATTTAATTGTCAATTACTAAGTGGTGATGTGGAATAGGCACAAACGGCGGCGTCCGCCCCCAGCCCGCTCCAGCAGAGGCGAGCGGGTCCTAGTACCAGGACCCCCCCCGTGCCCCAGCTTCTCAGTCCCCCAAGAAACAGGCATCTGCGCCTGTTCACGCTGCTCTGGTTTTTGCTACTTCACAAGAGCTGAAATCTGACCTTTTTTAATATACAAGGCTGCGATTTCGGAGCCGGGAGCAGCTCTGGGAGGAAAAGGTGGGAGCGACCGAGATGGGGGGGGAGAAAAAACGTCGCAGCCTCCCAGCAGGGCCGGCCGGGCGGTGTTTCGGTACCCACCGAGGGCTGGGGCTGAGCCGGTGGCAGGGATACTCGAGGGAGCATTGGTGGGATGCAGGAGCCTGTCCTGGCAGGGCAGAGATGAAGGATGGGAGGCAGAGACAGGCAACTGTCCGTTTAAAAATAAATGCAAGCTGTCATGCGCTCGGTATTGGGAGCGAGAGTGGGGCTGGGCAAAGTGGGGCTGGGCAAAGTGAGCCTGCTTGGAAATTGCAGCCCTGTGCCGTGCCGCAGACGAGGTCCCGATAATTGCACTTTCTTTTCTTCCTTTCTTTCCCTTTTTCCCCCGCTGAGCTGCAATAATTGGGTGCTGTCGCCCGAGCTCATCTGCTGCCGGCTCCCTGAAAGGAGCTCTGCAATTAGCAAGCGTCATCCTGTAATAAAGCCTTTAATATCCACTTTCACGTCTCACACTGCAGTTGCTCAGCCCCGTTCCCATCCCCATTCCCATCCTCATCCCCATCCCATCCCCATCCCCCCCCCCATCCCATCCCCATCCTCATCCCCATCCCATCCTCATCCCATCCCCATCCCATGCCATCCTATGCCATCCCATCCCCATCCCCATCCCATCCCTGTCCCCTTTCCCTTCCCCATCCCCATCCCCATCCCCATTCCCATCCCCATCCCATCCTCATCCCATCCTCATCCCATCCCCATCCCATCCCCATCCCCATCCCCATCCCATCCCTATCCCCTTTCCCTTCCCCATCCCCATCCCCATCCCCTTCCCCATCCCCATCCCCATCCCCATCCCCATCCCCATCCCATCCCATCCCATCCCATCCCATCCCATCCCATCCCATCCCATCCCTGCACAGCCTGGCAAGTGCTGGGGTGGCAAGACCCCCCCACACAGCACACATCCCTGTTGCTGCCCATCCAGGCAGCTGCCTGCGCCACTGCCTGTGGGCAGGAGCAGTGGCTCTGGCCCTGGTGCAGCCCCTGCCCATCCTCACTGCTCCACCTGGGAGACCGTGCCAGCTCGAGCGGAGCCCGGCACTGGGCCACGCACGGCATCATGGCGCAGAGGCCTCGGGTCTGATCCTGACCCAATTTCCAGAGCAAAAAGTCTCCGCCAGTGTTGCAAAGCCAGCTCCCGCCTGGGAGCCCTGCATGGGGCCGGGGTTCCTAGGGTGCTTTCTAACAAACTCTTACAATAATGTAATTATGGGAGAAATAATAAATGTGTCAGTCCTGCGAGAAGTATTTTTACTGGGAGCGAGGGGGGAGCCCTGCCGTCGTGTTGAGCGTGTGTGCGCTCACCGTACATATTATTAATTAACTGGGTAAAAAGCTTCTCAGCCCCGTGCCATCTACATTATTTATGAACACCGTCTTGAGGCGATGGTGACTTATGGGCTCTCCTGCTCTGCTCGCTGCCTTGCATTTTGCCTTGGTTTTCTCCCTCTGAGTTGCCCTGCGTTGGTGCATGCCCGGCCGGACCTGCTGCCGGCTGCGGTGTGGTGGGAGAAGAGAAGCTGGGACGGTGGTGGTGGGAGCGGGGCGGGTGAAGCAGCCGGCCCCGTCGCTGCCTGCATCTCCCCGCAAGGCTGGGCAGCATCAACCACGGTGCCCCCACCCTGGGGTGCTGCACGTCCCGTCTGACACCCAGGACTGCCCAAGGTGCTTCTCCATCCCTGGGAGACACAGGATAGATGACGGGACGGGACGGGACGGGACGGGACGGGACGGGATGGGATGGGATGGTACGGTGGCTGCAGCATGGGACCTTCCCTCCTCTCCATCGCACAGCAGCACCAGCCCAGGGCGAGACTGCAGTCCCATGCCCCGGCGAGCTCCAGCACAGGCGGGCACCGGCCCCGGCTCTCCCTCCCTGGGCAGCCGACAGCCTGAGAGCCCTGCAGCGGGGAAGAGGAGTTGGACGCTACTTTATAAATCATTGTCTCCCTTTATAGATGGAGTTTTAACCTTCCCGGCTTCTGCCTGGGGATTTATTAGCAGTTTCATTTCCTGCAGCAATAACTCACCGCACTCCCCAGGGTGGGCAGCGGGGCTTCTCCGCACCCTGGAGCAGGCCCTTGGCACCCCGGCAGAGACAGGGCACCTCCTCACCCCCAGGCCTGGGTGCTCACGGGCAAGGGGTGCCCCTGGGACCCCATCCTGCAGCATTGCCTTTTCCCTGATGCAATGCCAATGAACAGCCGGGTCTCCTGCCTGCGGGCAGGGATGGGGGCTGTGGAGCCCTGCCTGCATCACTGATGGGACAGGGACAAGGATGGGGACGGGGACAGGGGTGGCTTCGCAGGGGCTGCTGGCTCTGGCGGTGGAACCTCCGTCCCCAAGGTCCTTGGCTCAAATTGTTCGCGTTCTCACACAAACCTGACAGCTGAGGGATTTTCATTCCCCAAAGGATTTTCTTAATTAGGAGACTTCATAACTCGCTATCGCGCACACACGCACACCCACTCATCTCCATCTCTTCAAAGGCTCTGCCCACCCACCCTGCTGCGGTGCCGTGGGCGGGCGCTGGGGCTGGACCGGTGCAGGGGCATTGCGGTGGCATCGTGGCGAGGAGGGGGCTCGGTCCCTCTCCCTGGCCCCGGTGCAGGGACCCTGCTCCCCCGAGGGCTGAGCCCGAGGAGCAAAGGACAGGGCGCGTTCCTGCCCCCTGAAGTTCGCTTCCCTAATGAGGTCTGTGCTAAGACGATTAAGAAGAACTTTAGTGATGGGTTTTATAATCCTGCCTGAAAGGGAAACACGCCTTCGCTTTCCTTCCCCTTGCCCTGTCCATCCTGTCCTCAGCGGGGACGTTCCCGCCTGGTGACCTCGTGCCAACCTCCTCCCTGGCACCTCCGGGCAGGTTTTGCTCGTTCATTGGTTGGATTTGGTCCCGGTGCTGCCCATGGCGCCGGGGCTGGATGGCCGTGGGTGAGCGAGGCTGATGCTGGCAGCATCTGGATGAGCTGGGAAGGGAAGACATGGTTCGGCGTGGCAGCGAGCCCACATGCATCCTCCTCCGGATGGGTTTCAAACTGTCCAGGGTGCCAGGAGCCGTCTGCGGCACGGCAGGGGTGATGCGAGGAAGGTCAATGAAGGTGACCGCTGGCGTTGGGTGAGCATCGCTCATACCCACTGTGCCTGCACTGTACCCGCCATGCCTGTGCTGTACCTACACCAGACCCGCTGCACCTGCACCATACCTGCCGTGCCTGCGCCGTACCTGCACCGTACCCACCATACCTGTGCCATACCTGCTGTACCTGTGCTGTACCCACACCATACCCACTGTACCTGCACCGTACCTGCCGTACCCATGCCGTACCCACTGTACCAGCACCGTACCCGCTGTCCCGGTGCCGTACCTGCTGTACATGCACCATACCCGTTGTACCCGCGCCATACCCACCATGCCTGCACCATACGCGCCGTGCTATCGCTGTACCTGCCGTACCTGGGCTCCTGCGGCAGCAGCACACAGGCATGGGGCGCATTTCCCGCAGCCTGTTGAGCGCGTTGCAAGGGAGGAATTGATCCCTGCTGTTTCATTTATTAGATGGTGTAATACCACAGAAACCATTTCCACAATATCCCAAACTAAATCATTTATTCTTGACAAAAATCCAATAAAGAGCTCAGTCCTTCTCCATAGGCAGATAAAGCCCAGATTAACGGGGCTGCCTAGATCAAGAAAAAAAAAAGAAAAAAAGGAGGAAATGCTGGGAAAATGAGCGCGGGATGTAGAGGAGACTTCTTCCACCTTCTCGCTTTCCCAAGGCTGCTGCAGCTCAGGGTTTTATTACAAAAAGCCACCTAAGTATTACAAGCTAATCCGTAAATCCCAGCCTAGTAAAATATGCGATGGATTTTGTAAATTGTGCCCTTTACAAATCTGATTGAACTTTTTTTTCCCTGCTAGTCCCCTTTTCTTTTCCTTCCCCCTCCTCTCCCAGGGGACTCTTTTTCTCCTTGGGGACCACGATGCCTTTTGCTGTCTGTGTCCCAACCCCGCTCCTTCTCCAGCCTCAACCCCCCCGTCCCTGTTTGCAGCCGTTCAATGGTGGGAGTGACACAACAGCAAACCTGGACCATGGCAGGGCGACTGATGGGGATGGGATGGCGTTAGGGATGGAGACATGGTTGGGGAAGGGGAAAGGGATGGGGATGAGGATAGGGATGGGGATGGAGAAGGGGATGGAAATGGGGATGGAATGGGGAAGGGGATGGGGATGGGATTGGGGAAAGGGATGGAGATGGGGATGGGCTTGGGGAAGGGGATGCGGAACATGGCCCTGTGGCTGGAGCTGGCTGCCTGCGTTATTAATTGCTCCTTTCCCCATCCTGTCCCTGCAGCCTGCTGGCAGCTGGCTGTGTGGAGGCAGGACAGTGGCCGCGAATGTCGAGCCCCATGGATGACCCTCTCCTCCTTGCCTTGCCCTGATTTTAGGGCTTTCTGCCTTGCCTTGGATGTCCCAAGGTGTTTCAGGGCTGGTGGGGGGCAGAGAGGACTGGGTCCCCATGGGGATGGGTGTCACCTGGGTGCTCCCGGGTGCCGGCTGGGGCAGGGGCACCCCTGCTCCCCTCACTGCGACAGGGCCACCACGAGCCCGTGGGACTGGGAGCCAGGGCCTGGGGGAGGCTGCTGGTGGGTCAGACAGGGACCATGTTGTCTTTGGCTCCTCCTCGGAGGCTGTGGAGGTGCTTGGCTGCCTGGCCAGGCTATAAATCGCGGGTGTCAATGCGGCGCGGGCCGGTCTGAAACCCCTGTGTGGCCAGGGACCCTGGAGCATCACCAGCCTGTGCAGCGCCTGCATAAACACCCTCAGGCTCCTTGGGGTGCTGGGAGGGTCCTCAGGGGTGGGACGGGCTGCGAAGCCTGGAAATGGGATTTCATACAAGCACCCCTTCAGGGCAAGTAGTGCAGCCCAGCTTCGCGGACCCTCCCTGAACAGAACATATTTCTGGGCAGGAGGGGGATAAACTTGGGCACATCTTTCCTTCCTCCAACGTTATTTCCTGGTTTTTTATTAAAGCAAGATGTTGCTGGCGAATCTCACACTCCCTTCCCTGTTTTTCCATTAAATTATTCTGCAGAGGAACATCTGGCAGCAGCTAACAAACAGGCTATTCCTGCCTGTCGTGACAGAGATGCTGATTTCCCCGCAGTGGCCAGGGGCAGCTGGCAAATGCCACCTGTTACCGCCGTGCCTGTCACCCCACACTGCTGGGTGACACGGGTGGCAGCGAGGACAGGGACCCGCCAGCATCACGCCCCACGTAGCAAACCAGGAGCTGGGAAGAGGAGAAACATCTGCCACGTCTTTCGTTTGACTTCGTTCCACCCTGAGCTGCTTTTTCTTTTGGTTTAAGGGTAACGCTGAGGCTGAAGGAGACCTGGGATCAGATCCCAGCTCTGAGATGGGCTCCAGCCCTCGGCAGCTGGAGCTGAGTCCAGATCCCTGCCAGGGGCTCAGATCCCCCCCAGAGGGCTGAGCAGCAGCGGCGTTGGGGGGTGGTGTGCACCGAAGCCCCCCCCCCAGCCTGGCCCGGGCTGAGCTCTCGCCAGGCTGGATCCCTTCACCCCTAAATTGTGCCTTGCAAAAAACCCAACAGAAGGAGTTCACTGTGCAAATCTGCGGTGTTCTAATTGCCCTTGAAGGAAGAGGGACTGGGTTAGTGCCCAAACGTGTGGCGAAGGGTGCCTGAGCTCCTACTGGTCCTGACTGTGGGGACAGCAGGACAGAGCCGTGCCTCAGTTTCCCCAACACCTAACAGCGCTGCAGTCGCAGCAGCTGGGAGCCATCCAGCCCTTCCTTCCCTCCTGCAACCCACCCCGGCGATTAAACACAGGCGGGTGTTACATGTGCTTGGAGCCAGCGCTGGTGGATGCTAGGCGGTAACCATGACAACTGCCAGGTTTGTTTCCTTGCCCTTGCCAGTCACCTTGAGATGTCACCATGTCCCGGTCACCAGCCAGGCACCCCATGTCCCCCCCACGCAGCTCCCACTGCTGGTCCCTGGGCTGCCCTGGTGTGTGGTGGAGGGACGCGGTGGCAGCAGGGCTGTGCGGAGGATCACCGTCCCCCCGGCCGGTGCAAGGGCCGAATCCAGGCGTCCAACACCACCCAGGCTGTGCTGGCACTCCCGGGGCTCCCCTCGTCCCCGGGGTGTGAGCCGGCACCATGGGGTGGCGGAGGGAGCCCTGCACCACCCCGCCGCTGCATCCCCGGCGCTGGCAGCATCCCTGCCCGGCAGTGCCGGCGGAAGGAGCCCTGCGTGGCGCACAAAGCAACATCTGCAAATGCTTAACCATGCAGCCGGCCCAGCCCTTCCCGAAATAGCTCGCTGGGGTGGGCTCCCATGCCAGCACTGATGTCATTTGCTTTTATTTCCCTCCCGTCCTCTCCTTCCCCGCTGGAGCCACGATTCACTTGTCAGCAGCGCTCTGTGCCGGGGGCTTTGCTGCCGTGAGCCCGGCCTGTGCCGGCACGGCCAGGGCACTGCTGAATGACGGCTCCTGGTGCAGAGGTGCTCTCTGGGGCTGACCCCGCTGTGGAGGGTCTGGGAGGGTCCTGGTGCTCCAGTGGTTGCGATGCCAAAAGAAGTTCCTTGTGTCCCTCCCCAGAGCCGGGACAAGCCCTGATTTCTCCAGCAGCGTAGGTGCTGTGGGGAAATCAGAGAAATCCCGGCTGTCGGCTGCTGACTGCTCTGGCAGGGTTGGCATGAGCGGGGAGGGGTTGGGGGATGGCAGCCCTGGTGCCCCCACACCCCTGGCTGTGCCTCTGCTGCTCCGGGAGCCCTAAGGAGAGGAGATGCCCTGGCTGTGCCCTGGCCACATGGCTCTGGCACGGCAGGGCTTGCCGACGGGGGTACCTCCGGGGTGGGCACCCATGGCCCCAGGCAGCTCACCAGGGCTG